>NC_087475.1:56325677-56628708 GCF_036417665.1 Passer domesticus | reverse complement strand
TGGCCTGTTTCTTTGTTTTAATGATAGAAAGGTTTTTTGGGGTTTTTTTTCTCTTTAAGAAAGCTGTTAAGGACAAGTAAATCGCATTAGAAAGAGACTAGATTTGCAGTGGAAATCTTCATCAGGACATCCGAACATCATGTCTGCATGATGGTTCTGGGTGTAGTCAGCAGTGCTGTAACACACTAGTCAGTTCTACGTATAGCATTTACAATTTGACATCTAAAGTCAGTGCCCCATATGGTTCAAGAGTGTACTCAATGTTTACAATTATGTTTATTGCAAATTATTCTCATGAGAAAAGGCCTTTTTTCGTGTTTTTGTTTTGTAGACTTTTGTATGTAAGCAAACATAAGTAATATTCAGACTGACCATTAAGAAACAATGCAGAAAAATAGAAGGTAAATTTATATACCATTCACAAGACATTATTCTTCTTTAAAATTCAGGAATGTGAATTATTACACTGCTTTCAATTCAAAGAAAAAGAGAAGGATATAAAGATATGTCTCACTCCTCTGACTTTGTTCTTACAAATTAAAGAGAGATTAATAGTGTTATTATTAGTGTTCAAAAGAAAGCAATACCAGACATAATTTTCTTCCTTTGTCCTCTCCTGAAGGAAGAGATTTAGCTCAAATGTCTGGATATGAGGAACTAAGGCCTAAATTAAGGCCAACTCTGTAAGCATTATCTCTGTATAATTCCTTGTATATCAAATGATTCTGAGACAAAGCATAAGTTGCTTCCCTTTTTGGATTGCAAGGACAGTGTCCTGCAAATGCATTTTGCAACATGACATTAAGATTCTGCGTGATTATTTGTGATAGATTGGTAATAATAATAGCCAGTCTATTTAGGAAAGTGACTAAAATAAAAATAAATATCTGGATTTGTTCAAGATACATAAATGTAATGATTCCTGTTTCCATTTCTGTGAGTTGCAAGTATCATCTTAATGCTGAAAAAATATTGTATTCTGGGAACTGTCAGTAGTATGTTGGCTTTCTGTTCTCAGATACATCAAATCAAGTTCCTACTGTGTGTGGTCCTCTTTCACAATGGAAGTTGAGCATGGAGAAGTTGTTTTCTGGGGTTATTTAATTATTATTGTAATTATTATTATTATTATTATTATTATTATTATTATTATTATTACCAAGAGGAACTACAGTGTTGAAGAAAAAAAATGTGGATTCTACACTATGATGCTATTATTACTTTTAATTTGTTTTTTTGGGTTTTTTAATGATTTATGATCACAAATGACACATTTGTGATAAATAAGAAACTATCTTGAGTTTAACTATCAGACAATAAGTTTAACATACAGCAAATTATCCATCTAAAGGAGATGTTTACAGCTCAAAAATTCCATCCAGTTTGTATTGAATTATAGACATTTTTAACAAACAGCATTATTTTAGGAGTTTCTGCATTAAAAGCCCTCAGTCCACTTATCACAGCAGATACTCTCACACAAAAGTATTTCAAGTGTGTGATGCTTTTATATTTTTTGTAAGAAAACATCTTCAAAAGCATGCTGTGCTAACCCGAAAATAGCTCTAAAATATCTCTTATGTAATATCTTCAAGGAAGAATATACTAGGACTAAGTTCTTCAGCCTGTCTGCACACCTTATTGTACCAGTCAGCTAAGTATTATCTGCTAGATAATCTTACCCTGTTACACCTGTACCTCTCAAAGCAATGTGTTTACAAAACAAAATATTGAACAAAATGTTTTTTGCAATAAGAAGTGCCTTCACACTTGTAGCTAACATCCACTATCTTATGGAAGCAAAGGAAACATTGATATTATTCACTTGTTGCCTTGGAGTGCTACCTAGAACAAAGGCTAGACAAGATTAAGAGAATAAAAGGAGGAATTTATTAAAGGTCTTCAATAGATACACCTTGGGCAGTCAAAATCATCTGAGGGGGGCTATACCCAAGATGGATGATGGGCACGAGTTTTTCAGACATATGTAAGTTTGGTCCATTTATGTATCAGGGGTTAATCCTCCAATTGCAACTTCAGGTTATGAAGTCAAATACTTCCAGTTTTCTCCCCTCCAACTCACTTTTGTTTATACTTTTCAGGGCTTGAGGCAGTAGGGTGTCCTTGGATCTCAGGCCTAGAGGGATTGTTTTGTCTGACCAAAATATAAAGAGAGTTAACTAATATTCTATATGGAGTTTGGAGTTATGCACTAATGCAGTACAGGATTTGAAAAATATGAAAGCTAAAATCCTAAGGCATCACACTCACAAGAGCAATTCCTGTGCATATGTGCTTAATAGTTTAAATAAATACAGAGAAAAATCTTATTACAAATACTAGCAGCACAATGTTAAATCAGACTTAAGACTTCTTAATTTATCAGCTGAAATTCTGAGAAATTTTCGTGATTGGAATCAACCTCAGATGTACAGCTTAAAAACTATAAATGTGAAGCAATATTTCTAATACCAATACAGTTAGTGAAACCAGCAAAAGAACTGATCCTGTAAACTATATATTAACTTAATTCTGAAAGCGTTTGTGTGATATCAGTGTTTTTTCATAAGCATACAGTTGATTGCATTGAGCAAAGTGATCGTGTTTTCTCAAACTTTCACTTGAAAAATATTTGCACAACTTTGAATTCATGTTTTAATAGTGAGGATCACATATTTTTAGATTAACTTATATTTCTCTTGATGTGACTGTTCAATTTATAAACTCTTCAAGGCTAAGAATATTTCTTACATGCATATAAGATTTATATATTATTGTCTGAACACAGAGAGCTATTTGACTTTAATAACAGCAACTAATAAATACATGTGAAACATAAGGAATATGTAATGACTGTGTACACATAGTATTAAACTACTACATCCCTTCATCTCTTGGCACAGACATGCATAAACACACACACATGCAAATTATCTTTCTTCTCTTCCTTTGTGTTTCATTTACATTAACAATCTTCATATTTCCTTTGCTTAAGAATGTAATAGAAACATAAAAATACAAACCATGTCAGAGGACCAATTTCTATGCATTGATGTGTACAAAGTCATAATGAAATGGAGTTGTTATACCTTACTATGAAAAAGATCTTCCAAATGCCCCAGGAGCCCTTTAGGCCATTGAGATGGCGATGTACACTATATTAGCAGATTTATGTCATTCTGATAAGGTGGTCCACATGAGCCTTTGAGCTAAAGCTAAGACATTAGGTGGAAGAAAGCAGCAATTTAAAGTTCCTAGTGTAAGGATAATTAGCAACTGGCAGATATCCAGTGTCATTACCAGGACACTGCTGTAGGGCAAATGCAACAACTGCCTGTTTTTTGTAGTGCCACAAACATGGATCTGTCTTGGCTCTAACTGGTTTTATTTTTAGCTTACATCTGCTTCCTAATATCTTGTGTATTTCAGAGCTGCTCTTGAACTTAGACTTCTTCAGCTTTCATTTTTTTAGTCCAAATTCCAAGTGAACTGTTTTCAGAGCTCATGAAATACACTTTTTTGCAGCAACAGGACCTGTGGTTTTGGATTAAGTCTTGGTTTTGTTTCTCCATATATTTAGGATCTCAAAGTCCTTTTTTCTTCTGCATACTTAACAGTATCTGGTGAGCAAATATCTATACTATCAGTTTTACAAGTGATTAGCAAGGCTTTAATCTACTGTGTTCTTAAAGCCACATGCAAATATCCATGCTTGAAACTGGATCTGAAACCAGGAGCATCACAACCCTTACATGGTATTGACTTTCATTTTGTAGATGGGGAGGAAAAATAAAGGAGTGTTCTCAGAACTAGTTTGTATAATGGGAGTAAGCTACTTGTGGGGTATACCCTGAGAATAGTGTAAGGAATGCTCTAATATCTTCATCACTCAAGAGAAACAGTACTACATCTAGAGACTGCAAGCAACCTGTCAGCTTGTTGTCAAAGATCACAGGAAATAGAGGCTGAAACCTTGAGGATAGTTTGCAATCTCCTAAGAGCTTAAAATAATGAAAATTCCACAATCTTAGAATGGCTCCTAATGAAACAAAGCAAACTTCAGTAATTTTTGAGCCAAATAGTGTAACTAACTGATTTTAGGTATACTTATTTTTTAAAGTTTATTGAAAAAATAATAAAAAATACTATTCAGTTTAATAGTGCCAGAGAAGGCTCCTGGATACAGAGTAAAAGTATGCACCACTACTTAACTGCAGCAATGGTCCTTTGATATGTTTGTTGCACAAGTCAAAATTCAGTCTTCCAGGCAATTTTTGAGAGTGGTTTGGGAGTTAACAGAGGCCATAGAGAAAGTGCAAAAAGTAGTTCATGATTTTCTATCCTGTTTTGGAAAATAAGTGAACAAAGATACTGACAGGAGTTATTCTGTACCAGCTGGCCTCACTTGCAGTAAAATACACTGGAATTTTCTGGTGTCAACATAGCCACTGAACCTGTGAAAAGCATGCTGGTAGCTGTCAGGTCACAAAGATTCATAAGTAAAAAATAAGGTGCTTTCAAATTAAAAGTTAGCTTAGTGGTACTGTAGTGAAGGAATGGCTAATGAGAGATGAAGCCAAAAGTCTGTATTTATTTGAGAGATAAAGCCTATATGATGGGATGTCATATCCCTGCTTTGACCAGGAGTGTGCTTCAAAGTTTTTGAGCTGCATCTTCAGGGCATCAAAGAGGCCTGGGATTCACCCTAGGGTCACCCTGATTTTCCTTCTATGAGTGCTCTCCTCTTAGATAAGAATTTGTGATAATACTTCACACTCACAATAATTAATTTTTAACTTTTTGACTAAGTCATAAGAAAATTATTTCTGAGCAAGGAAAAAAAATCAATGTTGTAATAATGAAAGTGACTGAAATATGGCATCAATTTCCATTCAAATAGATAGTTAAGGTAACAGAAACAGTCTTCCAAAACTGAGTGGAGATCACACCAATCTAGCTTAGTCATGACAGTGCTTGACTGTGTTTACTGCATCAATACCTGTTTTCTACAAGCTACACTGGACTTCTTTTTCTGTGCTGTGCCTGATTCAGGGTATTTAAGAGACAAAGGAAACAGAAAAAGGCAGACAGGCATAAAGATGAAATTTCTTCTAATTCTGTTGGTGAAGAGCGCTAAATGTTGGAAGGGAGTGAGAGGAAACTTTAACTTGCTGTCCAAAGTATAAATCTAGGAGTTCAGAGGCTGTGCCAGATCTCAGCATCCATGGCATATGGTCCACAAAGTTATTCTGGGGTAAGGCTCTTCATTTCATTCTGTGTGCAAATGCATATTTTTGTATGTATAAGTGTATATATATGCACATATACAAATGTATACATGTATGTTTACATGTATACATATGTTGTAGACAAACTGGTAAATATACATGGACCACATACAGAGTCAATAACTTTCTCAGCAAATCCTTATAGGTTGCTAAACAGCTTCTGTCCTGTGGAGTACTGCAAAAATCAGTGTGTCTAAGGCATCTCTTTTGATAGAGAAATTAATCATACTTGGTAAAAATATGGAAGGGGCATTGTGAGCTAGATATTTGAATCAAAAATATTTGGCTTTCATTATATAGATCTTTTTCTCTCTGTAAATTTGGACTAATTGTATTTGAGAAAAAACTCGTGTGACTGATGTAAGTAACCCAAGTGTAACTTAAACAAGCTTTACAACCCACTGGGGGAAAAATAATTAAAGAAGAGCGACGTTTTTTAAAAAGTTTTTTGGTTTTTTTTTTTTTTTTCATCTAGTAAATTATGTGTCCTTTTTTTATTATTATTTTATGTCCAGGAAATATCTCTAATTTTTTCTTTTTTTCTTTTTTTGTTTCAGTTAAAACACTTATAAAATTCTCTTTTCAAATCTTCCATATTCCCCTCTGGAGTAGCAATCAGGAACTCATGGCTCAGAATCAAGAGCAAAGTGCAGACAAATGAGTGATACCAGGGCTTAAACCAAAATCTTCATGAGCAGATTATCTAACAGACTGGAGTAATAATCTTCAGACTCATCAGAGTCACCATGCTGGCTTGCAGATTGCTGTTTTAAGTGGCTTTGATTATTATGGTAATTTGGCAGCTTAAATTGAAATTTGGGCTCCTGCATCCAGATATACTACCTGAACTTAATTTAATTCTCCTGGATGGAGAGTATACAAGCAACAGAAGAAATTCCTCTGGTTAAAGTTGAAGACAAGAATATGGCTAGTTTAGTATCAGAATTTGTTTCACAGAAAAAAACTCCCTTACATTCCTAATCAACTCTCCAAGAGCAAATAACAAATCAGCCGGTCAATTTACATGCAATAATGGAAATTATAAAACCACATTGATTGCTATTTATGAATCAAAAGGTGTTAATTTCTACGAAACTTCAATATTAGGGTATTGAGAAATAGGAACCTGATTAGTGTAGAAATTAGTATTAGTGAGGCATGCAAACAATAAGTGATAAACATGGTTTTACGGAGAAACCATAGCAGAGGACATACTGCATCATTAAAAAAGGAAAAAAAAGGACTTTATTAAATGTCTCTGACACTTCAGATTCTCACCTGTGCAAGAATGACATAGTTGATATCAGAATTTTCCCAGTACATGAAATTAGTCCAGTAAGATGAACAGTGTTTCTGTTGTTGCTGTCTTAAAAATGTGTGTGGAGGTTTATGGGCCATGTGGGCATCAAGAAGGTCAGGAGGACTTGAAAACATCAATTTGAGAGCTAGGTGATTTTACACTGAAACAAAACAGAACAATGTTGATCTGATGCGTCCTCTCTCCATTTTTCACAGGAATTGTTGATATGGATATAATACCTTCGGCACAATCAGTCAAAGCAGACATAACCTGGTTTGCATACACATGGAAATAGTTTAGCATACAATTACTAAAAGGAAAGGTACTGAAGCTATACTTCACTAGCACAATAATAATGGGTAAAAAAGCCCCAGAAAATGGTAAACAATAATAAAGAAATACATCGATGATTTGTGTCTTTTAAAAATAAGCTGTTGTTTTAGTTGGAGATTTGAAAACCAAAAGATAACTTTCTTTCCTTCTGTAACCCTGAAGTGAATTAAAAGGATTTTTTAATACAAGCAGGTGACCTACACATCCTAGTTATTATGCATAATCCATTATACAGAGAGCAATAATCATCCTGTTAATTGAAAATCACAAAAATAGAAAGTTACAGTTAGAGTCAGACAAAAAATATCTTCTATTACCAAGTACCTTTATTGGGAAGTACCTACTTTACTGCACAGTACCAATATGAATATCAAACTAAAACCGTGATGACTCATCAGATTGGTTGGCAATTAAGACACAGACCTTGCCATTGTACGTAAATGCTATTAATTTGAGCTTCATGGAAATACCTATTGGCTAAGCATGATGTATGGTCAGCTTGGATTGAAATGGCTTTGCTTAACAATTCACTAACTCTGAACCTGATAAAAAATGTAGCTTTATTGTGTATATGAGCATAAATGTATGTACTTGTTCCTAATCAAAGTGTTAGCGTGGTAATGAAGAAAAATGCAAATTCATAATACTGAAATTACTAAGTGAGTTCTTCATCAGTGTTCTATCTTCAAATATGCACCCTGTATCTCACCATAAAGGAAGCATGGATCTAGCAATATGGCAATGTTATTACAAATTACAAGAAGAATAAGAAGAATTGCATGTACTGACAGTGATGTATAGACATAACCCACCATCTCAGAAAATGAAGTAATGTGCAACATTACATGTTCTTGCAAACAAGAAGATTGCAGATTTTTTCCTAATAATTTTCCAAAATAAATGAAAAGTGGATGTAAACAAAAAAAGTAATATATGTTGGGATCTGTATTAAGTGTTATGAATGGGAGAAAACATTACAGAGTTACCCTAAGGTATATAAAACTTTCAAATAAATTGTGAAGTTGGATTTCAAATGCATGGCAAAACACATATATCTTCAGCTAAAAGAAAAAGTTAGATTAAATTTAAGGGCTGAATATCCTTTCTTACACACAGTACAAAAT
The DNA here is from genome assembly GCF_036417665.1 of Passer domesticus. Classification (NCBI taxonomy): domain Eukaryota; kingdom Metazoa; phylum Chordata; class Aves; order Passeriformes; family Passeridae; genus Passer; species Passer domesticus. Next base: position 56,620,663 of record NC_087475.1, on the reverse strand, counting down.
TAATAGCAATTCCATTGCAGATAGTGGAACTGTATCAAGAAAAAAAAACAACAGTACAAATAGAATCAGAATCATGCCTATAGCACCTAAAAGCATAAACCAGCCTATAAGCTTCTTTAGCATATGACAGGGCTAGAGGCAATTTGGAGTCTGCCAGCACTGTTCCCTTGGTATAAGCAAAATAGCAAGATGTCACTGCTCAAAGAACGTTTTCCACAGCTCAGCATATGGTTTAAACTTCCCAAATATAATGTGCAGCATAACACATTGCTTTTTTTGTTTTAACTTTCATTATTTTGCATGTTTTCATTGATACCAACATGTCTCTAACTAACATAACCACCTAAATCCTAACTTCTTTGTGGTCAGTGGGTTACCTTCTGTTTATGTCAGTAACAATAGGATTGGACCATGCAGTGCTTTATACAAACAGCATTGTTAGAACTAACAAAGACATTATCAAGGTAAATATATCTTGATAATATACCTAATATATCATTATCAAAACTAAGAACATGTTTGATTCCAGATGTTTGTTTTTTCCGAAAAAAAATCATAGCTATTTCTTTGTAGAGAAAATATTTTGAGTGTATTTTTGTCAATGTTGTGAATCTAAAATCCTGTCCTTTCTTCTTTGGTCTAATCTAAATAACAGACTGATTATTTAATGAGAAGTTACTTGAATATTTTTAAATTCAAATTTTATTTCAGTTGATTATATTTTAGCTGTTTCTATTATACCCTTTTTTCTCAATTAGATTCTTAAAGTTTTTTCTATATAGATCCATTCTATAAGTGTTTTAACTAGGAATTTTTCAAAGAAATAAAAAAAAATCAAACAACACAGAACAAAATAAACAAACAATGACAAAAAACCTCTAATAAAGTTAACATTTGCCATAAATTATGTTTAAATAACCTGATTTTCTTTAAAATGTATTTATTGTCCATAATGGGTCACAGCATATTTGCAAGAGCAGAATAATACTCTCAAATTGAATCTTTAGTTATGACAATCTACATGGCTATTTTCACTGATAAGATGAAAGATATTTTCTGAATTTAAAGTGATGCCTTAAGTTTTAGCTTTTGTGTTTTCCAGATTCTGTACTGCATTAGTATGTAACTCTGAACTTCATATAAAGTGTTAGCAAGTTCTTTTCACAGTTCAGTTAGACAAAACAATCCTTTTCCAGTGAGAACCAAGGACACCATTGCAGCTCCAGGCCCAAAAAAGTGTAAACTACAGTGAATTGAGGAAAACAACCTGGGAGGCTGGGAATTCATAGCCCTAAGCTGTAATTAGAAAATTAACCCCAATATGTAAATGCACCAAAACTTATAAAAGTGTGAAAATGTGTAATCCATCATCCATCTTGGGTGTAGATTCAGCCAGGCTCCTGTACTGCCCAAGGTGTATCTTTTGAAGACCTTTTAATAAATACCTACTTTACTCCTTTAACACTGTCTAGCCTCTGTTCTTGGTAGCCTCTCATGGCATCAAAAGCATTCTTCATGCCAGCTCACATAGTTTAAACTGTCTATATTTTGAACTGTCAATATTAGAGAAAGAATCGGAATGTAAAGGTAAGGACTCTCTTGTCATGTTGCTGAAAGTGCTGTTTATCAAAAAAGGTAAATAAAGAATTTCTGTAAGTTAGAATGATTAATATATTTATTTCTCTGTATTTTAATTTTCCTCCAAATTATGCCAAAACAGCATTTCCTGGGGTGGCATCTCCACTGCTAAAGCATCTTATGTACATCCTTTTAATTACACTTCTCAAAGATTGTCTTAATAGTTCGCCATTAACTCCATGCACAGTTGATGACTGAGAGTACTCTGAGTAACAGATGGTAGTCACCATGCAGATGTTTTTGGTTTTGGGTTTGGGGGTTTTTTTTTGTTTTGTTTTTGTTTTTGTTTTTTTTTTTGTTTTTAAGATGAGAACTACAGAAAAGAAATTCTAGAGGGAAGAGTCTATTAAAAGAAAATCATGCCTGTTTGGCATCTACAATGAAATAATCTTAAGGGCCAACGCTGCATTTGTATTAAAGCAACAGGAGACATAAGCAAGTAGAACTTGGACCTAAAAATACTTTTGTTAACATTATCACAGAATAGACTTCTAAAATTGCTTTCTTTTAAATCATTAGAATTTCCATTTCTGAATGTCTTATTCACTGAGTAATTCCCTCAGTTACAACAAACTGCTCTAAGAGGGAAAACATGTTTCTTAACTATCTTTGGAGTTACTTGAGGCTTCATCTAACTTTTTTTTTTTTTTTTGCTGTCTTCCTCTGATAAGCATATTTCTTTATACTAATGAAACTCTTCCCTTAAAAATCTCTTTACAGGACATAATTTTTAACCAGTACTTTCTACATGGTTTTGAAACCTATTTTTTCAAGCCAATCAGAATTACTATGAAAGCCTGAGCCTACTGAGTTTCCCTTAAATAATGTCCTTATGCCCTAAAGCTAGGAAACAGGAAATTCTATTTAAAAAGATATTTTAAAAAATAGAAGATCAATATTATCTGAGCTCTAGCTAAAGAATAAAAAACTGAACAAATCGTGTCACTAAGCCCAGCTTTGTTCTCTTTAAGCTGTGGGAAATTAGTTTTTAGCAATGGCATAATCTGTACTGCATGACAATCTGTTGTCCCTGTGTGGTGTAAATGTTAGACTGCCAAGATGATGCCTGCAGTAAACAAACAACCAAAAGTACAGCAAAAAAAAAATGTAGAAGACCTCAAAGGAACTTTCCCCAGAAAATATTTTAGCATTTACATCAGTAATTCTTAATTTCAGAATTGAGAGTGGACATCTAGGTCTCAAAACACTGCTTCTGTTTGCTAACATAATTTCTAGACCTGTGTAGTATTCTTCCCTGCTTGTTTGGTTTATTTCATTTTGTTTTGCAAGGAAAGAGTATACTTTGTGCAAAATAAATTATTTAAATGAAGCAATAATCATAAGCTAAAGAGAAATCCCAAAACTTCACTTGCCATTCTAGCATGAGCACCATCACTGTTGTATCTCAATTACTGTCTAGAAATAGCAGTCAAAACTGCCTGCAGGTCTTCAAGCTCAGTTATGAATGTAACTCAGTCTATGGTGTTTCCAGATTGGTGAATTGCACCTTGAGACATTATTTGATATTATGCACTCTGGGATTTTCTACTCATACAGATGGTTGTGGTTATTGTAATGAAAGCCACTGAGAAATATCTTTTGAAGGTTTTTATCACTTCTGCCAGGGAAGAAATTACCACAGTGTTACAGGATGATAAACCTGAAAGATAGAGAAAGGTCTATTCTCATAAAAATATATTTTTAAAAAGCATATAAAACCAAGATGCAACAACAAAAAATGTTTCTAAGGTCAGTGGAGACCAGTGAGACATATATTCACTGCAATTAAGTACGAAAAATGTTTGACACAGTCACTCATACAGATATGTTACAATATTATGTTAATCTAAAACAGTAGTGATTTGTATCCAAAAAGTCCCTAAGATTTTAGGGAAATATTCTAAGAATATTAATCTGCATTTTGATGACTTTTATAAGGGCTACAGTAGGCCTCTTGAGTGCAAATATGTACATTATATTCCAGCAATAAAAATACTGCTTTCCAAGATATAATTAAGGAAAGTTTTAAGTACTAAAAGCTGCTTGCACTTTACTGACATAATAATGACAGATATTCCAATAAATGTAGAGCAATAGAAACAAAACAATAATAGTTTAGTAGTTTATGCAAAAAAAAGTAAACTTTTTTTTTTTTTTTTACTTTAAAGGTCTTTCTGTCAAATAATTTTCCGTCTACATAAGCTTTGTGGACAGAATGTTGTAAAACTTTTTAATCTTCTAACATAAAACTGTAGTTCACGATTATCTTTGAATAATATCTTTTATGCCTACATTAGTTTCTTTACTATTAGCATACACCTTAACTTTCAATTTAGAAAGCTCTTACTGCAATTACAGGTCTCAGAAAATAATGGAATTAAAAGGAGGAATCCTGGACTGAGAAAAAATACAGATAGAAAAAAATGGTAAGATTTTTGAAATTTCACATTTTTCAGTTCTATTGTGGAGAAGAAAATTCAGGAATATAAATTATGTTTTCCTGTCTTTTCATAACTCCATAAAGAACACATAAATCTGATGCAAAAGGAATAGCAATAAAACCAAATGAAAGTTATCAAGTGTTACCATACTGCATTGCACTGAAATGTCATAAACCCTTTTATAAAGACAAATTTCCCCTCAAGTGCAGTAATACAGTCAGAATGGAAAACAAAATGATCTTCGGTTTATATACTTCTTACCCTCAGAGGAAAAATACCAAAAGGAGTTCTGATGTTGTTCATAAAAGATAAAAACCTTCCAGAGGGGAAATTTCCTCTTTAGTGCTTGAGCAAGGTAGAATTGGAAAGCAATACGAGTAGTAATGGACAGAACAAAATGAAATCAGATTTTAGAAAAGAATACTTTGATGTGAGAGTTTGGGTTTTTTCCAGTTACAATGTTATCATTTTATTTCCCAAGCCCTGACTTTTACAGGATCTTCCTCTCTCTAGGGCAAGTGAAGTTTTTTTGTTTTTGTTCCTGTGCCGATTCTGCAAGCTGGTATTGATTAGCTTACTAATGAAAAAGGCCTCAGGTGTAATCTGCAGAGGTTTATTTTGTTCCCTTTATCTCTTGTATAATGGTTATGACTCTGGAGTCATTCCAAATTCTGATACTTCTTTTGAAGATAATATCAATCACGTAATTAAAGTGTGTTGCAACCACCTTAATAAGTCTGCTAGACTGAAAGCCGTGATCTTTGAGCCCTTGCAGAAAATCAGTGCCATACTGTTTCCACCCTGATTTGACTTGTGAATATTTTTTATAGATGTTTTTTCCTTGAGATCTCTCAGTTATTGCTTATAGCAGTCTGCAGCTATTACAAACCAAGTAACTAGATTACATATTGTATTGAATTATGGTATTCATACTCAGAAAGTTACCATAGTTAACATGATGCATGCTAAAATACAAATTTGTTCCAAGATGACCTTAAAGCTGGCATACTATTAATAAATATCCCAACAATTTTGGTAAGTGAAACTCATGACAAGTAACAAAGAGAAATATCTACTGAGAACAGTGATGTTTTATTAACCTTTCAAGAACAGATTCAAACAAAATGTTTCATTGTCATACCTGACCCACAGTGACGTTATAGGCTGATACATTCAAAGAGCGATGTGACAATGAACCAATTGGAGAAGCATCTCCTTCCAAATAGGCAAAAAAAAAAAAAAAAATTAGAGGGACAGTCCCAACTAGCACTAGATGCCCTCCTGCAGACAACTACATCAAATTGTTTTCTACTGGCATAATTTTCCATAGTAATAGCTGTTTTAGTAGTGACATTTCTAAAGTAAAAATTTTATGGTACTTACTGCTCTTATGCTGACCCAAACATCAAAATACCAAGCATTACAGCCCTCCTGACAGACATTTTATAGAAAAAAAAAAAAAAAAGAGATGATTTATTTATTGTTTGTTTCATCCTCTAGGCAATGCAACAGTCATTTTTTATAGGAAAACAATTTCTATAAAGTTTACTCAAAACAATAAGTTGACAAAATCACTGTGGATAAAAAAAACAATTAGAATTTCATGATGGTATCAATGAGTGAAACAAAATGGAAAAGGAAAGATCATTTGAGTAAGCAGTACTTTTCCTTCTCTCATTTATTCTCTTTTCTTGTATCTGTGTCTCATATTTTTCCAAATGAGCTGATGACTGGAGAACTATTTCTCATACAGAAAGCTTAGAAAATACCCCAAACACAGACATGATCTTGTTTAGATCATAAAACATGTATTCTGTTTGAGCAATACATGACAGAGCTTATCATCATATTAGTGCTTGGAGTGTTTGACTCAATACCTAGATGTCTGGAATCACAAAATATGCTTATGGGATAGCAAAGATATCCACTGTCTGGTAGATATGACAAAGGACATATTTTCTAGGATGAAGATGGAGATGAGTTGAAATATTCTTTGTCATCTCATAACCCACAAGGCACCAATGTGTGGGCAACTGAATTACACCCCTAATCCCCTGGGTAAAATTTTAGATTTTCTTAAAGTTGGATGTTTGACACAATTTTAGGCACTGCTAATTATCTTGCCAGTACTCCATCTATCCTCAGGCCTAAATCTGTGTGTTTCTGTGGGAGCTAGGTGTTTGAATACCTACTCTAGTCCCTGGAGTAGTTGGCCAAGACAGCTAATGAAAGTGAAAAATCATGCCAGCTCAGCACCTCAAAAGAAGATTTGGCCAGAGCACAGGTATTTAGTACCACTTCAAATGTCTTATAATACCCAAGAATTCAAATGTTGATGAATAAATATGACAGAATCTAAAGTAAGAAAAGTTTATAAAATTAATTTATGGTCCCAGAGATATACTAGCTGTTTTACTGCTTATATTGAGTGCTACAGATTATTTTTGGGATTGTGCTTTCTCTTCAACTATGGACTATTCTCACCACCCCTTCACACTATAACAATTTTGCATATATAGAGAGAAGTTAGTCTGATGAACTATTTAATCTATATTTTAGGATGTAAGATATATGGAATTTATCATGTTAATATGGTATAAATACATATTATAAATATAAAATAATTTCTATATTTAGAAAATCTCAAATCAAAACTTTCATTTAAGCAATTTATCTGCTAATGCAATATGCCATCAGGAACTATTCTGAGATAAAGATAGGACTGGAATGTTAAAGTAAGTATATCTTACTTGTGACTCAGTCTGCAGCTATCTAACAATGGCTGAAAGAATTTGTATAAACTATTTCATTCAAAAGACTGTGAATATTATTTGACACTTCTTAACTCAGAATCACAGAAGACAATGCTCAGGATCTAAATCTATGATAAAAAAAAATGTTGAAAGAGAATTCCACATTCTTTTTATCTAAGCACTGGACAGAGTACACTATATATGCAGTCCAAATTTAAAAATATTACTTTTTTTCCCTGATTTTTTTGATACTTTTTAAGTTTTCATTTGGTCTATTTTATTTTAGTTACCAAGAGTTTCCTTAGAGACATATATCACAGAAAAAAGAAAATCTGGGGAAAAACCAAAGGGATAGAACACATACATACTAAGATCTATCTTCTAAACACAACCCAAAAGCTTTCTTGGAAAAATCTTATGAAAGACAAAAAAGTAAAGAATGAAGAAGAGCAGCATGATTCTAATATGGCACCTTTGATTTAAAATCATCCTTTAGAATACTTTCCGGATAATTTGTTAGACAACCCTCAAGAGAAGCTTCTGTTATTTGCCATCACATACAAGTTTTTTAGGAACAAGTGGGAATATAATTTCTTTAGTCACTTTGTGATTATAGTAGTGACATTGATAAACTGTGTCCTTGGCAGACAATAGTGATGATCTAGCCGCTTTTTTTCTTGACAATTCATCATATTACAATCCTCTCTGGAAGTGACAAGTTATTGTTTTTTTGTTCCCTAAACTTAGTAGTGTTTGTTGTGAACATTAACTTTTTTAATAAACAGTTGCTTTATACTATTGATTGCTATTGTTCAACAAACATTTATTATACCTGTCCCACTGGTTTTCCACTAAACAGTTGCATGCTGCCCATTCATTTTACTTTAGTGTGTAAAAATAGCATATAGTATAAGGCATACAGAATTCATTAAGCTCATAGTCTGCACTCAAGAAAAGAACCCCACTCTTTACACAATTTTCTTCCACAGACAAATGAGACTCAAACTATATTAAATGAATAAAAATTAGACAATTCTTAAAATAATTATGAGTCAAAACTCTTTTTAGAATCAAGGTAGCCTTCATGCAGACAATTCAAGAACCTCTGATTGTTTCTCATATACCCAGAAGATTTTAATATATATTGTGATTAAATAGATAATAATTATGGATGAAATATGAGGAAAGATTGAATACCTATTAATGAATGCATCATAGATTTAGCATCTTTGACAATAAGTACAATATTAAGGAGACTTACACAAAAGATCATATTTTTTACTTGGATAAAGCAGAATTTTAAAATTTGTATGCATAAATATTAAATTTAAAAAACTATTTTATCTTTTATGCAGTCAGAGAAAATTTTCACTTCATTCTTATAGCAGATGGGGTATATTTGACATTAAATCTTTAAAATCACAAATAAAATTAATTTAAATAATGTATAGCAAAATACTTCTTCTTTCAACTAAAGTGATTTCTCCTTAATGATAAAGAAAATGTGGCTTTACACACTTTTTACCTTGACAAATGGCCTCAGCCAGTTGTCTGTTCAGTCAACCATTATTCAATGGAGACCTTTCACTTATTGCAGCACAAATAGTGTTTGAGAACTGCTGCAGTCACATTTGTTGTCTCATACGTGCATCATAAACAACTTGTTCTAAACCTTCAGAACTTTCTGAATAATTTATATTTTTCTTTTCCCTGAAGAAATTTCTACAAGAGCATATTGTCTCCTTTAGTGTTTTCAGATCATCTGCATTTACTGGGGGGTACTTTATTGGCAAGTGCTTCTCTTAAGCTACTAGGAAAGAAAATATTATTTTTCTTTTTATTCCTGCTTACAACTTCCCTCTCCAACTGAAACAAAACAAAACAAAACAAAACAAAAAAGAAAATAAAGTATGTAAGCAAACAAACAGGCAAAGAAGCTTAAAAGTTGTCATAATATTTCTTGGGTGATTTATAACAATCTTTTACTTAGTGTAGTTTATATGCCCTGTGATGGTTTAGCACAGTTTCTTGAGACCAAAAATGTAGTGAATTTTTGTATTTCCAGATTTGCAATATTCTTTTTCACAGTAAGAGATAAAAGTATAAGAAATCATAATGCAGATCTTCAATGCCCAGGGCTAAAAGCTTATGAAAAGTCCTTCCTTTCATGCATTTTCTCATTCAAATAACTTTTATATGTTTTGGGGTAAAAGTCTCCTCTAGCTAAGGTCCCTAAAAAGTTTTCTCATTTTCTCCTTAAGGTCTTCAAGTAAGTGCAACAACATCAAATATAGATGCAAGTATGTGAAGAGGGATCATTTTCTCTCTGCATGAGCAAAGATTTCTTGTGCACAGGAAAATTTAAAGGACTTGGTCCCTGTTAGATTATACTCTGTGCTGGAACATAAATTGTCATTAGCTTTAACTGTTTAGCCTTAATGCCTTTATCAATTTATCAATTTATTGCTAATTTCTCTGTGGCTCCTGGCTTTCACGAGTAATTGGTATTCTAACTACTCTTAATCTTTATTGAGTTTACCATGCAGTTATGAACAGATGTCTTTTGGCTTGATGGTAATTTGATGTGATGCATTTTGGGGCTGAGTTGTATTTGATGATTGAAAAATGCAGTTCTCTGAAAATATCACATCAAAATACATACAGATTTATTTGAAATTTTTTTCTATTTTTTTCCTTTTTTTTTTTTGAGGAATGTTGAACTTTGTTTTCTCTGTCAATGGATTCAGTAACTGGTTGCTTAAGATAATGAGCATGATAATCTTCATAGGTAAAATTATGTACCAGGTTACTTTTGAAGCAGCACAAAGATAGGGAAAGAACCAGCTCAAAAATCACCTCACATCTGTGACTGTGCATAGCACTCACAATAATTTTTCTTGCTTCTAAATTTAGCTCTTTCTTTGTATGTCACATTTTTTAAAACTTAGCATTCAAAAACTTGAACTTTAACAACAAGTATTTCTTTATACTGAATTGAATAGGAAGGATGAGGCAGTGAAGAATTCAAGGCTAAGAACCAGCACGTTATTGACAGTACGTTGTACACAGTGGCTCATAAGAAAATTGGGGTTTTATGGATGGAAAAGCCATGTCATGGCAGGAAAAGTCTGAAGACCTGTAAGAAAAAAGTTATTATTTCATGGAATTATGCAAATACTTTTACTCTAGTAAATCAGAGCTAGTACTACTTCAAGATAAGATGTCTTGAGAAGTCAAGCTAGAGGTCAAAAATCGAATCTGCCTTCACAAACCTTTTGAGAGACTTGAAAACTTGAAAGGCCCTGCAGAAAAACTTCTCAAAAAGTTCATGGAAAAAGCTAAGACACACAACTGATCATAACAAAAAGTGAATCAGGGGATAAAACGAATCCTACCTAAATTAATGCAGGAAGCTAAGTAGTCTGAAACTAGCAGACTGCAGTCTGAGTAGCACCAGTTAATGGATAAAAAAAACAAAAAGGAAAGCAACTCTTGGAGAAAATACAGTGTTTCTTTGATGGTAAAGCAAACTTGGGCTGGGAATTTAAAGGCAGTGCAATTGTCTTACCCTTCTGCATTTCACCAATTCTGTAGCAATAAGCAAACAGTCATATAGTACATAGCTTTGAAAAACCCAACTCAACACAAAAATTACAACCAAAGCCATAATGTTTCCATTCTGTCATAAATTGCCTGGTAGATCTGTTTTGGATTCTGCATGCTATTCTTATCATTCAGTCCTGCAGTGTTTGAATGACAGAACTACAAAAAATGAAGATTAAAAGACATGATCTGATTTATTTCAACATCCTGCTCAAACCAAAAATAAACTCTAAGGTAGGTCAAGGTACCTGTGAACTTTTCCAAATGAACTTTTTAAATTTCCAAAAATTATCTATGTATCTGAATATGTTATTGTTCTCTCACTGTGATTTTTTTACCACTATGCAATAAGAATTTCTTTTGTTGTAGCCTGTTGCTTCCACTATGAAAACTTGAATTAAGTCATCTTCTATTCTCTCTGTAATCACTTTGTTATGTAGGAAAAGGCTGCAATAATATTTTTTTCTGAGCTTTCCCTTCTCAAAGTTAAACAAACCAAATTTCTTCAGTCTTTCCTTGTATATAATTAGGTCTGGAGCTCTCTCTGCATTAATAGTTTACTTTTAGGCTTTCTCAGGTTTGTCAATCCCTACATTGCATGGGGAAGCTGAAGTTGGGAGGCAGCATTACAAATACAGCTTCACCAGGGCTGAAGAGAAGTGACTTATCTGTTCTGTCAACTTGTTTGCACTAAATTTTAAATTGTCATTTGGCCCTCAGCTCCTTTCTGCAGAAGTCTGTTAACAACCTGCACTGATGTCAGGGGATGCTCTGTCTTGAGCAGCAAGATTTCACATTAGTCTTTGTTGGAATTCATGATGATTCTGTTAACCCAATCCTCCATCTTTTTGAGGTACCTCTGAATGGCAGCCCTGATATCCAACACACTAGCCATTCCCCCAAGTTTGGCTTTGTTCACAGATGTAATGATAATGTATTTTGTCTCATATTCCAAATTGTTGATTAAGAGACTAAACAGCCTGAGTTCCAGTACTTACCCAAGCATGACATTCACTACCAGTTAAGACTTCAAAACCATGATCTCTGCCCTTCGACTCAAAGAGTAGTTCTGAGTTTTAATTTGCCTTGTCATCCACCCATTCAATCCTTATCTCTTCTGTTTTACTAGGTTACTGTGTCAAAGCCTTGCTAAAGTCAAGGTAAATGATATACACTACTCCCTTTAGGTAGTCATTTTATAACAAAAAGAAAGAAGGTTTATCAATCAGGATTTAGCATTCCTCACTATTTCTTATTTTTTCTTTGTATTTTCTCTAACAATTTACCTCTTAATGTTACCTATAACTGGCATAAATCTGAATTGTCTGTTAGAGCAGGTGGTTTAAAAGGTGAAAAGGAATTTCTCATTGGATAAATTTTCAGAATGTACTCCTGACATAGGTGGAATTATCAAGCTGTAAAAGATGGACATCACAGAAAAACGGGAAATTTAACACAATAATTTTATACTGGCATAAATGGTGACACAATGTTAACATTCTCTTAGCATGAGAGAATATGTCAGTCTTCATAACCACCTGCCTCAAGCAGCCCTCCTCAAAACAACCCGGGGAACACCTTTGATACTATAATTGGGATAGTAACAGAATCATAAGTCAACAATAAATAGCTAGCACTCCATGTGAAGAATCTCATATTGCATTTGACTTTTGCACAGGCCTAAACATTGATATCAAGAGGAACCCTGGCAGCATGTACTCAGTTTGGTTTCACAACAGGTATTCAGGTACAATTTCACTTTTTCTTTACTGTTTTTTTTTTTTTTTTTTTTTTATCATCTTACTCCTCTCTGTACCATAGGAACCTGACCTGTCCTTCTTTGAAGACAGGAAAAACACAGATCAATATGTAGAAGTATGCGTGAATAGCTGCAGAACAGGAAAGAACATCTTTGCATCTTTAACTGTGATAATCTCCCAAAAGGACTGGAAATACAACTGTAAACTGTGTTTCAGAAGCTCACTATTAATAAATGTGAGCTGGTATTATGAGGTTTTTTTCTGTTTGAGAAGTGTGTCTTTATGTGTTTTGTGAAGGTGGTGTAAGATTTTTACAGCAACAGCTTACAAAATGATTTTTTAGAGTCTATTTGTATAAAAGCAATGATACTCAATTTACCTGCATGCCTCAAATGGCAAACAGTTGCATAGCTTGATGTAGTTCATATCTCTTCACGTCACCCATTCTTTACAAAGTTCTCTCAACATGCCATGCATTTCAAGATCCCCGTTAATGCAGTATTTTGTATTTTGGAAGTAATCATTATGGTGGGTGGCAATATAGTTCCATAAGATGCAAAAGGCAACCTGTTTGTGAAAAAGATAGGAATGTAGGCCAGGACATTTCTTAGAATTCAGCTTTTTTTTTGTACAACATTAAAAATAGTTCTGACAATGAGATATTGCTCTTTCTCTTAGGCTGCTTTGCTAGTATTTTTGACATATCTCATTTTCAAATGTCAGTGACTCTTCCTACAACATTAATAGTTTGGACTTCATACTTAGGACAATCCACATTTTGAAAAAGAGTGCTAACATTTTAATTCCAGCACAATTGTTCACTCCTTTTGTGCCCCATTGTAAATTCTTCTGGCAGAAATTTGTTACTTGAGCTGTAGTGTTAAATTTTAACTGATTGTCTGATTGAACATAAAACACTTGCACCTAATTTTTGTTACTATTAGAATAGCCAAAAAAGTAAAAGATAAACTTTTGATAGTTGATAGTCAACTGTTTTTTTTCTTTTTTTTCTGGCATAAGAAGGATTTTATAAAAGGAGTAATACAATCCCAATTAGAAGAAACGTTAAAATGTTTTGAACTAAAGCCATATTTGAACCACCAGCAAAACAATATTTAATCCAAATCTTCACTTTTAAATCAAGTAGTATAGAAAAAGTTTGTGATTTTTTGAAAGATACACTGAACATTACTATCTAATTGCAAGAACTTAAAGTTTTGAGTCAGGGGACAGTTTTTTTGCTAATCTACTGTAAATCTGTTTAATCATATCCTGTCAGAAATATATTTCTGAAAAAAACTCAAAAACTAACTTTAGTGTGGACAATGTCGACAGAAATGCCTGCTAAACTCTCAAACATTTTGTTTGCATTAAGCATTCTTAAAACTATGGCAAAGGACAGAAATTCTGTTCACTACTCCATAAGCTGAGGATTGGATTTAACTGACCATTTAGGAGACTAATTGGGAAAAATGCAGCTTTGCATAAAATGTCCTGGGATCCTGGTGGGCAGTGTGCTGAACATATATCAGTTGAGTAGACTTGCATCAAAGAACGCTGATGACATATTGGACTGTATTACCAAGAATGCAGCCATCAGATCCAAGGTAATGATTCTTCCACTCTATTTGGCAATTGTGAAGTCACATATGGACTGCTGCGACCCATTTTGGGTTTCCATTGAACAAAGACTTTGGAAGGGGGATGCAGGTGTGAGGAGAGGGTGAAAAATTTGGTTTGTTCATCTTTGAAAGAATAAGTCTTTTTGCCTGCATCTGATTAGAGGATACAAAGATAGAGCCAGAATGCTTCAGTATGCACAATGAAGATGATGGAAACAAGCTGGGAGGTGGGAAGGTCTGAGTAACAATAAGGACAAAATAGAAGGTGCTTGGACACTGCAAAATGCTACCCAAAGAGTTTGTGGAGAGTCCATTCTTGGAGACATTCAAAAGTTGATTGAAAGAGTTCTTGAGAAATTCAATATAATTAGACCATAGACCTTCATTTCAGAAGAAGAGATGATTATGTGTCCTCTGGATGCTCCTTTCAACGCATATATTTCTGTGATTTGGTTATTAACCTTATGCGAGAGTATAGCAGAAAATTTTCATGGAATCATAGAATTGTAAAGCAGCCCAGATTGAAAGGGACCTCGAGAGCTCATCTTGTTCAACCTTTTGTGTGAATTGGAGTCTAGACAAGATTACCTAGTCCCCCATGCAGCTGCATGCTGAAACTTTCCAGCAATGAGAAAACTACAATGCCCCTGGGGAGGTGGTTCCTGGGGACTGATTGTTCTCACTGTAAAAACTTCCTTCCTTATACCAAAATGAAATCTCTCCCAGGGCAACTTGAAGCTCCTGTCCCTTGTCTTCTCTATGTGGTTTCTTATGAAGAGAGAGAATGATCTTTCTCTTTGTAGCTGCCCTTAAATACTGGAATACTTTGATTAGGTCCTCTCCTGAGCCTTTGCTCCTCCAGAGAGAAGAGACCCAGCTCTTTCAGATTTTTCCCACAGAGCAGATTCTCCAGAGCTCTAATCACTTATGCAGTCCCGTTCTCAAAGAGAATAGAACTAATTTCATACGCCTCATCTAAGATGATATGGTATTTAGACTCCCAGTTGAGAAACATTCAGTCTTGAGAAGGTCTGAAGTGTATCAATATCACTTAGTGATATAATCAGAGAAAAAGTTATTTATATTCTTCTCCCCCGTGAGTCAGCGTACTTGGTGTTTAATGAACTAAGTCCTTGCTTTTCAGTAAAGGCAGTGTCTAAACCATATTAGCAAAGGAGATGGTCCAAATACACTTTGTCTTCTATGTCTACAAGAATAAAATATCCTTTAGTACTAGCAAAAGTACTAGAATCACTGATTCTACATAGATAGAGATCTTACACAGAAAGTGTATCATAATTCTTTGTCACTTATATTTCATCATTGTAAAATGTTATTGGTATGTCTTCCCAGTCTACCATACAATCCAGGTATTTCCCTACAAGTAATTTCTTACTTACTGTTGACTTTGTCATTGATGATTTGTTATTTTCTTATAAATCACCAATGATGCAGAGTAAGGCAAGAGTTTATTATGACATGACACAAATATATGTTTTAAATATTTTAATAATGATAGTCTGTTTGGAATGACCTCCTGAGATTTGTCTGATGCTTGCTCTTTAATCCTTTTTTAATAATTTAATATATATTACATGAAATTTTATCAAAATGTATTAATTAATACTTTTTATCAAGCTAATTGTCTTGCAAAAAAAGTGTACTACATGAGTGATATTATTTAAATTAACTTTAAATATCAAAGCAAACAGAAGTTGTTTAATTCACAATGATTAGGTGATGTTTGCTCACTTAGTTCTTTGCTTATTCCAATTTCAGTCATTCTATTATTTAATATCAATAATTTATAGACAACACCTTTCAACTCAGAATCTCTCCTATTACTTATATATGAATTTTAATAGTATAGCAAAAGAACAAAAACAAAGGGAAACACCAAGGGAAACATGGAGTATAACAATGGGAGCTAGGAGTTCCAAGTGTTATTCCTTCTGTGGCTGATTCTGTGGCTGAGAGGTAATTCACAGACTATTTTATTAATAACACTTACTACATACTGAAAATAGTAGGTATTTTGAGCTTGAAAATTCCATTTTCTTCAATGCTGTTTTTATTTAACATACAGGCAATTTTTCTGTATTCAATTCTTCCCATTGTAACTTGCATCTGTTATGGTATTTATACCTGCTATGAATAGGCTTGTAAAGAAAACCTGTCAGCTTTCCCAAAGTTTGATAGAGAACCAAAAACTTTCATAAGCTTGACTAAATATAATGTTTTTAAAATTCAGACATTTTATAGTTAAATTAATGTTTTTCTAAATTTCAACACTTTAATTTGTTATTACATATAAAAATCAGAACAAATATTCAAGTAAATTTTTCATTAGGAAATAATTTCTAAAATTGAATAGGTGGAATTAGGAAAAAAAGATTAGTTTTTCAAATTAAAAGCATTCCAGTATTTTATGGAACAATAAAAAAAAAATCCAAAGTAGATAAATAAAGTATTTGTGTTTGCTAGATCTGTATTTTTCATGAGAAAAGTGTCTTGACTTGACATACCAAGAAATAAAATGCATCTTAGAAAATCTTTGCTAGACACCCAATTATTTCAAAGTAAATTTTCATGATGTTGGTATGGATTTTAAATGAAGTACAAACAAAACAAATACATCATTTCAAATGGTAAAGAAAAAAAAATAAGTTACATGATGCATGGAAAACTGCATGATTGACATTATCAACAGAAGTTGAAAAACATACTGGTGAAGAAAAGTTGATGAGTATCAAGGATATGACAAATATTGTTCTGAGACGCATGGTGAGAAAAAAAAATCAATATATATATTGTTTTTAAAACTATATATCTTTAACAAGAGATTCAAATGATAGAATCATAATAGTATAAATCCTTGACATATCCATATCAGTAGCTATTTTTTCTGTTGTTTTTTAAGAGTAAACATTAGAAATAGTTGAACATTGAAACGACATAATTACCTAATGATTTAAATAGACTTTTGAAATATCATCTTTTAATTAAGCATAATGGCATTATGAGATATAGATATGAGAGCCTAACAAAGTATTAATTATACTTTGTATTGTTTTAGAAGATCTTCTGACTGGCTTCTTTTTATCATGTTTTTTCAATTGTTTTATATTTCAAAACAAGCTCAACATTTAACAATTAAAATTGAATTATTTTCCTGCTTGACTACAGCTAAAAATTGTGAAGAATTTGCTTGGTAGATGTAACATATACATCTTTTACTTTCTTTCTGAGTAATTTCATAAATTTTATGTCTTAGGGTAGAGAAGCCCACGAAATAACCATCCAAAGAAATTAATCAAATCTTCAGTTCTCATGTGTGTCTTCTGAATGATGGCGTTATAAATTCGCATAGATTTGATCAACCTTCAGTAAAATTCACTTAGAAATGTTACTGAATGTCTGTTAGTGTTAGACGTTATGTGTGAATAACAGGCATTACACAAAAAATATTTTTTTTAGGATTTCAACAGCCCAAATGTTATTTCCCTTCTATCTGCAACAACTCTTCAGTCAAATGTCAGTATTTCTTTTTCTCTGTGTCATGCTCATTCCTGAGTGGGAGCTGTGAGCTCTCCTTGGCCTCTTCCATGAAGTGTTTGCAGTGACCTGTGTTAAACTGTGAAATTTTTCACTCATACCAAGCATGCCCACACTCCTTCGAACCTGCAAACTTGCAGGTTTGGGTCTGCTATGAGGACTGTAGCCGAGGACTGAAAGTGAGGAGATTGACAAAGGAAAGGAGCAGTAATGTATTGCTGCTCTTGGTAGTTTTGCATTTATTTTATTAAAGAAATACAATTAGGGTAAAAAAGAACACTGAAATAAAGACCCTTGTCCCTGTTAGGTGTTAATCCAAAGTGGTGTTGGGATTTGTTGTTGGGTTTTGGTTTTCTCCCTTTGTTGGGGACAATTAGTACAAATTTTTGAATGATATAGAAATTTGGGAAGAGGTTAATATTTATCTAGAGAACCATTTTCTCAATCTGGAAAAGAAAAAAAAAAAAGAAACACACACCCTTTTGATAATATGTGAATACCTTTTTCAGGTAACCCCTAGTAAAAGTTACTGGGAAATCCTTTCCTATTGTATGCTAAAATCCCAAATAATAATTTCTGTTGTAGTCCCACTTCTAATGTAATCATTGTAGATTTCTTTAAAAAAATACTCCTATACTGTGGCAACCACAGCAGCATCATGCTACAAGGATCCAGCCAAATTTTAGTGTTGTTTGTTAAATTTTTTATAGTGAAAAACTTCCTGCTTGCCATTTCTTTTCTGAAAATAAGCTCTAAGATCAAAATATCAGAGCTTAAATCTACCACAGTTTGGTTGAGATTTTCTTTCTCTTTGCTTCCATTTTGCTGCCATGCTCAAAGCACAAAAGTTTGGAACTTTCCTTGACCTGAATACAAATAACAAATATCACTGACCTGTACTCTGCTCTTCTCCCTTCATCAACATTAATGGAAAGCGGGGGAGGGAATGGGAAAATGCATGCTGTTAGCCATTATCTTTACAAATGACTTGCTAGCCTTTTATTTGTCTTCTTAGGCTTCAAACACTCAAAGGATATTTGCAGAATTTCACTAGATGGAGGTTCAGTCCTGAGATGACTTGACAAGCTGCATCTTCCTTAAGAGATTTTGACATGATATTAAGCCATAGTTACAAGCCAATACTTGAATGTGGAGCCCTGGGGAAATCTTTCCAAAGTGGAACACAACATTTACAGCAGGAGGCAGGTGTCTGCACCACTGAAGCAAACAACAATATGATATATTTAGTATCGAAAATGGAAGGAAAACTACCATCTCTTTACCACTGGGGAAAATGGAAGACGTTGAATGTGAAAAAAAGCATCCTTTTCAGCTCTGGAGAATTTTAATTTACTGACAGAATGAAATATAGTCTCATCACGGCAGGTGCAGCAAGTGCCAGGTGCTGTTCACAATATTTTCTTTGAATTTATGTGTTTTTGAAACATTGAGAGGATGTGAAGCAGCTGCAATGGCCATGTGGAGAGAAAGCAAAGAGCTTTTAATTAGCAATAAGAGGGCTGTTAATTTCTTCTAGGAGCTGACTTTGCTTTGCACTCATATCAGAACCTCAGCAGGAACTCTGTGCAGCCCCAAACACACAAATAAAATCAAGTAAGCCATGTGCTACAGCAGATTTAAAGCAGAAGTGAAATAAGGCTTTGGCTGTCAGCTAAAGAAATTCTTGACAATTTTGATTTTCAAATTGAGAAATGAGATTCACAGATGAGGGAATTTTAAAATTTCACAGAGATTTTAAAATTTCACTGCAATCACTAACCCAAGTGGTGCATAATAAAGCACTCAGATAACAGTAAAAAATTGTATCGGGTCTGCTGTGGGATTCCTGCCAAAACCTAATGCAGTAGTTGTTTCAACTGAAGTAAATGCTGGAGACCAAATACTGAGATAAATCAGAATCTGAGAAATGTTCCATGAGACTACATCTGAGATACTAAACCACTGGCAAAATACCAACTTTGACTTGGATGAAGAATTTAAGGTTTTTGAAGTCTGACACCCAGTTCTGCCAAGGTCCAGTCTCTTTGGAAAACATACAGATGACTTGTCATTAGAGAAAGCCAGAACTTGCATTGGCTTCAATTCTGTCAACCTCAAAAAAACCAATGAATACAATATATTTTTTACAATATATTGTTTATTTTTATGCTAAGAGTACTAGTGTGTTGCAATCATAGCTTTTCATGATTTAAGAGACATCAGTGATCTACTCATCCTTAATTTAGGGATTTTCTCAAATGAGTTTACAAAATTTGAAATCTGAAGAGATAATTCTCGTCCTGCTGAGATAAATGTCAATGTGCAATTTATTGAATGACATGGAAAATGAATTATTAATGTCTTAAAAGTCTAACTCATTGAGGTAAGTTGAGACTTTTCCAGTAAGTTTGCTGGTTTGTAAATCCCAGTATGCTCAGTAGTTTCTATTTAATATCCAAGGAAATACAGAACCACTTACGGTATATAGGAGATGTCTCCTTTTTATTTTCTTTGAATCCTATTTTTAAATACAATTTATTTATATATTTACCTTTATGTTGCATTAAAAATTATTGAGGCGAAAAAAGTTAAACATGTTCGTGCAACTTTACAGAGCAGGAAAATACATATTAAATTCATGCAAATATGAAGGGTATAATAGGTCAGGACCACAGTTTTTAACTTAGTCTTTCATTATACATCAAAAATTAGCATGCCTAATTTATGGGGACACAAAATAATTAAAAGTAGGACAACTGATAATGTGTCATATCCCCAAAGACAGCCTTTCAAGATAAAACAAGACTCACTCTTCTTTGTCAAGTCAAATGTCCACCTATCTTCACATTCTTATCTAGTATATAGTAGTAATGTGCTATTTAGACTTAGTTTCTGTTTTTAATATTAGAAAATAATAGCAGTTCCGTGTATTGATTTTACACCTGTATCAAATATGTATAAGGATAAATTAATCAGGATCAGTTAGCTGGCTTCCTGATATAATGTAACAAAAGTGGAGTTTTTAATGAGTGAAATGGAACAGAGGGATAAAACGTTGACTAAGTATTTTTCTGCTGTTATGAAATGGTATACAAAATATTATATCTTTATAAAGAGAACAAATGAATTAGAGATTAAACACTGTCTGTGTGGGAAAACTCAATTTATTATGCCTACTGTTGTCAATCCTGTGCATGCTTTGGGAAGTAGAATGCCTGTGTAGAGATAACCCACTCTCACAGCCATGCTTGAGCCTCCCTGCTCGCTAGGATGAGCTGAGACTAACCAAGTCTGTGTGTCCCTGTGTGTCTCTGGTGAGCAGCATTGTCAGTGAGGTAATGAAATAAATCTATTCTTTTCCTTTTAGCTGGGGTTTGGTGGTTGCCTTTGGTTACCTGTGTTTGTCAATTCACATACCTATCCAGGTATGGGTAAGATTTGAGAATACACAGAATATGATTTCCTACTTTTTAAATTTTAAGAGTATTTGAGCTAAGGTATGCATAAAACAGTAGGGCTTATTTTTGCAAAAATTAATGTGTTCTATATCTATATTTTTATATATTTTTATGGGTTTTTTTTTCTCATTTCCCAAAATGGCTGAGAATTCAGTCATTTATTCATATCCAAATACAAACAGAGATGAAAATTTATGCTTAGCCCTTGTGATTATGTACTTGTTTGGAAATCAGAGAAATAACATTCTCAGTGTCAACACACTAATTCAAAACTGATTTTCAATGTTACAGACCAATCAGTTCTACTGCTGTCTGATTTTTCCATATTAAAATCCCCCCTGGACTCACGTCTTCAAGCCGATCTTGCTAAATGGATCACAGTAGCAGTTTAACATCTGCTAATGCTTTCAACATGTGGTCACGTGATTATGATTCATCTTTTAAGAACTGCTGTCTATTAGGAAATCACAAGAAGTCACATCTTTGCTTCACTAGGTGATCCACCTCCAGTATGAAAGTATAGGTCAACAGTTTTGGTAGGAATAGGAAGTTGTGCAACTAAGCAAACGTTTTCAGGCACCTCATCTCTCAGCACATCACTCCCTGTCCAATTTATATTTGACAAAAATGCTTATGACATAGCATTTCAGAACATACTTTGATCACCCCTGCTCTCATACACTGATATAAGTGATAAAAGAAAAACTCTATCACTTCTTTTTTTTTTTTTTTTCATATCATTTGCACTCCTCTGTATAACAAGGACTTGCATTTACCAGAACTTATGAAACAGAACCAAAGTGAGATCACTCAAGAATTGTCAGTGTCTCTAGACACTGGAAGTGTCAGTGTCTCTTCCTCAGAAGGTGGAGACTGACAAAATTATCATCTTAACTACCTGAAAAGTTCTTTTCTAAGCATACAACTCATTATTGTATCCATTAAATAGGAGGAAATCTTACATATGGAGCATGGGGAGTTATTCAATCAAGGTAGGTCTGTCATTAATTTATAATTTTGTACTTAGTTCATGGATTGTTTATTTTTAACCCAGAAACAATTTACATCACACAGTGATTATCTCTGTATTCATTCACTGACATCCAGGCAAGTGCAGACAGCCCAGGTGTGCATGCTTTGTCATCAGCCTGCCTGCAAAAGAACGCTTGTGTTCACCAAAGGACTGCTGCAGCTCTGTTTATTCTACTTCAGAAATGCGAGTTGAGTGCTGTGACCTCAGGCTCTATTTAATCAGTAGAAGGATGGCAAAGAGAGATGGTGCAAGTGTGTGGCAATTACTGCTTCTACATCACAGATAGGTGGTCACCCACTGATTTAATGGCAGCTGTACACAATCCTAATGCTACAGCTTGTCCTAGTGAAAAAGTTGCATAAATATTAATGTGATTTCGAAGCCATAACCCATATACTTTTTTTTAAATTAAATGTATATACTCCGTGTGTGCTGATGCTGAAATACATTTATTATATGGTTAGCTGCTGAAATTCTATTGTAATTTTCTGTGGCTCAGTTAATTTCAGACATTTCAGCTCAAGCTGCAGTAATCTAAGGCAGAGGTGAAATTCAGGCCAGAGAATTCTTAGTGAATGGTAAAACATCATGTACTGTTCACTTTGCAATTAACACATCTTTCTTTGAGCTGGAAGAGATAAGTTGGCCATGACTCTGTGGATAGAAATCACTGACCTATTTAATAGTGTGAGATGAACTGGAACCACTTGTTGTTCTTGTTTTGTTTTTTAACTGTGCTCTCCGGGATTTATGCCTATAGAACCATGCACTTTTGTTTAATTCAGTGTTCTGGCAGCTTCATGTGCTGATTTCCATGTTTAAGCTACATCTTGACAGAATTAATGTTAAGGATTTCCATGGAGGTTGGAAAGGGAAAATAAGAAATTAATTCCTTCAGGCTATGGGGGAACCATGTTGTTCTTTCTTATCTTTCTTTGCTTAACATATCCTTAGCCTTTGAGTGTGAGCTTGTAAGCATTATATTTAACCTGGATGCTAATATGAAATATGAATTATTTAGAAGTAAATACTTCTATTATGAAGGAAAGTGAACTGAGTCTGGGATAGGATCAATAGTTTTTGAGTTTTGGGAATAATAATGCTAATCATTTTGTGCCAAAGCACACAAAAATTGATACAAACCTTAGATACAGATGCAGAATGGTTAAAGGATGAAGGACATGGACCAAAAGTGAAAAAAAAAAAAGATTTTTAATGATAATAAATACTGTTTCCTCTTCATTACACACTTGTATTTGTATCACAGGTCTTTCTAGAGCTTTCACCAAGATTAGCCTAAACCACCCACTAAAGTCCTGTAAAAATACAGCTCAAGTAACAGAAGTCTAAAGAGACTGGTAGTTTGTGTAGCTGAGAGAAGCAACAAAGCTCTTAATCATGTCATGGTCTACATCAGTTGATACACCAAAGGATTTTAGATATCTTCTTGTGGATCACCCAGAAAGAAATGTAAGTGCAATTTAAATGAACTAAAGGGAGAGAATTTAAATTTTAATTTGTTTAATAGATACATGATGCTTTTGTTCCATGGGTCTTGTGCTGCTTGTGGCTTGCAACTGAGAGCAGCTTCTATCTTCTATTATTTTATGGCCAGGAATGGGAGGAGCTTTCCTTCAAATGGGATGCTGGATAAACCAAGTTTCCATCTTCAGAAGACAGTGAACTAGCCAGTGCTTCAGAACTGGTGAAATTGAACAGAAGTATTTGCCCTTTTCCCATGTAGTAGACATTGCCACCTTTTAAACCATTGTCTCTTTCCACCTTTTTTTTTTCTAGAGGATGACATGATCTAATTTATTTAATCTGTAATTATCTCCATCTCTCTGGGTGCCTCCCAGTGAACCCCGGCCAGCCCCGGGTCGGCAAACAACGGGGGGGCAGCCCCAAAGGGACCGACAGCGGGGGGGGTCACTCTCTGGTGCCCCGAGGGTACTGAGGGCAGCTGGGCTGGTGCCTTTGCATCAGAAGAGACACCGGAGGCATCGGTAGAGGATAAAAGGCCAACTCTCAGCAGGGGGCCAGTCCAAGGTTTATTCGGAGCTCCTCAGGGGGCCCCACACCTCAGTGATGCGCCTTGCTCAGAGTCCAACAAAGGAATCTCAAGGTTATATTTAAAGGGGGGGAGGAAACCGAAGGTAGGTACATTTGCTGACCAATAAAGACCCTTCAGATATGCAACCTTAGGGATGGACATTTGGGATAACGTATAGAGTAACACTTAGGGGGCTGACCCCTGGTCTCGGACTAATCACTCGACGACTTGGACCGAAAGTTCTAGATAGAGGAGATGGGATGCTGAGTGACTGACAGAGAGCCAGGGCAGGGATTTGGGGGATGATCTCAACACAGGAGAATGATTACACAGGTAGAGGAAGGGGGTACAAGATAGGGTACATCATTTCGGGAAAATAAGGGGATAGAAAATCAAAATTATTACAAAATATTACAAAGTATAAAATCACACCACAACATGTAATAAAATGAACTTCCATAGTCTTCCATCAGTCTGTTACAGTCATTCTGGCCTTAAAGTGAATAGCTAATACAAACTAATTTGGAAGAATGAATAAAGGGGTATGAACCTTACATTTCTAGGTTGGTGAACTGAGATCAAGCCAACCCATTGGAAAATAATAGTATTTTCTGAAAGAGACAACAAATGTGGCATTTCAGTCCCCAAAAAAGTTAATTTTCATTTCTGTGACATTCATTGACACTGCTGATGCGGGAAAGAAAAGAGGCTAAATTACTGAAATATGGAGAATGGGCTAAGCAGCAGTTAGTTTTAACATTTAATGCTGGTAGGAAAATGTAATTCACGAATATTGCTGGACATTTCTTTTATGCATACAAAAAGTAGGGAAATATGAGAGAGTAATTGAAAATATTTTCAAACTACAAAATTTGCTTATGCAGCCTAAAGTCCTGCAGTCCCCAAAAAGGTGCAATTTTAACATGTCCTTACTAGAATTGACTTCTGTGCATGTTTATCTTTCTGTAATAGTATGCTTCATTATTTGAATTGGTAATTCCAAACCAATCATAAATGGTAGTAGACACTTAGGTTTACGCAAATTAGTTTAAATGTTTTGTGAATTATCAGCTGAATCACAGATCATATTACCCTGTTTAGAAATCATCACAGAATGTAAGATTTAAATAAGGATATTTTCACATAAATGCCTCATCAAGTTTCTGGAGGCTGGACCAAAAAAATTTCTAAAATAGGTGTTGAGTATCACTTAAAATAAGATATCCACAAGATCCATATCTGTTGGCAAATATGAAGTCCTGAGTACTTTTAATTGAACTGACTTACACCTTCACTCTCAAACTGAAATTCAATTCTTATGAGTGGGAAAACTAATATGGATATCTTTGACAGGTAGCTACGCATTTGTATTCTCTGGCATAAGAAAAAGTCAGGATGAAATTGCAATTAAGATTAAACATTTTCTATGAAGCTGAAAGAGGCTATTAAGTTTGCAAAATTAATTATTATTCCCTTCTGCTAATTTAAACAGACATTCTAGTATCTGTAGTTTGTATGATACATTTTTAAAATTAAGGATTTTCCCTGGAAAATACTTCAAAAGCTTCAATGCAGACTAAAATCTTGATCTTCCTTATATGTGATAGACCCAAAACTGAGTTTAAAATAGCAGGTGTAGAACTCTAGAAGTAGGCAGTTCTCCAGCAGCAGTATGTAGGATAATTATTCAAATTGCCCAAAATATTTTGTAAGTGTAATCTGTTTATATATTCCCTCTTTTTAATATTTACACTGATAAGAGCTTCAGAGATGTGTATAATTATTCTCCATGGAAATAATCAAGATAATTAATAAACTTATATGAAAACATGCAAAAATGCATCGGAAAATGATTCACTAATGTTTCTATCATGATTTTACATATCAATTATGTATAACAGGCCTGGTTCTGCCTACTTTGAAATCTATGGGAATTTTGCCATTAAATTCAAAAGAAAGAACATCAGGTCCAATATGAACATTTGAGTATTTGTCAAAAGCTAAAATCTTTAGAACTAAGATAATGCCTTATGGTATTTCTAAGGGGAAAAAAGGAAGAAAAAAAAAGACTACTTAATCTGCTTTCTTATTCTAATATTCCTTTTTTCAATGTTAAAAGTATTTGCCTTGATTTGCTTTTTACGTTAAGCCTTAATGTTATTTTCAGTTTTTGGAAACTTGAAGGTAAATGAACAACAGATTTTTTCTACTGAATTAATATGATGCATTCTTGGAGCTAGAGGAAATGCACTTGCTGAACATCTGAGACTCAAAACCTAGGCATTTTCTGGGCAAAAAGAAACTTAAAGATAGGTATCTATCAAGTCCCTCTGATTTCTAACAGCATGTTACCTTTGAATAGTCCTCAATGTGGCACCTTGCTAGGCATTTATTTCAATGTATTTTCTTTTTCTGACTGGCTTTTTGCTCCACATTTTCTCTGGGGAGGGGGCATTTATTTTCCAAATTAAAGAGCTGCCTTCTATGTCTCTTTTTCATTTCTCATGCTTGTTTCTTGCTAATTTTTAGTACATTTTTCTCACCATTATGATCTTGTTTCTGGATTTATCACTGATAGATTTTCACCTATTACAAACTAAGATTGATCATATAATTCTAAGATGTCCTAATGGCTTGGCTGATTTTATATTTTGACAGTAATTTTTCTAACATTTATTAAGAAAACTGAACAATAGAGACATTGATGAAGATGACTAGTTTATTATGGAAACAAATGAACTGTAGGTTTGTCCTTCTTTTCAGCATTGTATTTTTAAAGGATTGCTCAGACCCTGAACACACCTTTACACCTCCAAAAACTCTATGCACATTTGTGTGCATCTACAATGGGAAAAGAAATTAACTCATTTGTGTGCATCTACGATGGGAAAATAAATTAACTCTGTTCTTATTTCAAGGTTTGGGATGGGGTTTGGTTTTTTGGGTGTTGGGATTTATTTGTTTGGTTACTTGGGGTTTTTCTTATTTTGGCTTTGGGTTTTTAGGTCTGGGTTTTTGTTTTTGATTTTTGCTTTTTCCTTTTTTTTTTTCCTGAATAAGTATAAAATTACTGCAGTGTATTAAAACTCTACAGAGGATTTCAAGTAAGATAAGAAAATATTCACAGTGTAATTATCTAGCAGAAGTCAGTACACTGACTGCTCACATGAATAAATCTACTCTATGTGTATTGGAGTGTTCAGAAATTCCAAGAGTAATGTCCTCAGTCCCAGCACAGACACAGATTTAAAAGCTTGTTTAGTCTTTCTGATCTTTCCTGCTCTCAGAAAGATATTCACAAAAGCATGTGAATATTTGTTTTTTTCAAAGGCAACCATATTTGCTCTTTTTCAAGGTAGTATAGATTTTTCCCTTATGAAGACAAATACTTCCTGGTATTCTGGTAGCAAAGAACATTTCTGGATTTTTTTTATTGTTTTTACACATGCATTAAAAATATTATGATAATCTAGAATTTTAAAAATCTTTTTTAGAAGCAGAAGTATTATAATCAGTGTATCCATACTCTGTTAGGAAACCAAGTCAGTTTTATATCAAGGATCACATTTTATAAAACTTGTCAGAAAACTCTTTTTCATTGTTTACATGGACATAAGTTCTTGAAAATTACAGCTTTAATTTCCTGCATTTGCCAGTTTTGAATGTGATTCATAGAACAGTCTGCTGTATTTTCAGGGTGAATTTCCAGGTCAAAGCAATGATGGAAAATATAAAAACAAACCAACAAAACCCAGCAGAAGATAACACAGCACCTCTATCTTCCTTTAGATGGTATAGTCCCAGTCCTTCAAATAAAGTTATGGTTGCTTATGGTACTGCTAGTGTAAAAAGTCCTCCCAATTTTCTCTTCATATCAACTAAGTGTTTGGGGCAAATGACTGGTATTTTGTTATATATTCTTGCCACAGTATTTGAACTAATGTAAAGTTCTCTGTACTTTAAAGAAATACTACAGATTTTTCCTATGCTATCTATATCTATATTTACTTCATGTATTAAGTGCAAGAATTTGGCTCTTAATCTCACAAGGTTACTTTTGCACAGAGTAGTAAACTCACAGATTGAATGCTCACCATACCTCTTGCAAATTTATAGTTGTGATGTATATTCTTAGGACATCACTGATAATAAGTTTAAAAAAATCAATCTGCTGTGTATATCTATCTCTAATATCTTGATTTCAGCTCTCCCTGGATCACAATCCAGAAACAGCATTTTGCATCTTCTTTTTGCTTGTCATCTGTAATAACACCATAGGAATAATTTTACAAGGAAAAAAAGAAACAAACAAAACTAACAAAAAAATCTCACAAAAAACCCCCAAAAAATAGAAAAGAGAATTGTCTTGATTACATATCCATAACTTCAATACCATCCATAAACTTCATTCTATTTGGTATCTAAAGCCATTTCATGATAGTTAGTTTGGTTTTTTACTTGCACGTCATATCTTATTCCTATTTTTTTAAATATTTTTTGGTTTTCTAACTTTTTGTTTTTTTACTTAGTTTGTCCTTAGCTTTAATTTTTCTGTCCTGTTTGCTTCTAGTTTTTGGTTTTTTTGGGTATTGTTTATATCATCTGTTGCTCCTGTTACTGCAACCTTGTCTGGAAACAAGCCAAAAGCAACAGGATCTAATCTAATGAGATTGGTGTCAGTTATGAAAGGTTTGTGTGTAAAGCCACACTCAGATGTCTACATTGCTCCTAGTTGTTGTGCACAAGTTATACCATCTGTTGGATCTAGACAAGGTATTTCTGAAAAAGTCTAAGTTTGAATAACTTCCTTGAGCTAACTGTGCATAAGTAGTTTTGATCAGATGAGTGCCCATCTTTTCATCCATTTGAGCCATCGTCTGTGATTTCCTATATAGACCTAATCTGTTTTACTGTATTCTATACTTCTTGAGAAATACTTACAAGACTTTGCACATACTTAATTCATTTTTTGTATGTGTGGTGCATATGCATGTGCTCTTGTGAGAGCTTTCTAACATCTATCTACCTTTAAAGTAGTTATACAAAGAATTTACCTTTATTTTAAAATGTTTGATGTTTATATTCCCTTTTTATATATCTTGTTGATGTTAAATACTCCAGGTCCAGATTTTTCATGAAAAAACCCACCTGAAATTGCTTTCCAATACAGTTAGTGATATTGCTTAGTTGCTTTGAGAGGATGCAGTCATGAATCTTTGAACTGTTCTTTAACCTTCAAGTTAATATCAAATGTGAAGAAAAATTTAACCTTTGGCTGAACTAATCTGCCGTGAAGTTTTCTTCTAAGAAAAGTATTTCAAAATGTGAGGCTTTGCTTTCTAATCTTAACTGTAGGTAGACTGTTTCTTGTTTTCCTCCCCAATTTCCCTTCACAGCATCTGTTATTACTGAGACGACAAAAGAAATGAGGAAAAAAAAAAGCAATAAAAAAATTTCCTCCTTCCAGTTAGTAATAACAGCTTACATTTCAAGACAACATTCTCTTTAATTGTGTATGAAAGGATTCTGAGAGAATGTACTACCAACATTTGATTTAAAATTCTGACAATCAGAGTGATTTTTGTGTGATTTTTATGACAGAAATTTTTAGTAAATAGTACATTTTTTATGCAGTTGAATTTTTAATGTCAAACCTTTTTTTTTTCTTTTAATACCTTTTAATATGGGAAAAGCCTCTGGGGACAAATGATATGAAGAAGAACAAATTTGAAATGAACATAGTAGATATAATGTATCTTTATACAGTAATATGGACAATTTCAATGTTAATTGAAAAAAAAAAAAAAAAAAACAACCAAAGGACTTCTGTAACACAAACAAATATCTAAAGAGCTGTTTTATACAAATAGAATGGAAAATAAGTTAAAATAGGGTTACAAAGCCACAAAATTTTAACAGGAAGATATATGGATACATTTATATTTTTTTCATCCTTAATGAAGAAACATGCCAGCTTAATAATACCAAGCTTAAAAAGGAATGGATTGGCAAGAGGTAAGCTGTAAAAAGCAAGACAACATATCAGGACAGCTGTAATGTAGTGCTTTATTTAAATGGGGAATTGCACAATCTAATAGTGAAATATAGAGAATGCAAGAATGAATACTAAGAGGTTAAATCTTCTCCTGGATTACAAGGTCTCAAAGGAGCAAAAAGAAATAAATTAATACCATGTAGACAAGAGCTACATTTCTCATGGGGCTGAGATGCATGTCTCGTGATAAAAGACAACATAGCACTTAAATATTCCCTAGCACATTTTGGCTTATTTAAGAAATCTTTGATATTTACAGCTGAGAATTACTAAACCATAGGGAAAAGAGGAGAAAGGGTGGGAGGGAGATATGCTCACAAATAACAGCCCTTTTTAAATAAGGTGTTTATATCTCTTCACAGTTCTGTGTGACACAGAAAATGTGTAGGACATGTCTCACCACGTTAACATAACAGTAAAAGCAGGTGATCTAATCATAGATGCGAGGTTCCCATTTAATCCATAGAACATATTTCCACAGCTGATACAAATATAAAGATCTGCAGATTCTGTGTAGGCCCAAGACTCTTATAGAGGTGGATCAATAAGAAGCGTTTAAGCCAAACATGTATTTGCTATTAACCTGGCAGAAAGATGCAGATTATCAGCATTTTACCAATTTCTTCCTTAATTTCAAGTGGCCTGTAGCCACTGTCAAATATTATTCTATTACTGAATGAATGCAAGGAATTATGTGTGTGTAAAAAATTATCCTGCTCAGTGAACTGCTTCATATCAGAGGGCAACAGATGCAATGAGAGATAAATGGTTTCATCTGATCTTGGGATAACAAAATCTGGTAGGGAAAATTTAAGGCAGAAGCTACAAAGGCCAAGGAAAGTTACTCTAATATTTTCCTGTTATAATAAAAAAACCCTAATCAAAACAAGAAACAAACCACAGAAACAAAAAAACCCAAAAAACAAAAAAACCCACCAACCAACCAACCAAACAAAACCAACAAAAAACTCAAAACAACAAACAAACAAACAAACAAAAAAAACCCACCTCAAACCTAAAATAAACATGAAGAGAAATAGATCAGAGGAGAAAAATGGGACTTCTGCAGTAGAAAAGGTAAATTAGGAGTTCCAGGCTATTGCTGCATTTTAATTATTGAATATTTTCATAATCAATATATTTTCTGTACTCATTATTGTTTCATGTCAAAAATAAGAATGAGACTAAAAATCTCAATGCATTTTCTTCCACAATTTTTTGAGAGGCTTGGAGAAAACAGTTCTAAATAGAAACAGTTATTACTCAGGTATGATTGCAAAATTTGGAGCGAACTATAACTCACCCACATCAAACATCTGAATTTACAGGAAAAATACTGGGACTGAATATGAACATTCTTCTCCATCTAGCAGAAACACTTCAGAGACATGCTTTTCTTTTAGGGAAAAACTAATAGAAAAACTCGCAGACCACTAATAAAAGATACCAATATGGATACATTTTCCCAGTCTTTGATGAGCACATAAAAAGAAATACTAAATGGAAATTTTCTTCCTGAAACATTATTCTGAATACAGACAGGTATTTTTCTTTTTTTTAATGAGAAAAGAAGTTTTTTTATTCTGTAAATAAATTTTGCATTTTGAGATTTTTTGCAGGATGTGACTGAAGATTGCAAAGTAATATTATATATATTTAGCACACTGGTAATACACATTGATTCACATTGGGAATCCACATTCCTGTGGATTAAGGGAGTCATTTTAAAAATAATATAACTATGCATAGATATGGTGGCATGAAAAGAATTTTTAAAACAATAATTTTAAAAATATCCAGAAGTCAGTTTTGTTAGGCATTTTTAAATTGTAATATAGAAATAAAATTTTAAATTGTAAAATATAAATAAATCTATGTCTAGACTTTTCTGCTGGAGTGAGCCCACATAAGCTCAGGATTTTTGTTAAAATGCTCGTGTAGACATTCATTGTTCTGTGAATAACTAAATATTTGTGGCCTCCTCTGTTAATCTTTATGCACACTTTTACAACCCTCAATAGTTAGTTGGAAAATTACTATAATGTACATGGGAAAGAGTAATCTGATAAGTAATTCATCTAATTTATAGAACTGAGAAGCATAACCAGAACTCATCACTGGTTTCCATGTTACTGCTGCCTGATCAGGTGTCCTTTCTAGCTTAATTTGGCAAAGAATTGACTGACATACACTTGACTGAATGGAAAGTCCGGCAAGCTGGGAAACTACTAAAAATATTATACCATTTTAATAAGAATGGTGAATGCTTTCTAAGCCCCAATAAGGACAAGAATATATAGTCATGTTGATATTTTTCCTTCCTCCATCCAAATGGATTGCAGTACAATACATGAGAGCCATCAATTTTACAGTTTACCTGGTGTTACTCTTTCATGAAACATTGCCAGGAGATACAACACTTTCTCCATTTCACCTTTTCTGTTCCCAAAGAGAAAAATTCTTGGTTTTGTTGATCTCAGTTGAGTTTAGATAGTTTGTTTGGGTTTTTGGGGGTTTTTTACACATTAAAGTAGTATTTTATTATTTTATAGTATAATTAGATACGTCATGAATTCACAATTACTATTTTACCTTGTAGTTTAGTTAGTAAAACAGTCTAAGATTGACAAATTCTCATTTTAGCTAATCATTCACTCCCAAGAAAAGTCTTGTAAGCTGAAATGATCAACAGATTGCTCAATATTATGTACCACTGCATCCAGTCTTACTGCTTCTTCTGATAGTCTTGCAATTCTTTCTCTACCTCTGATGATAGCTCAGACTATATGTCCTGAGTCACACTTTTCTTTTTGTTCTGGGACATTTTTGAACAGAAACTGCATGATCTGTAAAACTTTGCCAATTTTTTTGGTTTAGGCTGATTTTTCTCATAGTTTCAAGGCTTTGCCAAATTTTCATTTAGTGAAAGAAAAACAAAATAAAAACATTTTCATTAGAGCTCAATATCTAAATTTTGAAATGGAGAAGTAAATTCACAATGCTAACCTTTCTCGGCTTTTCATTTCCTTCAGTTAGAATCTGGTCATATTGGCACAGGTTTTCCTCATAAGTAAAATGTTTTGTACAAAACAATTAATTATGCCAGTGGGCTAGATGAAATCCATCATTATTTTCAGATTAACCTTGTAAGAAATTATCTTCAAAACTGGATCATCCTGTCTGCTGTAAAGTACTGTGGAAATCACAGGCCCATTTTAAGTTAGAAATAACTGTATACAGAGACATATTTACAAGTGCTGAATTGTTGTGCTTTCCCAATAAACATTAAGACTCTTTCACCTAAAGCAGAGATGCTGTGAATTATATATTTTAATCTGTGATTTGCTTTTTTTTCTGGGGAAAAAAGAAAGCATTAAAAATAGTTGCAGTAAAAACTAAACACAAAACAAGGAAAGACAAAGAAGAGTAGCACAGATGATTATACAGCTCAGAGGAGATTAGAGAATTGACTTGTGTTAATATTTATACACAGACATACACATTAAAGCATAACTGTATATGCACATGCACTTACTTATGCATGCACATACATATGCACACGAGTGTGTATACACCCATTAGACAAAAGCTTCCTGGCAAAATGAAACAATGAAGAAATACGCAATCATCTCCCTGGTTCTTGAAAGAAGAACAGTTGAAACATATTTTAACTTTGACTCTTCAAAGAATGAAATGAATCATGTTAGCTACTGTAATGAAGAGATAATTTTAGCTTGTTTCTTTTTAAGAAAGACTTTCAGTTACATCTGTTCATCTATCTCCTGTCTTCAAAGGCTTTTCAACACATTAGTCAAATGTAACCTAATTTGATAAAGAAGTATGAATGAGAATAACTGAAACTGCGCTCTGGTTAAATGAATGATCAGACTAGTGATCAAGCAATGATGTGAAATTAGAAATAATGTATTTTCTTCCACTCCAACTAGCAACACAACCTTGCCCTTGGCCAGTCCATCCCCATTCTGAAATGTGTTGATAATACAGACAGTCTCTGTCTATAGCACAGATGAATACATCCTCCTCCTATTGGTGTCTTTTAGGGATGGTTGATGTCCTAACAGATATTCAATTTACAAAATAGGAAGTGTTCCATGGCAGAAATCTGGCAGTTCAGTTTCATTAATTCTTATCACAAACAATATGTTTGGAAATTGAGATGTGCATCTAAGACCAAACCTAAAAAAACCATGCTGGCATTAGATTTTCAGCCATTGGTGTAGGAGCCAGAAGACTTCCTGTTACAGTTTGCTTATCCCATTATGTTGTCTATTAAATGATAAAAAGGGTTTCTAAATACAAAAACAAACAAACAAACAAACAAACAAACAAAAAAAGCACAAATAAACAAAGGAAAAATAATAAAATTAAGGTTTCAACAACAAATACATAATTAAAGAGACAAATTCAGTATTATACTCATTATTACCATTTTTCCCTTGTATTTATTTTCTTATCTCCCCTTTTTTTCTCTTTTAATAATGTAGTTTAAGATAAGATATTGTTATGTTACATATTTAGGAATTTCTTTCTCAGAGAGAAACATGTAAGTAAGACTGTATTGTTCTTCAGTAATATTCAACATTTCCTATAAGGTATATATATTCTTTGCTGATATAGAAAAGATTCTGGATGTCCATTTCTGTCTTTTCTCCTATGAGAAAAACAGAATTAATTATACAGAGATATTTTCAGACATATGAACATTTAAGGTGATATTAGCTGTTCAGAGACATAGAGATTAAAAATCTAAACTGTGAAAAATATTTGTAGGCTTCTAAAAAGCCTCTTAAACTAAGATGCAGATATAAAGTTAGGAGCACATTAAAATCTTGTAAAGGTTTATGAAGAGGAAATGAGGTTGGTCATTAAACTGCGAAACCTTTTCTGACTTACTGCTCATCTTGTTTATGCCTCTGCTCCCAAGAAAAATCTTCAAGGCTGCTTGAAGAACAACCAAACAAAAAGAGAGAGTGAGGAGAACAGGAAAAAAAAAACTGTTTGTGGAATTTCTTTGGGAATAAATGTAATGAACCCTTGAAATCTGCAGGGGTTGATACAATTCTAACCCTTCAGAAAAAGAGAAAAAAAATTATTTGTGGTATTTAGGACATGGGGTCTTTTATGATTCCAGAAGATTGCTATAGACTTTTAAATACTAAATATTTCAGTAAACATGTTTTATTATCAATAAAAACACATAGTTAAAATATTCTCAGGTTGCTGTGACCCATAAACCATTAAAATAATTTTAAAGTACATTATGTTAGGTGAAAATTTACATATATCATGCCAAATTTAATATTCTGAAAGAGAAGTGAGTCTGCTGTGACTCCATGCTCCTATTTTCATCCAGTAGTGAGACTGAAGCTGCATTTCAAGCAGGTACATGTACACAGGACACGTGTACAACACATATTTACAGATTCACTCAGGGGGTGGTGGCAAACATCACAGACAGACACACTCATCAGTTACACAATCACTGACTGCATGAATGACCTTCATCCTGCTCCCCTCTCTGTCTGAGCAGGATGAAGATAAAATAGCAAGGGGGAAAAAAGTGTGTGCATATGTATTTATATACATATACAAGTTGGATCCCTTTGTCTACTGAGTTCAGATGCTCCATCTGCCCAGTGAATATCCCTGGTTTCCAGTCTACCCAGTTTCTAGCTTCCCAGGTCTCAACAGCTAGACAAGTGTACTGACCAGAAAAGTCAGTATTCAGCTGGCCTTTTTGCCCCCATAGCTCTTCATCTTTTCTCACTTGTTCTTCTCCAAATCACCTAAGCCCTTCCCTTTTCCTGCTTTTGGTTCTTCCCCTAAACATCCCATAGTAAGTTACCTGAAACCATGAATCTCTCTTCCCCTACATTCCATAAGGTGTCCCACACCCTTAGATGTGCCATACATAGTCTGACAGGTGATCCAGAGAGTTGCTTCTGATGACTTGATGGATTTCAGGCCTGGACAACAGGGCTGGTGGCTCTCATGGGACAGTTCTGGGAGGGGTCTGCACAAGGTGTTTGTTCATCCTTTATGAATCCTTAATGTTTGATCGTGCCTGCAATTGTGCATTGCTGAGGTCCTCTGAGCTTGTGGACAAGGGCCTTTGATGGCCTTCTCATAATAAATAAAAGACCTGTGCCCTGTGTGGGTATTATTTGGGCTCCCACTCCTGACATTGTTTACCTGAACCCTGCTGTGGATGTAAAGATGAGTTTGTGAGCCTAACTTAGCACTGTCCCACACCATCCTCTCTCCTGCACAGCACTTCCAATGGTCTGTTTCATATCCTGGCAGGGCTTTGTTGCCAGAGCAGAAATTCTAGTGCTCTTCCAGATACATCCCTGAGGATTTGTAGGTCTATGTGGCTGTGGTCTACTGAATCTTATAGATTGTTTATACTTCCCAGTAGTGAAAATAAGGGAATCAGAGACTATAAACAGAGGTTTATCTCTTTCAATGAAAGAGATAAGAATAGAATCCTATATTTGTGTGAAGCAAATTTAGTTTCTACAAAGCTGTATTTTTAGTATGGTGAAAGGGAATTTGATATTAGGTAATACTAATATATGACAGCTGGTTTCTGTATACCATGGTGAAAATGTTCCTATCAGTGTCCCTAATGACTGTGAAGATTGTCAGCTCAATCATTAAAGGGTTTCTATTTCCTTTCCTGAGAGATAATGGACTTTTTTTTTTTGCTTTAATATCACAACAAGCCTCTAGTTTTGCTACAACAAATCATTATAGATTATGTTGTTACAATATCTGTCTGTCCAAGAAAAATGAAAACTACATTAAATCTTGCTCAAAATTGTGTTGTTCATTCTTTTCACTTTTTCCATCAATACAAATCCAAATTCTAGATTATAAGGCAGGTCAAAGTAAGGAATAAACATATTTTATGATTTTACCTGAGAAGTTTAATCAAATTTTGTCTTTAAGGTGCTGTTGAAAATTAAACTACAGGAAAAAAAAGTAAGAAGTCAGCACTGCTGTGTAGAATAACATTCAGTCTTTAGCTATGAATGTATAAATAGTATCTTTCTGCTATTTCAGGATGTTCTCCCATTTTTTTATTTTTTCATGATCAAGACCAATCGTAACTTCTTGTGTCTACAAATATGTGAACCTTATAACTTATTTAGCTAGACATGTTTTTTCCTAAGGCAGTTCTTAGCTCTAACATGTTAGAATTAGTTTTTCATCTATTTACATTTGTTGAAAGAAACTCCTCAAATGTCAGCAGCTGATGCCAATATATCCTCAGAAGACAAATGAAAAATCTTGAATAGAACTTAGTTATATTACACACCCTCCTGATATGATGAAAGGAACAGTTTCTTTATCTCTTTGCCTCCCAGCCTGTGATACCAGAAAGTCAGAAAAAGCAGGAAAATTTTTTACTCTCTCAGTATCTCTAACCAGTCAGGTATCTCAAATGCAACATTTACTACTAAGAAACACTCCAGAAATAACATTAATTATCTGAGAAAAGAAAATTCTATACTAGTTCACAGAAACTGATCAAACTCACCAGATTGCAACTATGTATAACTTGTATAACTTATATATTTGATGACTTATATTTCCCCCATTTTGTGATTCTGTAATTCTGTCATAGGCTAAAAAGAAGTCTGTCAGTTGAGATAGACCTTATGCTGGGAGAGAAAACATTGTAAGCAATACAGAGATAAATATATATACAGATATAGCTTATAAACATTTTACCTTATGCCAGCCCAAACCATTAAGCATGCCAAATTTGCTCTAGTGAAAGCTTTGGCTTCCTTTTAGCCATCTGAATGCTGCCAGATAGTCCACCTTTTTGTCTTCCTTAACCTTCTGGTTCTCTTGGTTGAAAATCAAATCTCAAGAAATACCAGCACCTATGACCATTACAGAGTTTGTTGAGCTGCTTTGCCAAATTCTTTAAAGATGTGAATACATATGTGGAGAAGTTGAAAATATTTCAGTAGAAACCTTATGACAGAAAAGATTGTTTTCACTTATGGTAAGAATTAAAGTGTATACCATGGCAACTTGTAGAATGTTTAGAAGATGTATTCCTCACCAAAAAAATAAATAAAAAATAAAGCTTTTAAACAGATAAAATTAAGAGGATACATTAGACATGAATTTTACTGTCTTTTTACTAAAGTATTACATTCCAAATCTCCATTGTCATGCTATGTTTTGCATTTTTTTCTTTGTCTGTTTTTGAGGTTGTTTTAATTAGCAAACAGTCTGGGCAATGTTAAGGACAACCTGTTCATCTATGTAAAATGACCCAATCCATGATACAAAGATTCCATGATACAAAGATGTTTTCTGCTGTCTTGGGCTTGGAGATGGGGAGAGTTGACTGTGGGGAGCAACCACTAGCTTGCCTTTGTTTGGGAAGTCACATGGTGCAGCTGCCACCTTGTCTTTGTCCCAGGAGCCATGTGGAACTAAGTCAAGGCAGTGAACACCTTATTGTGGGTAAAGCACCTTCTGGTTTTGTACACTTTTTTATTAACATTGCTGCTGTTCCGTGCATTTCTCATTCCATTGCTGTTTCTTTCAGTAAATTCTTATCTCAACCCATAGTCTCCACTCTTTGTTCACTCTCACTCAGGGACCTGGGGGGAATTGAGTGGCTTATTTGGAGTTTAATTCCCAGTTGGTGTTAAACCACCACCACCACCATATGCTATAGTGCACTGTGCTCTGGAGACAATAAATATACAGAGATGCCTTGTGGTGTGAGCAGGAGTTTACATGACTTTGAAATGGCTGATACATCACAAATCTGCTGTGTGCAATTGTTGGAAGGCCTTGTTTCAAAGCAGAAAGCAAGAGGATAAGATGGTAAATAACACTTTTAGTGGTGAAAACACTATATTTTAAAATTAAAAGGTCATTTTTTTACAGTCTATAGAAGCCTACCAAAATATCTCCTCCTGTCAAAGAAGCAGTCAGTGTAATAAAACAGAGATGAGCTGAATATAATGACCTAATTTAGGTTATGGAGGAAAAGGGTACAAATGCATAAGCAAACAGAATCATTCTGTTTAACGCTTTCACATTTTGTCACAATAAGTGCTGAGGAAATATAGAACAATTACACTCTAAGGAAGGGAACACAATCATAATCATATCTTTTGAAGTGCTGAAAACACAATTGGATGAAACATTTGCAGGTTTATTTAAAAAATCCTATAGTAGTCTGGCTGACTATAAAATTCAGTAGGATTTCTTAATTTTCTCTTCTATTATGCAGTCATTGGTGCCTATGTTGTACTCAAAACAAGAAAAAATACAGCATAGAGAAATGCAAAAAGATCCTTTGGAGACAAACATGATGGCTATATTATATATGAAACTCTATTCCAGTATTTATAAAATAGCTCCTTAGCTTTTGATCTGATATTATACTCTAGCTTTTCTTTGAGTTCAGTTAAAATAGATTTAAATCAGAATAGGATATAATGTAAATTGTTCTAAATAGTTTAATCAAATATGTTTTCTCTTAGTACTGAGCAGTTTCTAAGTGATAAAAGAGGTTGCAGAATACCATTAAATTGGATCCAGAAAAATTATGTTTTCTTGTCTTTATTTACTCAGATGTACCTTACTATTCACAGGTAAATTTTGTGTGCAGATTTTGATGTTCATTACAAGTCCATTTAAGATTTCAGAATACTCAAATTTTTTTTGTAATTATAGAAACACGTACAATGCCAGTCTGCTGAGCATTAACAAAACTGATTATTTTGATATTGTTTCCCTTCTAAATGTTGACTGTGTGAAATAGCTTCCCCTGACCATCTGCAGATAGTGTTTATTCTGTAAATTAGAAATATATTTTACAAAATTACTTTTAGGAAACGTATTAAGTAAGGGATTCCACTACAATTAATTAAGACAAAAATAGTTCTTATTAGGATGCATATTTTACTCGGATTAATACACTTAGTGAGGAGAGAAACTGGAGCAGACTTTGAGGCAGAATGATAGACTTTGTCACAATAAAGAGAAATGATAATACTAATTTTTATAATTCAGCAGTCTCCTCTTTAGAGCCCGAAAATTTTCCACTGGTTATCTTTTCCGTGTTTTTCATTTGGAAAATTATAATACTTTTCTTTATTATTTCAAGAATATTATTTTATCTTCCATATATTCCTGAAACTTTATCATAATTTATTACTAGTTTTCTTCCCTTAATATTTAATCACCAATATGGAAACTGCAGATTTTAGAGACTTAACTAAAAGGAAAAAGGTATGATACATTTATTCTTTACTTCCAATTAATCTATGAAATTTAAATAAAAGGGTAGTGAAGAAAGAATACAAATCTTTGTCAGAGTATGACACAAAACTGAAAGTAAGTTTGCAATTCCTATGCTTGAAAGGAATATTAGACCATCTTTAAAAATTACTCTATAAAATACTACTTTTGTGTTACTTACCAGTAGAGATTTCCACATCTTATTCAGTTTACATCAGGTTATTTCTATTTTCAGGTAAAAGTCTAGTTACACTAAAATGGTTCAGCATAAAAGAAAAAAAAGTAGGACCTTCACTCCTATTCTTGAAAAGTATTCTGTGCTTCCTGAGGTACAGCCTTGATGGTTTTTCTGCTAGAATAAAGAAGAGAATTTGTGTTGCCTTTTTTTAAACCCCAGTTATCTTTCTCATGTAATTACATGTGAATAAAAACAGAATTCAATTGGTTTGTGCTAGCTATTTCTTTGCTTTGACAGGGCAAAGAAATGCTATTTCATGTAATTTCCGTTCCCTGCAGAATTTAAGAGAATTTAGGTGGTAAGCAGCTAGGTCCAGACAGACTTTGTATAGGTTTAGTAGTTTTAGACTCTTGACTCAAGTAGTATTCTCAGACTGTGCTTCTAACACACAATTATGGTCCATATAAAACCTTGCATAAAAGTTACTTTTTTTCAAAACCAAAAAATCAGGAGCACCAGCTTTTGGTGGTTTGTTTTTTTTTTGTTTTTTTTTGTTTTTTTAACATGTAGTTAGAACATCCCATATAAATGTTTATATGTGCAGAAACTTACAACTGTTACAGAAAGTGACTTCTAGCTCCAAATCCTAGGGGTTGCTTCCTTTATTCAGAAAGTCCACTTAGAATGAATTGCTTTCCAGGTTGTTTCCTGGATTTTCTTTTCTTCTTCCCACTCAAATATTTGAAACAATGAAGCTGTGAAAGTATTTTTCTGGGAATAGAAGAAACATTCTCTCCAGAAAGAATGGATGTGTTGTCATGGCAACAGATAGGGAGGGATTTCAGGAAAATTGTATGCAAGAGGCTCTCACTGAATTTCTCCTTGCTGTCAATAACACATTGGACTGAAGTCTCTGGGAAAGATCATAAAACAGGGTCAATAAAAGGACAATTGAAAGACATAATTTAAAATAGAATAAGGAGGTCTTTGTTACCAGTTTATTGTTTTGGTTAATTCTTCTGTAGCTGTAGGCTGACTTTATTCATGTACTTATATGATTATTTTCATAATTCTACTATGTTTTTCTTAGCTCTTTAGGCTGAGTGTGTATTATAGAAATATCTACCAAATACCTGTACACATTGCTCAATTGACTGATTCAAAATTGCTAATTTTAAATGGCTAGTAATGCAAGATTTTTCTGTCTGTTTGAAATACTCAGTGAAGCAATGAAAAATATTCCTGAATAAAATCTAAAATGGCTTCTGGCACGAATTTATACATAGGTTTGGTGCTGGAAGAGAAAAAGAAAAGAATAAGGTTTGTTGACTTAATTTCTGTGGATAATTCAGTGTTACTCACACCAGCAAGTCACCAAGAAAGATATTGTCCCAGCAATTCTCTATAAATAATTTATAAAGCCATACTTAGCAGTATGGCTTTTTAAAAATGGTCCTTGCAAAAAAGTTGAATTGCATCATTAAACAGAATCATTGAGAGTGGTCAGGGTGCTTTTTAAGCAGAGACTTTTCAGGGAGTGCAGAATAAAGCAGTTAATCTGCAAAACTCTCTTAAATAATTGCCTTAGAAAGGTCATGAGCACAGAAGTATGATTTAAACATACTTTTCTAACATCTAGAAGAATTACTCTTCTACAGTAGGCTATGCATTACATTCATGTAAGGAAATTATTTTCTGGGTAGACTGACGTCAAATAAAGACATTAAAGAGAGGTCCAATCTGACTTTACAACAAAAATTAAAGAGCAGCTGCAACAAAACTCTTTCCTTTAAAATATAAATCGGTACAGTACGAGATCAGATTTAGTGTTACAGCAAGAAGTTTTTACAGTAATTAATAAAATAAAACTGTTCTTCATGAGAAAAAAAAAAGAAAATCCAGCATTAGTTTTCAGAGAGGGACAGTGAGTTCAGAATGCAAATTAAACCATGAGGTCCATCCAAAAGTAGCTACCCTCAAATCTGTTGTAGGCAGAACACATTAGAAGTGCACTCGCAAAAGGCTGATAGCATTTTAATTAATGGAGAACACTTGTGGACCATTTATTGTTGCTAAAAATTAGGCAAGCTAATTGATCCACTACAGGTGCATGTAATTGAGAGATATGCCTAAGATTCACAGTTAATTTATTCTGGGAATTTTGCAGATACAGTGAAAATTTAGTTCACAGAAAAAGGAAATAGGTAAAAGACAATAACACTAGCTGAAAAAGAAAAAAAAACAGTTTGACTAGAAAGAATAAAACAAGGAAGAAGGTATGTAGCAAGTTCAGTTATACAACACCATGGAAGCTAGAAATAATCTTTCCTATTTCTTTTATTAATTTGCACATGATCTAATGTAAGGATACTGAACTATAAAAATTGCATAGTGGAACCCTCAGGATTCAGCTAAATACTTTCAGAATTTAAAGAACACTAGGATAGGAGTACATAATGTATCATTAGGAATTTTAAAATACACTTCTAATTTAAACTTCTTGGCAGTCAATAATAGTTTTTAGGAAATAAAAACAATGTATATTCCCTGGTTATTTTTCCTTTGGTAACTTTTTTCTTTTGTTATGAGTTTCATTGTTTTTACCTTTTAAAATAGATACAAAATAGTTTCAAAATTAATTATTTGATTTCAGGTTTCTAAACAAATATCCACACTTTTAAAATCACCAGTTCTGTACTTGTTGATTTTATTGTTAGGCATTTCCATTGAATTCCTTCTCACCAGCAGGTCTTTTCTTCAGTAGTTATTTACAGTCTATGACTGGAATTCTTTCTCCGCCGCACCACCCCCCCAGGACTCGGGTCTAGTGCTCTTGCACAATATCTAAGGAAACTACTTACAGTATGTTGCAGAGATGAACCTTTATTTATTTTGGCAGATGTTTGTTTTTAAAATAAAATCTCTAGGTTCCTGTGTGATAAAACAGGAACTTTAAACTGCATGAAGAAACCTCACAATATCAGTGCTTAAACTAGGCAACATAAAATGCCCAGGAGAGGTGTACATATTTAAGCCCCAGCACTCTGGAGGGCTTAGGCTCAGATTCCCAGAGTTAGTTA
The DNA here is from genome assembly GCF_036417665.1 of Passer domesticus. Taxonomy (NCBI): domain Eukaryota; kingdom Metazoa; phylum Chordata; class Aves; order Passeriformes; family Passeridae; genus Passer; species Passer domesticus. The sequence goes on along the minus strand of NC_087475.1, from coordinate 56,577,129 downwards.
AGCCTGTAACTTCAGCAGAGATCAATGCAAGAGAGGGACCTAAATCCTGCAAGGCTTCAAGTATCAACTCTTCTGAAAGATGACTTTCATGTAAGACCATTAGTGCAAGTAATCAGGTCCAGCAGCTAAAATCACTCAGCTGCTATCAACCTCATTACAAGAAAAATTAACTGAGAGCAAGCTCACCTACAAAGATTCCAGAGCTTGATGTTCATATGCAAGGAGAGATTATAGAATCAGGCTAAGAGGAAAAAAAGGAAAACACAGAAATTAAAGATGACTTTAAAACATACTGATATCTATCATTTGGAGGTGTGCGGGGCAGCTCTTTTCACATGGTAGGAGGTGTTTTTTGTCTACTGAGAAATAATCTTACAAACTGCATTTAAAAACCATAGAAAGGAGGATCCAAGGTCGAGGATTTTCCAGTTCTTACTGAATGGCAACCATTGCAATAAACTGATGCGAAAAAATAAGACAATTCTTTACATCAGAGTAGAACAAATGTAGAAATAAAGGCATGTAACACCCTCAAACATAGCAGGTAGTATGGCTCTGAGTTACAGCAGCTAGCTCTCATATTTTCAAAGAATTCCTCTTTTTCTGTTCATTTTCCTGGAGGTTACTTTACTACCCTTATGAGAAAATTTTGATCAACATTCACCATTTTGCACTGCTCTTGGAGTATACTGAAAGCAGCCTTAAAATTGTGCCAGACCTTTCTCCAACTTTTCTCTGTTGCTTAGCTCCAGGCTGCCCTGTGATGCGAGTACCTTTAATTAGTTCTCTGCTTAACAAGCTATATTTCATTTGATTCTGTTCTGTGACACTGTCTTTTTAATTGAATAACAATGCAAAACACTTAACTAAGGTCATATTAAATCAGTGCTAAATTTTTGTCATACATGTATCATTGCTGCAGTAAGCTCAGCTTTTCTCAATACCTGCAACTGTTTGTGCTCTTTGTCCATATTATAACTCTACTGGGATATACTGAGGTAAAACCAAATATATCCTACCTCTTGTTTCTTTCCATACATACCTTGCTTTCCTCAGAAATTTGAAAAGATAAGCGAGTAAAAGGAAGCAAACCAATAAAAACTCCTTATATGTATAATAGCTTATCAAGTTGCAAGCACAAAAACTTAGCTGCAAAACAAGGGTTTACACCCTCTCTTGTGCTGTTAAATATATTATTAGTGGTGTTTCTAAGTTTAGGTATAAGCTGTTGTCTCAGTATGATGCTGATATAATATCTGAGGCCTTTTTATTTACTTAACAAAATAATCAGAACAGTATACATGTTACTAGTTTTACTCTAATGTATGGTTTTAAGATCAAGATTTTTGTGCCATTTCTGGTGGGTAAACTTTTCTTTGCTGTTTCATCATGCTGACTTTCTCTGGTAAAATCTCGATATGAAACCATCTGTTGCTGGGAGAAGCAAGCTATTGATGAAAATTTCAAGAAAATCCCTATGCCATTTGCAATGCCTCATAACCCTTGAAGACATGTGCAGCTTATAGTACATAAAAATAACAAACAGAATTCATTATTTGAAGTATTTCTCCTTGCAGTTTCTTTAAAATAAGAAATACATTGTAGGTAAAATCTTAATAGAAGGTATGTCTCCATGAGCTACCAAGATGTCAAAGCCAGAAATTTTTAGAAGCACATTTTCTTTCTTGAGCTGCTCTATTCTTGATGTATCACAAGTGCCTTTCTAACTGTTAATGATAATTCAGCATTATATAGGGCATTAGCTCTATGTTTGTTATGATTGAGAACACCTTTCTGTTTAAAGGTCAACCATTCTGAGTGCTCTGAAATTTGAATGTTTACTCAGATTCTTCTAAAACTTTCATCACTTGATTTAGCTGCAGGAAAGAGTTGGCAATCAGATTTGGTGTCATTGAGGTAAAAGTCCTTATGATATAGTGTTCTGAAAAAATTTCTCTCAGTCCTTGTATTCTATCAGTGATCTTCTAATGAATGCATTGGGCTCAATGAAGATCATATGACAGCTGATACTCAGATACTCAGATCTCATCTCCAATAAGGATGCACCTTAGCATTCCTCAAGCAAAAGTAGTATTACAGTTATTTCTGTAGTAATAGTTATACTTGCCAGATCAGTGCATGTCAAACAATCATACTCAAGACTGATGGCTATGTATCTAAGAAGACACCCTTCAGAGAATTTCTGACAATTTGGTTTCCTGTGTTTTGGGCAGTGGAATAGATGGTTTGTTGGGGCATAAATCCTGAACTCAAGTACTGATCTTCAAAGTCTCTGACTGTATCTATCTACTCTGACTATATCTATCTACATAGTCTCTAGCTACAGTAGGATTCATCTAACCAATGCTTAAATCATGCAATCCTGTTATCATTTTGTCAGTGTTTGTGCAGTGAATCAAATCTTTCAAACTACATGGTTGGTCACTGGCTGGATGTCAGACAAGGGTCTTTAAAATGGCATTGTCAGCTGGCTCAGTAAGACTCTCAAAACCATTATTTTGCTGAATTATGATACCTGGTTGGTCACTGCAATCCAGCACTTGCATGACCTATTGCTATATATTATTTAAAATTATATTAAAAATATCTTCTTACTATCTTACCTACCTACAAGACTGTCTGATACAATCATATCTATATCTTTGGAGACAGTTTCTACTTTTCCTGAAGACTATTCTTGCTTCTGAAAAGAGATCATCTTTCTATGGAGGTCAATTTTGCAAGCCTGGGGATTCTCTGCAATGGCCTGATGAACCTTGCAGAATGCTAATTAACACATGTAAGCATATAGATTAGCCTATGTACATCCAGAACTGCCCAGGGAAATATACTAAACACTCTGAAGTTTCCAAATGGAAAGTTCCTGTAACAATTAGTCAAACATCTACTTGTGAAAATGGTTGGGAATTCAACCAATAACCGTGTCTCAGGCCCTCTGCTATTTCAAACTGAATCCATTACCTCATCTATGCAGATGACTGGACAGGGTGTGACCACACAGGGAATAAGTGACTAAACATCTTGGGTGTGCATACAGGCAGACTCAGGTGCAGCATGGGACAATTTAGAGCTTATACATTAGAGTTTCATATCTCTTGCCACACAAGCTCTCCTTATCACCAGGAAGCTTATCCTATTCTAAAATAATTTTCTTTATCTTGGTATTTGAACTTGCATTTCATCTGTGGACTTTGGGAGAACTCTTCACTAAGAATAGCCATTTCTCTCCAATAACTATAAACATCTACCAGGAAGGATGTCTAGCTTGGATATGAGCATGATTCTGAAGAATCCCTTTTATAAATAGAAATAGGCTGAAATTAAACTATGACAGTACTGACTTCATTTAGAAACAGCAAGTTTTAGATTTGCTATTTTCTAACATCTGTGTTAATTAACCAGATCTTCCACAAGAGAGAGACTGGAGAGATATCTGGAGCAATAGGACAAGGGGTTAATGTTTTGAACTAAAAGAGGGTGGAGTCAGATGAGATATAAGTAAGGCATTCCAAGCTACCACCCCTGGAAACATTCAGGTCAGGCTGGGCAGAACTCTGAGCAACTTGATCTAGTTGAAGATTTTCTTGTTTGTTGCAGGTGATTTGGACAAGATGGCCTTTAAAGACCCCTTCCAGCACAAACCTTTCCATGATTCTGTGCTGCTAGGATGTATGCTTCGTGGAGGAGGATCAGGTCAGGGAATACTTATGCAAATGGGTCATATATAAATCCATGGGCCCTAATGGGATGAATACTTATAAATTGGCAGATGTTCCAAAATATGCCAGGTGACTTCATCTTTGGAGCATAAATCAAGAATGAGTATTTCAAACCAATGGAAATGTAGCAAAAGTAAAAAGAGATATAATTTTTTGTAAAAAAAGATTTCACATAACATTTTGTCTTTTGTATATTCCCACCCTTCCTTTATATATTCCCATCTTCCTCACCTCTGATAAAAGAAACAGAGGACTGAAACTGTACTTTTATCAAGAGGATGTAAGTTACCTCTCCAAACAGGCTGAGCCAGCACAAGGAATGTCACAGCTCACACTGAGAGAGTGTTGGAAAGTGTTGTAGAAACAGTTACGTCCAGTAGTCTCAGAATGTTTTAAAATTATAATTTAAAAAAATCCATCCAATGATACCATTGCTTCCTCATTGTTTAAGATATTTTATGCATATTTGGGTACATAATTTTTGTAGTACTGATCATGAATGGTAGGCGATGTAAGATTATGGGATAAATCACTATCAAAATGTGTTACAGGTGACAACTATCTAGAGCAAAAGAGAAACACACCTCTTTGGCTAGTGAACATCCAGATTTCAAGGTACTAACACAAAATACCAAGTTGTACAATGAGAAATAGTGTCTCAGTACCACAAATATACCCACAGTAAGCCACAAGCTTTCATCTTCTAAGATCTTGCTGCACAATTCACAGTAACCCCTACCGTGTATGCAAAGTGCTTGTCATGCAGATAAATATTCTGCTGTTTGTTTTGGAGCTAAGATTTCAACTGAACTTCAACACGAGACTCTTTCATCCTATTATCTAGCATTTTCTGCACTATTCTAAATTAAATAGGATATGTTATTGTGTACATTTACAACACCAATGGGGCTAGCACATAGTACTTTAAATATGTTCCCTACACAGGATTTCTAAATGCTAAATAAATATAGATGACAAACAATGGTATAGAAGGGTTAGGATGAAACAACAGCATCTAAAAATCCCCTTAAATTTAGCAAAACTGTGAATACAATATTTTATTTATATTTAAGTTTTAGTAGTGTTTATATTAATAAATTTACGTTAAATATTCATGCAAAGATACCTTGGATGGTATTCCTCTCACTTATCTTTAAACATAGTTACTGAGGTGTTTAGTGAAGCTACTTACTGTGGACACCTCCATCATAGTCTATTCTTGAACATGATTAATCTGGCCTATCATGGATATATAATTAGGCGTAAGAAGAAACATTCTCTGGGTATGTCTACGTCTTTCTCCAAGGGGAGCTTTGGCTAGTTAGCTCATATACAAATATTTATATTTGTGCTGTTAAGGGAAGGGATAATAAATTCCAGCAGACTGCATTCTGCATATATGATATGTGAACTGGAATTCATAAGCCATTTTCTCCCAATAATATCTTTCAGCAGATACTGACCATTTCTTTATTTCCTGTTTCTTCAAAATCATTTTATTTCTTTTTGTCTCCTTATTTCATTTTGAGCAAGTTTTCATGATAATCCCAAAGAATTTCATCACTTGGTATTTATATCAAGAAAATTTCCCAGAGGGGTATTCTGTTTAGGGGTTGTTTGCTTAGCATGTAAAAGCAATCTGACCATCTTTTCAGTTGTTGTGCATGTGTGATTTTTCCTCACCTTTATTTCAAATTCTGTGTCATTTCAATAGCAAAACCTCAGGAATGTACCTACTGTTCTTGTACTGGTTTCAAAAGTGCTCATACAGATTATGATATACATTTCCTGTAGGTGCAGCCAAAGCTTAGGTGGTCTATTTGTGCCTTCCTGTTACACTGAAAGCTCAATATCTAATTTACTGTCTACTATCCATCATCTTTAGATCTTTTTTAGCATTACAGCTTCCCAAGGCTTTCCCTCCCTTTGAATTGTATTTGAGAGTATTTTCTCCAAGATGTATTATCTTAGATGTTCTATTCTGAACCACATTTCATTATTGCTCAGATGTCTCTAGATAATGCAGATGCAGATAATGCATTTGCATTGTCTTGTTCCTTTCATTCTTGTATATCCTAATGTATGACCATACACATTTGATACCAGGAGGTAAATTTAAGTAGAAATACAAAAATGTCTTTGATTACACCTTCCTGTTGTCATGAATATAAAGCACCATATTGCAAGTTCATGGTGCATCAATATCCATGTCCACAGATTGAGCTGCTTTACTAAGTTACTGCCTAATGCTTTACATAGGTTCAGGTGTTAAGCAGCCATTTTCTTTGGAGAAGTTTTACAATTATTAATTTAGGTATGTGATTTAGATCCACAACACCTACAGTTTTTTATCTCCAACTCTGATAAATTTGACAGTGGCCCAAATGCCCTATTTCTTTTTTAATAAGTATACTTGGGAAAAGAAAACATAAACATCTCCAGAGTTACAGGTCAAATTCTCAAAAGGTATGATTTTTTTTGTAGTTAATCTCCTTGAAGTCTTCAGTCAATGGCATAACTTCAATCCTACAAAGGATGTACAAGAGTCAATTGCAATTTTGGTTTTGTGAAAAAAAAACACCAAAAACCTGACTCATGAGGTAACATCTCTAACAGAACTGTGGAACAAAAATGGGTGATTTCAAAGATTCTAAAATATTAGGAAACTGCTCATGTACTGTCTCTTAATAATCACTTTCTGACCGAGGGACTAAACCTTTTCTTGCAAAAAAAAATAACCAGGATGGTTTTATGGTGAGTTATATCAAAGCATATAGTGTCTTTCCATCAATTAAGGAAAAAAGAATACTGAAATTAAGAAATAAAACAAATGGTCTTAACTACTATGGGGTTTACTTGTTTGCCAGGGTGAAAGTGTAATAATGTTCCTTTTCCTTCTGTTCTATTTCTCATGCATTCCTTGATCCTCAGGTCAAATTATTGTTGAGGGCTCCAGGTAAATTTTAGGATTTGAGAAGGTTTGAAGTTTAACATATTTCTTATGAGATTGGTAGGCTATAGAAAGGCTTTGAAGGTAATGGAAATACACTCCTATTGTAACCCAGAGAGCTTAAATGACCTCTGCTGTACAAAGTGACAACATCATATCAAGATGAAAGTAATTGCTTTAAAACTAAGTCCCCAGACCTTTAAGGTTTGTCATGTAGACTATATGGAAGCATGCAGAGTTTGCCTTTTTGATGTTTGCTAAATGCTGTGCAGGGATAATATCCAGAGAAAAGATAAAAATCTACTTCTCTGAGATGCTTAAAATAGCTCTGTGTATTATATACTTAATAATGATAAACCGAGACATAATGAATCATTGCTGCAGAGGATTGTGAAAACCCACAGATGCAAACTCTGAAACCAAGCAGTGAGAGATCTCTCTACCTTAATAACTTCTGTCTGCATAGAGTTAGGATTTGGAGCAACATAGCGAGTATTTACAATTTGGAATGTTTTCCATCAATCTCTTATGTAGGTAAGGGGGAAAGAAATGCTGCTGAACAGCCAGAACTTTAAACAAGCCAGATGTACTTCATTCTATTTAATTCCTTTCAGCTGATCAGGGTTCTGTCCAGCCCAAGTGACAATGATAGGCCCCCTACCTTATATTTGTTTTCTAAAAAGGATTAGAAAAAGTCACTGCATTCATGAGGATCTTCTCCTAAGACCAACAAGCATCAGAAGATAAATATATATTTGTTTCACTTTTAGAAAACAAGGATAAGTGGAAAAATTAAAATATTTAAATACATTATGTACATAACTTCTAAGTTCTTAATTCCTCTGCTATATTTAATGTCAAAGCAAGAAAGGATGTCATTATGGCTCATAAGCTGTTTCAGCTGTTTGAGAAACCTAACATTTTCTCTTCCTTCTATCTGGCTTAACATTTGCATCTGCTGCTGACACTTCAGCATCAGTGAAATATAATTCCTTCTGCCCTTCCAGATGGCCTGGCATACGTTTGGATTTTCTTACTCTGACCATCGATGGAAGTACCCCAAGTTAAAGTTGGTGTGGACTTATCATAAAAAACCCAGAATGAGTCATGACTAGCATCAGCATGCTGGCATTGAAATACTCAACATGCATAATTTAGTAACTGTAAACTATCAAAGAGCAAAAAAATAGCAACATTTAATCCTATGGGATATGCACTGAGAAATATCCCTTGGAGGTTTCACATCTATTCAGAGAAGGGATTACCCATATCATGGTTAACAGACAGCACTGATCCAGCATACATCTGTAGCAGCAAGTGGGTGGCAACAGATCCCACTAAACTACTGCAATTCCATATATGCATGGATGGAGAAACCAGTTAGCATTCAAAATGCCTAGTGACAGAAGCTTCCTCTACAAGATGTTTTATATGCTCAAGTGCTCAAAGTACATAGAGAGAGCCACCCACAGTGTATATTCATCAATTAAATAGAACTGTTTTGTAGGTTTAAAATAAAAATCTGAAGAGGTAAAAGAAGAGGGGAAAAATAGAAACCAAGACTAAAACATCAAGTACCCTTGTGTGTTGGAAAGATAAAACAATGGCATTGAAATCAGAGAATCAATTCTGCTATTTTAAAACACATTGATTCAGTCAGGGAAGTTATGGCAAAGATCCAAGCAGACAAGAAAAGTGACTAAGGCACTGTTGTTCTCTTCTTCCTGGAACCTAGAGGGAAATAATTTTTTGCTGGGGGAGTTCTTTGGCAATACAGCAGTATCAATAAAACTGAGTGGTCTGAATTAAGAAATTAAGACTGCAACCTTGCAGCTAATTCAGAGCATTTTTATCAATTACCAGGCTATAATTAGCCTGTGAGATAGTGATGATTAAAACTGCAGCACCTACTCTTAAACCGTGAACTGATCCTTTTCAACATATTTTCCTTGCATAACAGCCATTGCAGGGGATTTGCACAATGCATGAATTTAAGCCATTTGTTTTTACTGATTGCTCAAATATTTACAGCATGATCTGCCAGCTTCTTCCCTTCAGATACAGTCATGGAGTTTTCACTGCTTTGTGTGCTATTTGGATATACAACAACAGGAAAGTGAGTGCATGTGTTAACAGCTGTTAGAGGCATATGGCATTTTCAAAGCTGGTGCAAATATTTACATGCATGTTAATGGATGTATGCAGATCTTCAGTTGACAATAGTCATTGCTATAGTCTACAGTTTTTGTTGTGCAGAGCTTGTGGAAAAAGACAGTTTACAGTACACTTAAGTCAACAGAAGGAAATAAAAGCACTCACTTGTCTTTCCTTTATAGAATTATGTACATTACTCAGAAATGTAGTATACCATGAATGCTGCTATATGGATGTTCTAGAAAATACATTCAAGACTGCAGGTTCAAAAGATACAAAATATTAGAAAAATATTAATGAAAAAATAAACTGAAGCTGAAGCAGTGCTTATGAATATACAGAACAAATAAATTAGATCGGTAAAACAATTTTAAAGCAAGCCCATAGTAACCATGTTATTAATAGTGACAACCGTATTTACATTGAAAGTCTTACTAATGTCTATTTCAATCACTTTTTAAACTTAGTACAATCTAAAGAAAAATTTGATTCATCTTCCTTTTGATGTACCACTGGGATAATTAGTCATGCATGAAGTTTAATGAGCCTTGCTAATTTTCTGTCAATTCAAGGGGCTATTGAATTTACCCATTTTAACATATTTGACTCAAATTTTAAATAGCTTCATTTGCGAAACTGAAAAGTGTATTTTTCACTAAAATGGAATGCTAGGCTTTATTCTAAGCAAAACAAAAGTTGTCCTAAATTAACAACTGTTTCATGACCCAAGTACAACTAGCCTTCAGATTATAATATAGAGTTATTCTGAGGTTTACTTAGAAATTATATCCATTGTCCATGTCTCTAAAAAAAAAATACCTCTGTTTAAAAAAAAAAAAAATGGTATTTTTATAGTCAGAAATATGATAATATAAACTCAGACAGTTTATTCGGGCTTTGGCATTATCCATGACACCAGATGTGATATGATTAGATATGTTTATCAGTTGTTGGATGTATTCACAGGTTCCAGTGCAGACCTGATTTACTTTATTGCTGTTCTGAGAAGGCAGTGTTTCAGTCCTAACTGGGATTGTCAGTATAGGACCCATAGGTGCTAATGGTCCAACAAAAGGGGAATCTGAATCGTAAATACATCGGTCTTTTTAACACAGAGAGCAGACTAGAAATTATATTCTAGTACAACCTTTCTGTTAACTACACCACAGAAAGCAAAGTCCTGGATATTTAATTTCCAAGATGGGGAAGCAAAAACAGGAGGAGACCTATTTTCTATTGAAAGTTTAAAAGGCAGCCCCTTGAGCAAAAGCTTTCACATTAGCGTTTTCTTTGAAAAAAAAATTTTCATTTTCTACAAGAAAAATTCATTAAGACATTTTGTTAGATTATTTGACTGTAAATTACAAATGCATGCATGTAAATTGGTATTTTCAAAGTAAAAATTTGCAGTGAATATTTTCCTGAGTGCTCAATTAAATTACTTTCATTGGGTTTAAATGGAATTTAAATAAGTCAGCTTATGTCTACTATTTTACTATTACTTTTATTTTTGCTTTGACAAACTGTAGCCAACTGGATATTTACAATATTCATGACCTCAAAGTGAGCCAAATTTTCCCTTCTTTTAATTGTTGAATGTTTTACTGGATTTTAGAAATCAGTGAAAATGTCATCATTTTCACTGAAAACTGAGAGGTTTTTTTGTGATTTGTTTGTTTTAAGCTTCTCATTATGGAAGCTTTTCCCAACATGTTCTACATTCAAATATTATAGCAAAGAAGAAGAATTTTTTCAGTTACTTTACTGCTCATTCATATGGAAAACTAGAACTCATGAGACTAGTTCTAACAACTTTCTCCACAAAGAGTCAACACTTTTCCAGTGTACTTTATCTGTGATAGTGGTTACTCATCTGACTCCAGAAATTCAAAATAGTGTTTAAATTCAAACTCTCTTCATTAATTCTCTGCATTTATCTGCTTGTGGCCTATACAGATGAAGGTTGTAAATTGCAGTCCTGAATTTCATTTGTGTCTAAATAGCTGGTTTGGGTTTTTTGTCTTGGAGGGGTCTTTCTCCTTTTTTTTTCACCTTTTTTTTCTTTTTTTACGACAATGATATTTGCTCTCAAGTACACCCTCTGCTACAATACTATTCTCACAAGGGCATAGATAGAGTAGATCAACAACTAGAAACAAGAATTAGAATTGCAGTTTTCTTTTAAAAATAATCGATCTCACTCTTATTTTCCTCATCTATTATCATAACTCCTCTGAAGAAAATACTTTCCTTCTTTCCTCTATACTTTCTGTATACTTTCCTCTTTGTTTCTGTAACATAAGCATGGTTTTGGTATTTTCTGTCCGTGTGTTTTCATTTTCTGGTATTTTATATTTTGAAGGTAGAGAAAGACAGAGTCCTTGAGTCAATTAAAAGTCTTGCTTCTTTAAGATGTTGCTATACTGCATGTCTTATATGCAGAGTTATCTAGATATCTTGTTTTAAGTGCAAGTAGGGGAAGATCTCTAAACAGGTCTGGTTTCATACAAAAGCTTCCTTTTGAAAAATATATTTGACAATATGAAGGACAGACTTTTTTTTCTTGCTTCTTTTTTCCCAGATTAAAAAACTAGTTCAGATGGATACATAAGTTACAAGGTGCCTTAACACCATAGAGTTATTGTTTTCAGCAATGAATAAACATCATGGTGTCTGCAGTTCCTGATGTCATAGAAACAATTATATAATATGTGTACAGAAGATGAATTCTTGTAAACCATTTTACTTAAAAGGTTGTCACTTCTACTGTGAAAAGATGAAAAATAAAGACATCTGGACACATCACCTACTTAATATAGCTAGTGATAATATTTATTACAGTAAGAGCAGAACTAAGTCTTTAATATTCACTACTGAAATGTTTAGATAATGATCACCTCTATGAAATGCTTTGCTTCATGACAGAGATCTGCAGTTACTTTTTATTACTTATTTGTAAATCTTTTATAGGCAAATCATAATTTCATAAACCCCTGCATAATATAATATCCTATTTTCAAACAAGTGTTTTAAGAAACCAAATTCACTATTCTTTTCTGGTTCCTAAGTTGATCAGAAATGACACATTGAATACATTCTAACTAAGAAAAACTTTTGAAAGAGTACTATTTTTTATGTAGTCTGTCAGTCCCTAGAGAACAGTTAAGATATTTGATCCAACATAAACAGCCTCTTTACACTTTCCAGCCTGCTTAAATTTCAAACAACAAAATCCTCATGCTCCCCTGATTACTTTTGGAATATCAAGAGCTCTTAACCAAAATGTCTGTATGCTTCAAAGAAAGGAATTAAAGTACCTGGCATTTGTTGTGTGACATAGCCACATCAACCTAGATAGGCTAAATGGTTGTCCCAGCCATGGGCCCTTGCTTCTCCAAGCATTCTTTCACAGGTGTAAGTGAGCACTTTCCTTTTCCTAAGTGTTTACACTTGTTCTCTGCTTTTGATAACAGTTCATCTGTGCTCGTGAAGTGTCAGGGACACAAAGGGAGCTACCTATGCATATTACTGCTGAATTGCTTTAAGGTGAATTATTAGTAATTCTACGTTATTAGTAGGCCTCTGTGGAACAGAACTATTTCTTGGGAGTTGTAAATTACAGACAGATATTGACTTAAATATCTGTGATATTGACTTAAATATCTGTGAAAAGATATAGAACACTCTTTAAAACTGTGTATTGAGAGAAAATATTTTTTTAGTCCAGAAAACAGCTCACTAAGAAGCAAGTTATAATGCATTTTATGAAGTCTCAAATAATGGTACTTTTATTTTTGTTTTGAGTTTCACCCAAAGAAAAATTAGTAAATAAGAAGTTTTTTGACTATTCTGTCAATTATGTGTATATATATATAGAGATATATAATTATTGAAATTCTGCAGGAAAGATGGGTGAGAGAAACTTAGTGAACATTTAAAGTAATTTGTGAGTACTGAAGAATATATTTCTTTTCTCCTTGGGTGTCACTAAGCATCACCTTCACTATAGAGAGAATAGTTTTTGTCTGAATTGTTAACAATAAAGCAGACTTGTTCAGGATATTTTATGATTATTTTCAGACATTAACCCAGTCATATTCTCTTGCTTAAATCAGTTGTTCTGGTTTTCACCTCTACCTATGTATTAACATACCCGATTTTGCATATACTATTGTGAATAATAAAATACTTTTAAAAATATACAGGAATGACATTTTCCTTATTTGACTAGTTTTGAAAGTATTAATTTGCAAATGAACCAGTGGAAAACTCTCTTCTCTTTCCTGGTGTCTCTTTTGTTAGATTTTCAGAAATCTTTCACACCTGCTTTTGAAAGAAAGTCTGCCAGTAAGCAAGGCAAAGATCCATGGACACCATGGACACTTTCCAAAATTTTACTTCCTTTAATGATGATAGCAAATGAAGGAAACTTGTGTGATGTTTGAAATGGCTGAGTCTTGAATATGTAAAGAACTGTGCCCAAAGTGAGACAAAAAGACTTCCTGTTGAAGAAAAATTTTTGAGTATGCCTCTGAGATTATTAATAAAATTTTGAGTATCTTCTAATAATCCAAATGTGCATTAATTTCAGGATAATTTAAGTATGGAGGTCTCCACCTATGCAGGGCTTTGTTTCCACTCTTTCATACTAAACCTGTGTGCTGCTAGATCAGCCACAAATACATAGTTAATTTCCATCTGACATCAGAACAGAATCTTTTAGTTCAATCAGCACAGCATAGTATCCATTGCAGATGTGATATTTAGGTTCTATTACGTGTAATGTGGGAAGATGAAAAAATGGCACTGAATCCAGCTTGGCTGAAGACATATTGCCCAAAATTAATCAATTAACCAAACCATTCATACCCTGTACTAAGCTGCACTGTCTGTGTATCTGCCTTCTGTCTCCTCTTTCTCCTGACCAGATCTCCATGGACTCGCTTGGACTTGGCCATGTTGACTCCCCTTGCATTGTTGAGGGGTTTGGATAGGCCCTGTGACCAGCTCCTGGCTCTGCCTCATGTGCTTGGACTCTATACAACCCTGCATAGCTCTGCCCTGCTGGGAAACTGCTGAGATCACAACTTTGCAACTGGGAATTACAACAGATTCAGCTTAGTTGAATTCACCTTGATTAAAGCAAGCAAGATCCTGGTTTAATAGAACATGCTGCTAAATATGTTGCTGTCTTTAACATCCTTAGAGGTACTTCGTAATATCAGCCAGCAACTTTTCAGTTTTATAATGATTAAATTAATATCAAGTCTCATCTTTTTTTTCTTCCAGATTTAAGATGAGTATCTGGGGAGAAGAGTCAACACTGAATGATAGTGACAACGCTTCCAATTTTTTTGTCTAATCCAGGACATTTGAAAGGAATAAAAAAGGCCTGGAAACAAACTCATAAATATTATAATCCAATCCCTTGTTATCAAAAGTAACCAACTTATACATTTCTTCCAGAAATGTTCAGGTTTGATTGGTTTCAAATGGCTTAGAATGACAAGAGACCATGGACACAGCACAAGGAAAAAGGATTGAATTTAAAACATGAAACATGGCAAAATATTTTTTACTAGTATTTGATAAATCAAAGAATGGCACTAGGAATATACTGAAATGAACTACAGAGAAACAGCAGGCACTGAAGTGCAGTTTGATATTTTTTTGGTAAATCAAAGTCAGGTATTACTTTCCTTTTCTATATTATTCTTCTCCTAACTCCTATCTCAGTGATGAAGGTGAAAACAGAAACCTTCAATACAGTGCTGAACATTGTAAGCTTGTTTTCATGATTTTCTATATTTAGATATCTTGATCTGCTTTAATCCAGAAGTCATATAAAATGCAAATACATTAATTTGTTATTTCACACAGTTCTAGACTGAAGTTTTTACTCAGTAAAACAGCAAAATAGTTCTTCTATCTTGGAATTCCAATTAATAACTTATTTTGTTTTTTTAAGTTCACCAAAAGTATAAGACAGATAAAAAATGGGAATTTATCAGAGGACAGCATTTTAGGAGGAATATACATTTTGTTTTAGTCACACAGGGAAGGTGTTAGAGAGTATTAAGAAAGTGTGTAAGAATAGTGTTATTGGAAATATAATCATGGTAAGTAATACGTGTAGAAGATTACAAATAAAGTAAAATAAAAAGAAATGTTGTAGCTGAGCATCTGTAAATATTTACACTTCTCACTGACACGTCTAGAACTGACTACAGAATTATATGAGTTTCATCAATCACAGGATATAAATATTAGGCTATGGTTCATTCTATTCTCTTTAGAAGTAGTTAACAAATTAACTGAATCCACTTACCCTATTTGTAGTAATGCAACTGTATTTTACATATAATAAAAGGTGTGCTTTACCCTGGAGGAGTATTCTTCTGGCATTCTCCTGAACTTTCTGAGATTCTATTTACAAGAGTAAAAAGGTTATCACTTCTAACACAACATTTGAAGCAAAGTTAAATTTTAGTTATTGTACTGGCCATCTATTTAACATTTAGTTAATTACTTAACGAAGTAATTAATTACTTAACAAAGTGTTAACACAATAAACCTTGACGATTTATTTTTTAAAAATCAAATTTCATTGCAAAAGTTATTTTTCTAATTAGTTTTTTTTTGTCTTTTCTATCTGTATCTGGCATATTTTCTGATTCAGATTTTCAGCCATGTTCTTTAAAAGCAAGCTGGGCATGCCATTTTAAAATATTTTTTTCTCCCCAGAAACTTATTCATTGAATTCCTTTGTTTCTCTGTCTTTCTGAGGAGCAGTGGCTTCCTTCCTTCCTCCCGACACACATAGAAAGAAAGAAAGAAATGCAGTCTTGAAAAGACAAAATGGAAATTACTTCTTTTATGCAGCTTTGTTTACTGGCCCATAAAGACCAGCACAAATGCCACTTGTAAATTATATTCGTGTGTCTTTTTCACTATCAAAAAAACATAGAAAGATTGAGATAGGAGTGGCCTATTTGTTTGTGGTTTTTTCCTATACATATTAAAAAAATCTCAGAGGAAATAATTTTCATAGGAAGATGTGATGACCACAAAAAATTTATATACCATCTTCTTTTTCTTGATCAAAACAAGAAAATAGTAACATTCCCTTTATTTCTGGAAGAGTCTTTTTTTTTTTTTTTTTTTTTTTTTTTTTTGTAGAACCTGCTGAATGCAATTGAGGAATTTTGGATGGAAAAAATTGGCATCCCTTTTGTTGATAATTTTTCTTGTGCTGTTAGACAAAAAAAAAAAAAAAAAAAAAAAGGGAAAGTCTCAGAATAATTACATGGCTCCTGGAATTTCATGTGTACTTTGTGAGTTTGTGAAGTTTGAGGAGTAGAAAGAGGAAACAGCCTATCTACCTACCTTCTCAGTTAAATTTTATTGAATTAAATTAGACATAAGTGAAATAGTACAGTATTATTTCAGCTTCCAGTTATCACCATAGTCACACCACTGCATGAAGACATAGAGATCTATTTCCCAGATAAGCCCAAACGGACTTGCTTTTGAAGTGGGACTTCTGCTGCAAAACAATTTTTTATGATTTTCAGTCCTCACGGTTGACCTAAATCAGTGTATAAGGTTTATATTTCAGTCTTATCTACTGTGGGTTTTACCATTCAGCTTCAACCTGTGGAATGTGAATACCTCTCCTATTATGATCATTTACTTAATTTTTACCATTTTATACATTAAAAACAAAAGTGTTATAAAATTCAGTAGAGGTTTTAGAGCTACATTTTAGTGACTGAAAATTCAGAAGGAAAAAATAGTTATGTATCTACAGGCAACTATCCTGTTGCCTCCTTCTGTTCTACTCTCCCTGGTCACAGTATGACCTTTAAATGTCCTTTCCAATACAAATCATTCTCTGATTTTATTGTTTCAGATGCCAATCTTGGAATAAATCCTGTCCTTCAAACCTTTATTTGTTTGCATGTAAAACACTGGAAACCAATAATGAATATCTCAGCTCAAAATATATATATACACACACACATATATATATACACACACATATATATACACACATATATATAATATTAGATGAGTTCTGTCTGTGATCTTATAAATCATTATCTCCTTAATTACTTGAATTCTTTATCAGAGCTTGACAATTTTGCCACAATTGTTATAAAGGGCCTTATAGTATATACATATATGCATAACTTAAATGGCTGTGACTGGTTTGTTTGCTTTTTTTTAATTAAAAACCAAGTTGTGGAGTGTCATCTAATTAATTTCACATGAGATACAATTAAATTGAAATACATCTGCTCTGATGTTTCCTTTTAATTTTCTTCAAATATACATTTTATCTTTCCCCACACAACAAAATATCACTCATTAACCCTTAATTAGCTTCTTTAAAACATTAATGAAGATAAGAAAAAAAATACTACACTTGGACTAGATGAGTAAGATTTTATTTCACTGGCGAGTGAAACACAAAAAATCATCATTTTTTTCAGAAAGAAAGAAAAATATTTTGTCTAATGATGTGGAAACAATTACAAATTCACATAAATGGACAGTCTGACAAATTTCCTCAAAGTGGTAAATGTGGGGAAAATTTAGTATAATGAAGCCATAGCTTCCAAACCACTATAAAGTATCACTTGTAAAATTTTTTTAAGTGTTGAAACTTGAGTGTAACTTGCCTTTGACTTTTCAAGAGATTGTGGAATGCAAGTTATCCAGGCAAGGCATCAATGACTACATTTCCTCAATATGTTAACTACAGACTATGTGTCACTGACAATACTGGTAGTTTCAATACAATGTCTTTGTGTTCAAGAGGTGGGTAGAAAGACTGCTGAAAGGCATAAAACTATTAACAAGATCTCATTTTCATAAGCCTGTCTTCAATTATAAGAAATCATTATAATATATTTTCCTTGAATAATTATTTAAAGAAAGACTCAATAATAATATGATAATGTTATCCAGAAGCCTACAATGAAACAAAGTGGTGCATATTTGTTCCTGAACGTCTCACACCATAAGATAAATAGCAGCAATTATAGAAAAGAACAATATTAGTTTTACAGTTATTGTTATTATCTTAAAGTATCAAGAACAAAATCCCATATTTCCCTAGATAGTCCAATCACCACCAAAATATGTGACAGAGGAACATTTTATAATCTCTGTATTTCACACTGGCTGCACAACTAGAAATTGGCAGACTGAAGTCATTTATATCTCCTTATTACCAGCTTGCAGAAGGCTTTGAGAATATGGGGCTAGTGATGGATATTTCTATAGCAGATGTTGTTTTATTCTATTTAACTGCAGTACATCTACTTCAGATTAGTTCCACTACAGTTCATTAAAGTAGCAGAAAGAGGTCAACACTAGGAGAACAAGACACACAACTTGCTTACTCTTGTTTCGTAGAAGAAAACATATTTATATACAAATCAAGACTATTTAGGCAGAGTCAGAATTCCTTCATTTACAAACTTAGATCTTATTGTGTTGTGTAATTAATTTAAACTGAAGCAAAACTTGCTTAAATATGGAACAATTATCTAAATGGAATATTTCTACTGTAAATTAGATTCCTACTAAGTATATTGCACAATATTTTCTCAGAGGGTAAAATGTACCTAAATACAGAAAATCCAATTGCATGAGAGAATCAAACAAAACTAAAATACTGTAAAGTACTTTCAATAGTTCTTCCAACAGGGTGAACTACACTCAAAGCAAACAGGTTTGACTGAATGGAGCTTGTATGCTTTTGTGTTATTTTTCAGGGTAGTTGAACTATAATAATGATATTCATGGTACTGAACTTCTAGATTCAAAATAACCCACATACTTACAAACATGTTCTTAAGAGCAAAGCTTTTTAGAATATTAATTCAGCCTAAATCACAGTCTGTAGCACACCTGTCAGCATAGAAACAGCCAATAGGGAAGAAAATTATAATATTTTTGTGGGGGCAGAATGAAATTTAATTTGTTAACATTTCTACATATTTGTCAGCTGAAAATGAACATGAATTTTTCAGACTATGTACTGTTACAGCACAGAAGACCAATACCCTTCTGTGAGAGACTGATGTCGTCAATGGCATAAACATTACCTTGGGTGGACCTTTGTCCCCTGTAGCAAACTGCAAAGAAGCAGCTGCTCCTCTGCAACAACCAATTCCACCCCTTCCCAAATATGCCTAACTGGAATTGGGATTGTGATAGGAACTTGAGATACGAAAAAGGTGGTACTGTTGTTATCCCAGTTATCCCAGGTCTGGGGAGAAGAACGCACCCACAGTTGATACTGGAAGAGAGACTGGAATGCTAATGATTCAAACACAGGACAAGCACATTGTGGTTAGATAAAAGGTAGGAGAATAGAGACAGTGTTGAAGGTAATCTGGCCCCTAAGGAGTTACAGCTGTGCTAATTATCAAGCATTAAGAACAAACCTGCTCTTCATAGGCCACAGCTGGATCCAGTTAAGAGGGGTGTTATAAAAGAGCAAGTTGGCTGGTTGAGAGGGGTGGGATGGAGTTTGTTGGCTGTGCAGAGGAGAAGGAGTCAGTGCTGTGAGGAGCTGCCCCCGTGAGAAACCACTGAGAAGGTACGAAACCTTTGCAATAGGACAGCAACAGCACACCTGACATTTCAGGCGCCTTCTGGGTTTGAACAATACAAGAAAAGAGGCAAATCATTCAAGGAGGTGGGTACCATCTCTTTATTCCTACTCAAGTGACTGTGGTGACAACTCTCCTTTGGGGAAGTACCAGTACTTTGACACCTGATAACCACAAAGTATCCATCCCTGCTGATGGGCTAGGATGGGGCATAACTGACTCACCTGTACTGACTTAATAGGCAGTTGCAATGTCTTAGAAGATGTTAAAGACTTCTGAAATGTCCCATGATCCACTGCATTGTATCATTCAGTGTAAAACTCCTGGTCTCATGCTAGCTACCTGAGATTTTTCTCTTGAGTCTGAGTGTATATAACTTGTGGAATTTTTCTGTTTCATAGGCTTCCCTCACTCTTGGGGGATCAAGATAGTGACTTTGACCAGCAGAAATCAAAATTGCAAATCCCTTGCTGAGGGATCCAAGGGGTGGTGACTAGCTACTGTTAAGTAAAAATACGTATTATGGATTGTGACATATGGTATTGTATGCACATTAATTCAAGCAGAGGCATCTCTCTAAGAATTTTAATAATGGGATCTTAACCAAGTGTCAGGGAGAGTATAATATCTATAAATACCTGAAGGGAGATAGAAAAGAAGATGCACTTGATGCTCCACAGTTGTGCTCACTGAGAGGACATTAACAATGGGCCCCATTTGTAATACAGGAAAATCCTCTTAATTCAAACTTTGCTTTGCTTTGCTTTTCCTCCTCTGAAAGTGGTCAAGCAGGTGTGCCAGATCTTGAAGATATCTGAAACCTGACTGGACATTGTCATTTTCCCAAGTGATCTCTTCTAGCTGACTTTCCTGTGAGCAGGGCAGTTGGATTAGATGATTCCTAGAGACTATTACCTGAGATTCTGTGATTTCTGAATTGACTTTAGCAGTGGCAATATAGGGCAGCTGAAACCTAAATGGCATGAGGCCATCTCTGCAGCATTCATTTTTAAGAGGTTCCTCCAAGCCCTTAATTCTACATTGACGTATTTGAACAAATTGAAGCACTTGAAACATATACTCACCACTGCTTAACATAATTTAAGCAAATGCCATAAGAATGTTATAGTTAGAAAGCTCCACAGGTTCTCTCACATTATTCAGCATCCACTTAATTTTAGCAGATGGTATCTGAACAATATAAATCCAGAATATACTGCCTACTTAATTCATGTTGGTTAGCATTAGTTTACACACAGCCTGAACTACAAATTTGGTAGTAAGTTATAAAGAGTATTTTCACTTTCTCTTTTTTTTTTTTTTGTGAAAATATTTCTGTAACCAAAGTTCATGTATTTGAAATTAAAAAAAAGACTCATAACTGATTGGTTTCTTTTATAAAAATTGCATTATGTGTAGTAACTATTCTAAACAAATAGCAGTTTCAATCAAGTAATTTTCTGGTTTTCTTTTTAAAGTGGTTACAGAGGTGTTATTTTAGCAGGCTTCATGTTTTTCAGAACCTTTGGTAAAAATAGTGGCTAGAAACCTAGAGACTGGACATCCTGCAAGGTACTCATTCTGGCTGGTGAAGTAATAATGAGCATGCAGTTACATTCCACCTGTGCTTCCCACCTCCCTGCTCACAACACATTCTGGTCAAGGCTTGCTAAAGAATTGTTTTGGGTTTTTCTTAATAAACTTCCTATGCAGTAAAAGAGATTCACAGGGTAATCTCCTTTTCTATAGAGTGACAATTAAACAAAACACAAAAGCCTTCAAATATTTTTGTAACCTTGAATACAATGGCTTTTGTCTTTTCTAAGGGTGAAAAATATATTGACTTCTTTTTTTTGTCTTCTCACTCTCTGTTGTCTTTAAATCACATTGTACCTTACATATAATAAACTCCACTTTATTTGGGAAGATTTAGTCCTGTTATAACTGCTTTCTTGTTGTAATTCAATTTTGAAGACATGGACATTCATATGCCAGCATGTCTTAGCTGCAAATACACTTCATGTGTTTTTACTTGGTATAATTAATTAAATATGTAAGTTTACCCGCAGTGTTTACTACTAAATTTCACTATAAATCAATGTTGTAACTTAAATAACTTAGGTTCTATTTTTAGAACTTAGATAATTTTAGGTCATACTTTTGTTAACTTGGGGTTTTGTATGTCTAATACATTATTAAAAAATTCAAAGTATGAGTTAAGAAGAATATAAAATAATGGAGTTAGCATTTTTATTTAGTTCTGAACGGCTTTTTAAGCTCATACCCTCACACCTCATCCCTAAAGAACAGTGTTCAGAATCATTTACACTAAATATGTGCTTACAGATAACTCAGTGATAAATAAAATCCATTTTTGCCTTTTTGGACTTATTTAGGAATTTATTTAAGTTTTCACTTTACCATTATTCTTCATAGTCACAGGTAGAACGCTCAAAAAATATTAGCACCTCCTCTGTAATTGCCTGACTGAAACTCAGAGATAGAAAAATAAATAGGAAAATTTTGAGGAAGTAAAAAACTTTGTGTTGGGAAAGAGAACGAAATCTTGTGAAACAAAAAAGAAAGACTTATAAACACTCTGGAAAATAAACATGATCAAATGAAAAGAAATTGAAAAAAAAAACAAAACAGAAAACCAGAAAATTGGGACATTTAGTAACTACAAGAAAATGGTCTAGGAGGAAATGAGTTGCAGCGCAAGGGACTAAAACATGCCTCTGTCGGATCAGTCTGCATCTCACAAATGGGATGGGACCCTGACTGGTTGCAGACTTAGAATTATTATCTGTCTATATCATACAAGCAAAAAGCAAGAGACACAGGAAAATAACAACATCCATGCAAATACAAATCAGAGAAAAGATGGCAGCTTATGCAAAGCTTTTTTCTACGTATTCTTTGAACCAATAGCATAAAAGAAAAGATGTCAAGTCATAATACTCTAACCAATAAGAAAAGGACCCATGAGGGTTGAGCATTAACAAAAGGACTTATTCAAACAATGCAAAATAATTACTTAAGATTGAAACATTTTCTATCTTTACAACGCATATATCTAGAGCTTCTCACAACTTGAAGAATCAAAATCGTTATTTCTTGTTAGCTATGACAAATATAACCATATTCAATTGGTTTTAAAATCCACAGATTCCCATCAAAAAGTTTGGAACATTCTCAGCCTTTCTTAGCTTTCCATATACTTTCTGAGGAATGTTCAAAGCATAAATTCGTGAAGCGAGTCAAAATTCAAATGAATCTGCGATGTATTCATAATTTTCTGCAATTATTCTAACTACATTATACCATTGGAAAATAAAAAATTTTTAGATAAGTTTATTTAACAAAAAAAATAGTTACAATTTATTCGAAAAACACCAAAGCTAACTTAACTAATAGAGCAAAAGTGAGAGTAAAAAGAAAGAAAAGAGAATATACATGCAGGGGATGATAAAAATGACATGGCATGGAAACTGAAAAAAAATGAAACCTTTACTTAACTCAAAGCCATCAAAAGGCATGGGATGCCGAAAAACACAGAGAAAAGAAAACAGATTATCCAATAGATTTCCATTAAACCTTGCCACCGTGAAAAGAAAGGTTCTGGAAAGGAGATACCATCAAATGAAGCGCGCCAGAAAAAAACCAGAAAAACCAGAAAACTGGGACATGTAGTGACTACGAGAAAATGGTCTGAGACTAAATGAGGTGCAGTGTAAAAGAGCAAAACATGCCAAATCTATTCTGAACAAAGCTGCAAAGGCATTGGAATAGATAAAGGAAGAAGGGAGAAAGTTGAGGGGAAGATATGAGAGGCACAGGATGGATATTGAAAAAGAAAAAAAAAAAAATTGGTAAATTTAGAGACCAGGAGAAAATGGAGCAGGATTCCAGGAGGTGCGGAGCAAAGGGCCAACACATGCCAAAACTAACCTCAGAGATGTTGCACAAGCAGGAGAAAAAGTCAGGGAGCAAGACAGAACCTTCAGGGAATGGTATGAGTGACATGGCATAGAAACTGAAAAAAAATATAAAAATTCATTGCCAAACTCAAAGCCATCGAAAGGCATGGGATGCCGTCAAGTGCAGAGACATGGAGCAAAGATTGCCCAATCGAGTCCCATTGAAACCGCAAGATTTCGTTTCCCTTCCCGAAAGGAAATGAAATTTCCTTTCGGGAAGGGAAACGAAATCTTGCGACCCTGAAAAGAAAGGCTCACAAAGGCTCTGGAAGGGAGATACCATCAAATGAAGCGCGCCAGAAAAAAACCAGAAAAACCAGAAAACTGGGACATGTAGTGACTACGAGAAAATGGTCTGAGACTAAATGAGGTGCAGTGTAAAAGAGCAAAACATGCCAAATCTATTCTGAACAAAGCTGCAAAGGCATTGGAATAGATAAAGGAAGAAGGGAGAAAGTTGAGGGGAAGATATGAGAGGCACAGGATGGATATTGAAAAAGAAAAAAAAAAAATTGGTAAATTTAGAGACCAGGAGAAAATGGAGCAGGATTCCAGGAGGTGCGGAGCAAAGGGCCAAAACATGCCAAAACTAACCTCAGAGATGTTGCACAAGCAGGAGAAAAAGTCAGGGAGCAAGACAGAACCTTCAGGGAATGGTATGAGTGACATGGCATAGAAACTGAAAAAAAATATAAAAATTCTTTGCCAAACTCAAAGCCATCGAAAGGCATGGGATGCCGTCAAGTGCAGAGACATGGAGCAAAGATTGCCCAATCGAGTCCCATTGAAACCGCAAGATTTCGTTTCCCTTCCCGAAAGGAAATGAAATTTCCTTTCGGGAAGGGAAACGAAATCTTGCGACCCTGAAAAGAAAGGCTCACAAAGGCTCTGGAAGGGAGATACCATCAAATGAAGCGCGCCAGAAAAAAAACAGAAAAACCAGAAAACTGGGACATGTAGTGACTACGAGAAAATGGTCTGAGACTAAATGAGGTGCAGTGTAAAAGAGCAAAACATGCCAAATCTATTCTGAACAAAGCTGCAAAGGCATTGGAATAGATAAAGGAAGAAGGGAGAAAATTGAGGGGAAGATATGAGAGGCACAGGATGGATATTGAAAAAAAAAAAAAAAAAATTGGTAAATTTAGAGACCAGGAGAAAATGGAGCAGGATTCCAGGAGGTGCGGAGCAAAGGGCCAACACATGCCAAAACTAACCTCAGAGATGTTGCACAAGCAGGAGAAAAAGTCAGGGAGCAAGACAGAACCTTCAGGGAATGGTATGAGTGACATGGCATAGAAACTGAAAAAAAATATAAAAATTCTTTGCCAAACTCAAAGCCATCGAAAGGCATGGGATGCCGTCAAGTGCAGAGACATGGAGCAAAGATTGCCCAATCGAGTCCCATTGAAACCGCAAGATTTCGTTTCCCTTCCCGAAAGGAAATGAAATTTCCTTTCGGGAAGGGAAACGAAATCTTGCGACCCTGAAAAGAAAGGCTCACAAAGGCTCTGGAAAGGAGATACCATCAAATGAAGCGCGCCAGAAAAAAACCAGAAAAACCAGAAAACTGGGACATGTAGTGACTACGAGAAAATGGTCTGAGACTAAATGAGGTGCAGTGTAAAAGAGCAAAACATGCCAAATCTATTCTGAACAAAGCTGCAAAGGCATTGGAATAGATAAAGGAAGAAGGGAGAAAGTTGAGGGGAAGATATGAGAGGCACAGGATGGATATTGAAAAAGAAAAAAAAAAAAATTGGTAAATTTAGAGACCAGGAGAAAATGGAGCAGGATTCCAGGAGGTGCGGAGCAAAGGGCCAACACATGCCAAAACTAACCTCAGAGATGTTGCACAAGCAGGAGAAAAAGTCAGGGAGCAAGACAGAACCTTCAGGGAATGGTATGAGTGACATGGCATAGAAACTGAAAAAAAATATAAAAATTCATTGCCAAACTCAAAGCCATCGAAAGGCATGGGATGCCGTCAAGTGCAGAGACATGGAGCAAAGATTGCCCAATCGAGTCCCATTGAAACCGCAAGATTTCGTTTCCCTTCCCGAAAGGAAATGAAATTTCCTTTCGGGAAGGGAAACGAAATCTTGCGACCCTGAAAAGAAAGGCTCACAAAGGCTCTGGAAGGGAGATACCATCAAATGAAGCGCGCCAGAAAAAAACCAGAAAAACCAGAAAACTGGGACATGTAGTGACTACGAGAAAATGGTCTGAGACTAAATGAGGTGCAGTGTAAAAGAGCAAAACATGCCAAATCTATTCTGAACAAAGCTGCAAAGGCATTGGAATAGATAAAGGAAGAAGGGAGAAAGTTGAGGGGAAGATATGAGAGGCACAGGATGGATATTGAAAAAGAAAAAAAAAAAATTGGTAAATTTAGAGACCAGGAGAAAATGGAGCAGGATTCCAGGAGGTGCGGAGCAAAGGGCCAAAACATGCCAAAACTAACCTCAGAGATGTTGCACAAGCAGGAGAAAAAGTCAGGGAGCAAGACAGAACCTTCAGGGAATGGTATGAGTGACATGGCATAGAAACTGAAAAAAAATATAAAAATTCTTTGCCAAACTCAAAGCCATCGAAAGGCATGGGATGCCGTCAAGTGCAGAGACATGGAGCAAAGATTGCCCAATCGAGTCCCATTGAAACCGCAAGATTTCGTTTCCCTTCCCGAAAGGAAATGAAATTTCCTTTCGGGAAGGGAAACGAAATCTTGCGACCCTGAAAAGAAAGGCTCACAAAGGCTCTGGAAGGGAGATACAATCAAATGAAGCGCGCCAGAAAAAAAACAGAAAAACCAGAAAACTGGGACATGTAGTGACTACGAGAAAATGGTCTGAGACTAAATGAGGTGCAGTGTAAAAGAGCAAAACATGCCAAATCTATTCTGAACAAAGCTGCAAAGGCATTGGAATAGATAAAGGAAGAAGGGAGAAAATTGAGGGGAAGATATGAGAGGCACAGGATGGATATTGAAAAAAAAAAAAAAAAAAAATTGGTAAATTTAGAGACCAGGAGAAAATGGAGCAGGATTCCAGGAGGTGCGGAGCAAAGGGCCAACACATGCCAAAACTAACCTCAGAGATGTTGCACAAGCAGGAGAAAAAGTCAGGGAGCAAGACAGAACCTTCAGGGAATGGTATGAGTGACAGGGCATAGAAACTGAAAAAAAATATAAAAATTCTTTGCCAAACTCAAAGCCATCGAAAGGCATGGGATGCCGTCAAGTGCAGAGACACGGAGCAAAGATTGCCCAATCGAGTCCCATTGAAACCGCAAGATTTCGTTTCCCTTCCCGAAAGGAAATGAAATTTCCTTTCGGGAAGGGAAACGAAATCTTGCGACCCTGAAAAGAAAGGCTCACAAAGGCTCTGGAAAGGAGATACAATCAAATGAAGCGCGCCAGAAAAAAAACAGAAAAACCAGAAAACTGGGACATGTAGTGACTACGAGAAAATGGTCTGAGACTAAATGAGGTGCAGTGTAAAAGAGCAAAACATGCCAAATCTATTCTGAACAAAGCTGCAAAGGCATTGGAATAGATAAAGGAAGAAGGGAGAAAGTTGAGGGGAAGATATGAGAGGCACAGGATGGATATTGAAAAAGAAAAAAAAAAAAATTGGTAAATTTAGAGACCAGGAGAAAATGGAGCAGGATTCCAGGAGGCGCGGAGCAAAGGGCCAACACATGCCAAAACTAACCTCAGAGATGTTGCACAAGCAGGAGAAAAAGTCAGGGAGCAAGACAGAACCTTCAGGGAATGGTATGAGTGACATGGCATAGAAACTGAAAAAAAATATAAAAATTCTTTGCCAAACTCAAAGCCATCGAAAGGCATGGGATGCCGTCAAGTGCAGAGACATGGAGCAAAGATTGCCCAATCGAGTCCCATTGAAACCGCAAGATTTCGTTTCCCTTCCCGAAAGGAAATGAAATTTCCTTTCGGGAAGGGAAACGAAATCTTGCGACCCTGAAAAGAAAGGCTCACAAAGGCTCTGGAAGGGAGATACAATCAAATGAAGCGCGCCAGAAAAAAACCAGAAAAACCAGAAAACTGGGACATGTAGTGACTACGAGAAAATGGTCTGAGACTAAATGAGGTGCAGTGTAAAAGAGCAAAACATGCCAAATCTATTCTGAACAAAGCTGCAAAGGCATTGGAATAGATAAAGGAAGAAGGGAGAAAGTTGAGGGGAAGATATGAGAGGCACAGGATGGATATTGAAAAAGAAAAAAAAAAAAATTGGTAAATTTAGAGACCAGGAGAAAATGGAGCAGGATTCCAGGAGGCGCGGAGCAAAGGGCCAACACATGCCAAAACTAACCTCAGAGATGTTGCACAAGCAGGAGAAAAAGTCAGGGAGCAAGACAGAACCTTCAGGGAATGGTATGAGTGACATGGCATAGAAACTGAAAAAAAATATAAAAATTCTTTGCCAAACTCAAAGCCATCGAAAGGCATGGGATGCCGTCAAGTGCAGAGACATGGAGCAAAGATTGCCCAATCGAGTCCCATTGAAACCGCAAGATTTCGTTTCCCTTCCCGAAAGGAAATGAAATTTCCTTTCGGGAAGGGAAACGAAATCTTGCGACCCTGAAAAGAAAGGCTCACAAAGGCTCTGGAAGGGAGATACAATCAAATGAAGCGCGCCAGAAAAAAAACAGAAAAACCAGAAAACTGGGACATGTAGTGACTACGAGAAAATGGTCTGAGACTAAATGAGGTGCAGTGTAAAAGAGCAAAACATGCCAAATCTATTCTGAACAAAGCTGCAAAGGCATTGGAATAGATAAAGGAAGAAGGGAGAAAGTTGAGGGGAAGATATGAGAGGCACAGGATGGATATTGAAAAAGAAAAAAAAAAAAAATTGGTAAATTTAGAGACCAGGAGAAAATGGAGCAGGATTCCAGGAGGCGCGGAGCAAAGGGCCAACACATGCCAAAACTAACCTCAGAGATGTTGCACAAGCAGGAGAAAAAGTCAGGGAGCAAGACAGAACCTTCAGGGAATGGTATGAGTGGCATGGCATAGAAACTGAAAAAAAATATAAAAATTCTTTGCCAAACTCAAAGCCATCGAAAGGCATGGGATGCCGTCAAGTGCAGAGACATGGAGCAAAGATTGCCCAATCGAGTCCCATTGAAACCGCAAGATTTCGTTTCCCTTCCCGAAAGGAAATGAAATTTCCTTTCGGGAAGGGAAACGAAATCTTGCGACCCTGAAAAGAAAGGCTCACAAAGGCTCTGGAAGGGAGATACCATCAAATGAAGCGCGCCAGAAAAAAAACAGAAAAACCAGAAAATTGGGACATGTAGTGACTACGAGAAAATGGTCTGAGTCTAAATGAGGTGCAGTGTAAAAGAGCAAAACATGCCAAATCTATTCTGAACAAAGCTGCAAAGGCATTGGAATAGATAAAGGAAGAAGGGAGAAAGTTGAGGGGAAGATATGAGAGGCACAGGATGGATATTGAAAAAGAAAAAAAAAAAAAATTGGTAAATTTAAAGACCAGGAGAAAATGGAGCAGGATTCCAGGAGGTGCGGAGCAAAGGGCCAACACATGCCAAAACTAACCTCAGAGATGTTGCACAAGCAGGAGAAAAAGTCAGGGAGCAAGACAGAACCTTCAGGTAATGGTATGAGTGACATGGCATAGAAACTGAAAAAAAATATAAAAATTCTTTGCCAAACTCAAAGCCATCGAAAGGCATGGGATGCCGTCAAGTGCAGAGACATGGAGCAAAGATTGCCCAATCGAGTCCCATTGAAACCGCAAGATTTCGTTTCCCTTCCCGAAAGGAAATGAAATTTCCTTTCGGGAAGGGAAACGAAATCTTGCGACCCTGAAAAGAAAGGCTCACAAAGGCTCTGGAAAGGAGATACAATCAAATGAAGCGCGCCAGAAAAAAAACAGAAAAACCAGAAAACTGGGACATGTAGTGACTACGAGAAAATGGTCTGAGACTAAATGAGGTGCAGTGTAAAAGAGCAAAACATGCCAAATCTATTCTGAACAAAGCTGCAAAGGCATTGGAATAGATAAAGGAAGAAGGGAGAAAGTTGAGGGGAAGATATGAGAGGCACAGGATGGATATTGAAAAAGAAAAAAAAAAAAATTGGTAAATTTAGAGACCAGGAGAAAATGGAGCAGGATTCCAGGAGGCGCGGAGCAAAGGGCCAACACATGCCAAAACTAACCTCAGAGATGTTGCACAAGCAGGAGAAAAAGTCAGGGAGCAAGACAGAACCTTCAGGGAATGGTATGAGTGACATGGCATAGAAACTGAAAAAAAATATAAAAATTCTTTGCCAAACTCAAAGCCATCGAAAGGCATGGGATGCCGTCAAGTGCAGAGACATGGAGCAAAGATTGCCCAATCGAGTCCCATTGAAACCGCAAGATTTCGTTTCCCTTCCCGAAAGGAAATGAAATTTCCTTTCGGGAAGGGAAACGAAATCTTGCGACCCTGAAAAGAAAGGCTCACAAAGGCTCTGGAAGGGAGATACAATCAAATGAAGCGCGCCAGAAAAAAAACCAGAAAAACCAGAAAACTGGGATATGTAGTGACTACGAGAAAATGGTCTGAGTCTAAATGAGGTGCAGTGTAAAAGAGAAAAACATGCCAAATCTATTCTGAACAAAGCTGCAAAGGCATTGGAATAGATAAAGGAAGAAGGGAGAAAGTTGAGGGGAAGATATGAGAGGCACAGGATGGATATTGAAAAAGAAAAAAAAAAAAATTGGTAAATTTAGAGACCAGGAGAAAATGGAGCAGGATTCCAGGAGGCGCGGAGCAAAGGGCCAACACATGCCAAAACTAACCTCAGAGATGTTGCACAAGCAGGAGAAAAAGTCAGGGAGCAAGACAGAACCTTCAGGGAATGGTATGAGTGACATGGCATAGAAACTGAAAAAAAATATAAAAATTCTTTGCCAAACTCAAAGCCATCGAAAGGCATGGGATGCCGTCAAGTGCAGAGACATGGAGCAAAGATTGCCCAATCGAGTCCCATTGAAACCGCAAGATTTCGTTTCCCTTCCCGAAAGGAAATGAAATTTCCTTTCGGGAAGGGAAACGAAATCTTGCGACCCTGAAAAGAAAGGCTCACAAAGGCTCTGGAAGGGAGATACCATCAAATGAAGCGCGCCAGAAAAAAAACAGAAAAACCAGAAAACTGGGACATGTAGTGACTACGAGAAAATGGTCTGAGACTAAATGAGGTGCAGTGTAAAAGAGCAAAACATGCCAAATCTATTCTGAACAAAGCTGCAAAGGCATTGGAATAGATAAAGGAAGAAGGGAGAAAGTTGAGGGGAAGATATGAGAGGCACAGGATGGATATTGAAAAAGAAAAAAAAAAAAAATTGGTAAATTTAGAGACCAGGAGAAAATGGAGCAGGATTCCAGGAGGCGCGGAGCAAAGGGCCAACACATGCCAAAACTAACCTCAGAGATGTTGCACAAGCAGGAGAAAAAGTCAGGGAGCAAGACAGAACCTTCAGGGAATGGTATGAGTGACATGGCATAGAAGCTGAAAAAAAATATAAAAATTCTTTGCCAAACTCAAAGCCATCGAAAGGCATGGGATGCCGTCAAGTGCAGAGACATGGAGCAAAGATTGCCCAATCGAGTCCCATTGAAACCGCAAGATTTCGTTTCCCTTCCCGAAAGGAAATGAATTTGCTTTCGGGAAGGGAAACGAAATCTTGCGACCCTGAAAAGAAAGGCTCACAAAGGCTCTGGAAGGGAGATACCATCAAATGAAGCGCGCCAGAAAAAAAACAGAAAAACCAGAAAATTGGGACATGTAGTGACTACGAGAAAATGGTCTGAGTCTAAATGAGGTGCAGTGTAAAAGAGCAAAACATGCCAAATCTATTCTGAACAAAGCTGCAAAGGCATTGGAATAGATAAAGGAAGAAGGGAGAAAGTTGAGGGGAAGATATGAGAGGCACAGGATGGATATTGAAAAAGAAAAAAAAAAAAAATTGGTAAATTTAGAGACCAGGAGAAAATGGAGCAGGATTCCAGGAGGTGCGGAGCAAAGGGCCAACACATGCCAAAACTAACCTCAGAGATGTTGCACAAGCAGGAGAAAAAGTCAGGGAGCAAGACAGAACCTTCAGGGAATGGTATGAGTGACATGGCATAGAAACTGAAAAAAAATATAAAAATTCTTTGCCAAACTCAAAGCCATCGAAAGGCATGGGATGCTGTCAAGTGCAGAGACATGGAGCAAAGATTGCCCAATCGAGTCCCATTGAAACCGCAAGATTTCGTTTCCCTTCCCGAGAGGAAATGAAATTTCCTTTCGGGAAGGGAAACGAAATCTTGTGACCCTGAAAAGAAAGGCTCACAAAGGCTCTGGAAGGGAGATACAATCAAATGAAGCGCGCCAGAAAAAAACCAGAAAAACCAGAAAACTGGGACATGTAGTGACTACGAGAAAATGGTCTGAGACTAAATGAGGTGCAGTGTAAAAGAGCAAAACATGCCAAATCTATTCTGAACAAAGCTGCAAAGGCATTGGAATAGATAAAGGAAGAAGGGAGAAAGTTGAGGGGAAGATATGAGAGGCACAGGATGGATATTGAAAAAGAAAAAAAAAAAAAATTGGTAAATTTAAAGACCAGGAGAAAATGGAGCAGGATTCCAGGAGGTGCGGAGCAAAGGGCCAACACATGCCAAAACTAACCTCAGAGATGTTGCACAAGCAGGAGAAAAAGTCAGGGAGCAAGACAGAACCTTCAGGTAATGGTATGAGTGACATGGCATAGAAGCTGAAAAAAAATATAAAAATTCTTTGCCAAACTCAAAGCCATCGAAAGGCATGGGATGCCGTCAAGTGCAGAGACATGGAGCAAAGATTGCCCAATCGAGTCCCATTGAAACCGCAAGATTTCGTTTCCCTTCCCGAAAGGAAATGAAATTTCCTTTCGGGAAGGGAAACGAAATCTTGCGACCCTGAAAAGAAAGGCTCACAAAGGCTCTGGAAAGGAGATACAATCAAATGAAGCGCGCCAGAAAAAAAACAGAAAAACCAGAAAACTGGGACATGTAGTGACTACGAGAAAATGGTCTGAGACTAAATGAGGTGCAGTGTAAAAGAGCAAAACATGCCAAATCTATTCTGAACAAAGCTGCAAAGGCATTGGAATAGATAAAGGAAGAAGGGAGAAAGTTGAGGGGAAGATATGAGAGGCACAGGATGGATATTGAAAAAGAAAAAAAAAAAAATTGGTAAATTTAGAGACCAGGAGAAAATGGAGCAGGATTCCAGGAGGCGCGGAGCAAAGGGCCAACACATGCCAAAACTAACCTCAGAGATGTTGCACAAGCAGGAGAAAAAGTCAGGGAGCAAGACAGAACCTTCAGGGAATGGTATGAGTGACATGGCATAGAAACTGAAAAAAAATATAAAAATTCTTTGCCAAACTCAAAGCCATCGAAAGGCATGGGATGCCGTCAAGTGCAGAGACATGGAGCAAAGATTGCCCAATCGAGTCCCATTGAAACCGCAAGATTTCGTTTCCCTTCCCGAAAGGAAATGAAATTTCCTTTCGGGAAGGGAAACGAAATCTTGCGACCCTGAAAAGAAAGGCTCACAAAGGCTCTGGAAGGGAGATACCATCAAATGAAGCGCGCCAGAAAAAAAACAGAAAAACCAGAAAACTGGGACATGTAGTGACTACGAGAAAATGGTCTGAGACTAAATGAGGTGCAGTGTAAAAGAGCAAAACATGCCAAATCTATTCTGAACAAAGCTGCAAAGGCATTGGAATAGATAAAGGAAGAAGGGAGAAAGTTGAGGGGAAGATATGAGAGGCACAGGATGGATATTGAAAAAGAAAAAAAAAAAAATTGGTAAATTTAGAGACCAGGAGAAAATGGAGCAGGATTCCAGGAGGCGCGGAGCAAAGGGCCAACACATGCCAAAACTAACCTCAGAGATGTTGCACAAGCAGGAGAAAAAGTCAGGGAGCAAGACAGAACCTTCAGGGAATGGTATGAGTGACATGGCATAGAAGCTGAAAAAAAATATAAAAATTCTTTGCCAAACTCAAAGCCATCGAAAGGCATGGGATGCCGTCAAGTGCAGAGACATGGAGCAAAGATTGCCCAATCGAGTCCCATTGAAACCGCAAGATTTCGTTTCCCTTCCCGAAAGGAAATGAAATTTCCTTTCGGGAAGGGAAACGAAATCTTGCGACCCTGAAAAGAAAGGCTCACAAAGGCTCTGGAAGGGAGATACCATCAAATGAAGCGCGCCAGAAAAAAAACAGAAAAACCAGAAAATTGGGACATGTAGTGACTACGAGAAAATGGTCTGAGTCTAAATGAGGTGCAGTGTAAAAGAGCAAAACATGCCAAATCTATTCTGAACAAAGCTGCAAAGGCATTGGAATAGATAAAGGAAGAAGGGAGAAAGTTGAGGGGAAGATATGAGAGGCACAGGATGGATATTGAAAAAGAAAAAAAAAAAAAATTGGTAAATTTAGAGACCAGGAGAAAATGGAGCAGGATTCCAGGAGGTGCGGAGCAAAGGGCCAACACATGCCAAAACTAACCTCAGAGATGTTGCACAAGCAGGAGAAAAAGTCAGGGAGCAAGACAGAACCTTCAGGGAATGGTATGAGTGACATGGCATAGAAACTGAAAAAAAATATAAAAATTCTTTGCCAAACTCAAAGCCATCGAAAGGCATGGGATGCTGTCAAGTGCAGAGACATGGAGCAAAGATTGCCCAATCGAGTCCCATTGAAACCGCAAGATTTCGTTTCCCTTCCCGAGAGGAAATGAAATTTCCTTTCGGGAAGGGAAACGAAATCTTGTGACCCTGAAAAGAAAGGCTCACAAAGGCTCTGGAAGGGAGATACAATCAAATGAAGCGCGCCAGAAAAAAAACAGAAAAACCAGAAAACTGGGACATGTAGTGACTACGAGAAAATGGTCTGAGACTAAATGAGGTGCAGTGTAAAAGAGCAAAACATGCCAAATCTATTCTGAACAAAGCTGCAAAGGCATTGGAATAGATAAAGGAAGAAGGGAGAAAGTTGAGGGGAAGATATGAGAGGCACAGGATGGATATTGAAAAAGAAAAAAAAAAAAAATTGGTAAATTTAGAGACCAGGAGAAAATGGAGCAGGATTCCAGGAGGCGCGGAGCAAAGGGCCAACACATGCCAAAACTAACCTCAGAGATGTTGCACAAGCAGGAGAAAAAGTCAGGGAGCAAGACAGAACCTTCAGGGAATGGTATGAGTGACATGGCATAGAAACTGAAAAAAAATATAAAAATTCTTTGCCAAACTCAAAGCCATCGAAAGGCATGGGATGCCGTCAAGTGCAGAGACATGGAGCAAAGATTGCCCAATCGAGTCCCATTGAAACCGCAAGATTTCGTTTCCCTTCCCGAAAGGAAATGAAATTTCCTTTCGGGAAGGGAAACGAAATCTTGCGACCCTGAAAAGAAAGGCTCACAAAGGCTCTGGAAGGGAGATACAATCAAATGAAGCGCGCCAGAAAAAAAACAGAAAAACCAGAAAACTGGGACATGTAGTGACTACGAGAAAATGGTCTGAGACTAAATGAGGTGCAGTGTAAAAGAGCAAAACATGCCAAATCTATTCTGAACAAAGCTGCAAAGGCATTGGAATAGATAAAGGAAGAAGGGAGAAAGTTGAGGGGAAGATATGAGAGGCACAGGATGGATATTGAAAAAGAAAAAAAAAAAAATTGGTAAATTTAGAGACCAGGAGAAAATGGAGCAGGATTCCAGGAGGCGCGGAGCAAAGGGCCAACACATGCCAAAACTAACCTCAGAGATGTTGCACAAGCAGGAGAAAAAGTCAGGGAGCAAGACAGAACCTTCAGGGAATGGTATGAGTGACATGGCATAGAAACTGAAAAAAAATATAAAAATTCTTTGCCAAACTCAAAGCCATCGAAAGGCATGGGATGCCGTCAAGTGCAGAGACATGGAGCAAAGATTGCCCAATCGAGTCCCATTGAAACCGCAAGATTTCGTTTCCCTTCCCGAAAGGAAATGAAATTTCCTTTCGGGAAGGGAAACGAAATCTTGCGACCCTGAAAAGAAAGGCTCACAAAGGCTCTGGAAGGGAGATACAATCAAATGAAGCGCGCCAGAAAAAAAACCAGAAAAACCAGAAAACTGGGATATGTAGTGACTACGAGAAAATGGTCTGAGACTAAATGAGGTGCAGTGTAAAAGAGAAAAACATGCCAAATCTATTCTGAACAAAGCTGCAAAGGCATTGGAATAGATAAAGGAAGAAGGGAGAAAGTTGAGGGGAAGATATGAGAGGCACAGGATGGATATTGAAAAAGAAAAAAAAAAAAATTGGTAAATTTAGAGACCAGGAGAAAATGGAGCAGGATTCCAGGAGGCGCGGAGCAAAGGGCCAACACATGCCAAAACTAACCTCAGAGATGTTGCACAAGCAGGAGAAAAAGTCAGGGAGCAAGACAGAACCTTCAGGGAATGGTATGAGTGACATGGCATAGAAACTGAAAAAAAATATAAAAATTCTTTGCCAAACTCAAAGCCATCGAAAGGCATGGGATGCCGTCAAGTGCAGAGACATGGAGCAAAGATTGCCCAATCGAGTCCCATTGAAACCGCAAGATTTCGTTTCCCTTCCCGAAAGGAAATGAAATTTCCTTTCGGGAAGGGAAACGAAATCTTGTGACCCTGAAAAGAAAGGCTCACAAAGGCTCTGGAAGGGAGATACCATCAAATGAAGCGCGCCAGAAAAAAAACAGAAAAACCAGAAAATTGGGACATGTAGTGACTACGAGAAAATGGTCTGAGTCTAAATGAGGTGCAGTGTAAAAGAGCAAAACATGCCAAATCTATTCTGAACAAAGCTGCAAAGGCATTGGAATAGATAAAGGAAGAAGGGAGAAAGTTGAGGGGAAGATATGAGAGGCACAGGATGGATATTGAAAAAGAAAAAAAAAAAAATTGGTAAATTTAGAGACCAGGAGAAAATGGAGCAGGATTCCAGGAGGTGCGGAGCAAAGGGCCAACACATGCCAAAACTAACCTCAGAGATGTTGCACAAGCAGGAGAAAAAGTCAGGGAGCAAGACAGAACCTTCAGGGAATGGTATGAGTGACATGGCATAGAAACTGAAAAAAAATA
This sequence comes from Passer domesticus, assembly GCF_036417665.1. Lineage (NCBI taxonomy): Eukaryota > Metazoa > Chordata > Aves > Passeriformes > Passeridae > Passer > Passer domesticus. Next base: position 56,540,498 of record NC_087475.1, on the reverse strand, counting down.
TAAAAATTCTTTGCCAAACTCAAAGCCATCGAAAGGCATGGGATGCTGTCAAGTGCAGAGACATGGAGCAAAGATTGCCCAATCGAGTCCCATTGAAACCGCAAGATTTCGTTTCCCTTCCCGAAAGGAAATGAAATTTCCTTTCGGGAAGGGAAACGAAATCTTGCGACCCTGAAAAGAAAGGCTCACAAAGGCTCTGGAAAGGAGATACAATCAAATGAAGCGCGCCAGAAAAAAAACAGAAAAACCAGAAAACTGGGACATGTAGTGACTACGAGAAAATGGTCTGAGACTAAATGAGGTGCAGTGTAAAAGAGCAAAACATGCCAAATCTATTCTGAACAAAGCTGCAAAGGCATTGGAATAGATAAAGGAAGAAGGGAGAAAGTTGAGGGGAAGATATGAGAGGCACAGGATGGATATTGAAAAAGAAAAAAAAAAAAATTGGTAAATTTAGAGACCAGGAGAAAATGGAGCAGGATTCCAGGAGGCGCGGAGCAAAGGGCCAAAACATGCCAAAACTAACCTCAGAGATGTTGCACAAGCAGGAGAAAAAGTCAGGGAGCAAGACAGAACCTTCAGGGAATGGTATGAGTGACATGGCATAGAAACTGAAAAAAAATATAAAAATTCTTTGCCAAACTCAAAGCCATCGAAAGGCATGGGATGCCGTCAAGTGCAGAGACATGGAGCAAAGATTGCCCAATCGAGTCCCATTGAAACCGCAAGATTTCGTTTCCCTTCCCGAAAGGAAATGAAATTTCCTTTCGGGAAGGGAAACGAAATCTTGCGACCCTGAAAAGAAAGGCTCACAAAGGCTCTGGAAGGGAGATACAATCAAATGAAGCACGCCAGAAAAAAAACAGAAAAACCAGAAAACTGGGACATGTAGTGACTACGAGAAAATGGTCTGAGACTAAATGAGGTGCAGTGTAAAAGAGCAAAACATGCCAAATCTATTCTGAACAAAGCTGCAAAGGCATTGGAATAGATAAAGGAAGAAGGGAGAAAGTTGAGGGGAAGATATGAGAGGCACAGGATGGATATTGAAAAAGAAAAAAAAAAAAATTGGTAAATTTAGAGACCAGGAGAAAATGGAGCAGGATTCCAGGAGGCGCGGAGCAAAGGGCCAACACATGCCAAAACTAACCTCAGAGATGTTGCACAAGCAGGAGAAAAAGTCAGGGAGCAAGACAGAACCTTCAGGGAATGGTATGAGTGACATGGCATAGAAACTGAAAAAAAATATAAAAATTCTTTGCCAAACTCAAAGCCATCGAAAGGCATGGGATGCCGTCAAGTGCAGAGACATGGAGCAAAGATTGCCCAATCGAGTCCCATTGAAACCGCAAGATTTCGTTTCCCTTCCCGAAAGGAAATGAAATTTCCTTTCGGGAAGGGAAACGAAATCTTGCGACCCTGAAAAGAAAGGCTCACAAAGGCTCTGGAAGGGAGATACAATCAAATGAAGCGCGCCAGAAAAAAAACCAGAAAAACCAGAAAACTGGGATATGTAGTGACTACGAGAAAATGGTCTGAGACTAAATGAGGTGCAGTGTAAAAGAGCAAAACATGCCAAATCTATTCTGAACAAAGCTGCAAAGGCATTGGAATAGATAAAGGAAGAAGGGAGAAAGTTGAGGGGAAGATATGAGAGGCACAGGATGGATATTGAAAAAGAAAAAAAAAAAAATTGGTAAATTTAGAGACCAGGAGAAAATGGAGCAGGATTCCAGGAGGCGCGGAGCAAAGGGCCAACACATGCCAAAACTAACCTCAGAGATGTTGCACAAGCAGGAGAAAAAGTCAGGGAGCAAGACAGAACCTTCAGGGAATGGTATGAGTGACATGGCATAGAAACTGAAAAAAAATATAAAAATTCTTTGCCAAACTCAAAGCCATCGAAAGGCATGGGATGCCGTCAAGTGCAGAGACATGGAGCAAAGATTGCCCAATCGAGTCCCATTGAAACCGCAAGATTTCGTTTCCCTTCCCGAAAGGAAATGAAATTTCCTTTCGGGAAGGGAAACGAAATCTTGTGACCCTGAAAAGAAAGGCTCACAAAGGCTCTGGAAGGGAGATACCATCAAATGAAGCGCGCCAGAAAAAAAACAGAAAAACCAGAAAATTGGGACATGTAGTGACTACGAGAAAATGGTCTGAGTCTAAATGAGGTGCAGTGTAAAAGAGCAAAACATGCCAAATCTATTCTGAACAAAGCTGCAAAGGCATTGGAATAGATAAAGGAAGAAGGGAGAAAGTTGAGGGGAAGATATGAGAGGCACAGGATGGATATTGAAAAAGAAAAAAAAAAAAAATTGGTAAATTTAGAGACCAGGAGAAAATGGAGCAGGATTCCAGGAGGCGCGGAGCAAAGGGCCAAAACATGCCAAAACTAACCTCAGAGATGTTGCACAAGCAGGAGAAAAAGTCAGGGAGCAAGACAGAACCTTCAGGGAATGGTATGAGTGACATGGCATAGAAACTGAAAAAAAATATAAAAATTCTTTGCCAAACTCAAAGCCATCGAAAGGCATGGGATGCCGTCAAGTGCAGAGACATGGAGCAAAGATTGCCCAATCGAGTCCCATTGAAACCGCAAGATTTCGTTTCCCTTCCCGAAAGGAAATGAAATTTCCTTTCGGGAAGGGAAACGAAATCTTGCGACCCTGAAAAGAAAGGCTCACAAAGGCTCTGGAAGGGAGATACAATCAAATGAAGCACGCCAGAAAAAAAACAGAAAAACCAGAAAACTGGGACATGTAGTGACTACGAGAAAATGGTCTGAGACTAAATGAGGTGCAGTGTAAAAGAGCAAAACATGCCAAATCTATTCTGAACAAAGCTGCAAAGGCATTGGAATAGATAAAGGAAGAAGGGAGAAAGTTGAGGGGAAGATATGAGAGGCACAGGATGGATATTGAAAAAGAAAAAAAAAAAAATTGGTAAATTTAGAGACCAGGAGAAAATGGAGCAGGATTCCAGGAGGCGCGGAGCAAAGGGCCAACACATGCCAAAACTAACCTCAGAGATGTTGCACAAGCAGGAGAAAAAGTCAGGGAGCAAGACAGAACCTTCAGGGAATGGTATGAGTGACATGGCATAGAAACTGAAAAAAAATATAAAAATTCTTTGCCAAACTCAAAGCCATCGAAAGGCATGGGATGCCGTCAAGTGCAGAGACATGGAGCAAAGATTGCCCAATCGAGTCCCATTGAAACCGCAAGATTTCGTTTCCCTTCCCGAAAGGAAATGAAATTTCCTTTCGGGAAGGGAAACGAAATCTTGCGACCCTGAAAAGAAAGGCTCACAAAGGCTCTGGAAGGGAGATACAATCAAATGAAGCGCGCCAGAAAAAAAACAGAAAAACCAGAAAACTGGGACATGTAGTGACTACGAGAAAATGGTCTGAGACTAAATGAGGTGCAGTGTAAAAGAGCAAAACATGCCAAATCTATTCTGAACAAAGCTGCAAAGGCATTGGAATAGATAAAGGAAGAAGGGAGAAAGTTGAGGGGAAGATATGAGAGGCACAGGATGGATATTGAAAAAGAAAAAAAAAAAAAAATTGGTAAATTTAGAGACCAGGAGAAAATGGAGCAGGATTCCAGGAGGCGCGGAGCAAAGGGCCAACACATGCCAAAACTAACCTCAGAGATGTTGCACAAGCAGGAGAAAAAGTCAGGGAGCAAGACAGAACCTTCAGGGAATGGTATGAGTGACATGGCATAGAAGCTGAAAAAAAATATAAAAATTCTTTGCCAAACTCAAAGCCATCGAAAGGCATGGGATGCCGTCAAGTGCAGAGACATGGAGCAAAGATTGCCCAATCGAGTCCCATTGAAACCGCAAGATTTCGTTTCCCTTCCCGAAAGGAAATGAAATTTCCTTTCGGGAAGGGAAACGAAATCTTGCGACCCTGAAAAGAAAGGCTCACAAAGGCTCTGGAAGGGAGATACAATCAAATGAAGCACGCCAGAAAAAAAACAGAAAAACCAGAAAACTGGGACATGTAGTGACTACGAGAAAATGGTCTGAGACTAAATGAGGTGCAGTGTAAAAGAGCAAAACATGCCAAATCTATTCTGAACAAAGCTGCAAAGGCATTGGAATAGATAAAGGAAGAAGGGAGAAAGTTGAGGGGAAGATATGAGAGGCACAGGATGGATATTGAAAAAGAAAAAAAAAAAAATTGGTAAATTTAGAGACCAGGAGAAAATGGAGCAGGATTCCAGGAGGCGCGGAGCAAAGGGCCAACACATGCCAAAACTAACCTCAGAGATGTTGCACAAGCAGGAGAAAAAGTCAGGGAGCAAGACAGAACCTTCAGGGAATGGTATGAGTGACATGGCATAGAAACTGAAAAAAAATATAAAAATTCTTTGCCAAACTCAAAGCCATCGAAAGGCATGGGATGCCGTCAAGTGCAGAGACATGGAGCAAAGATTGCCCAATCGAGTCCCATTGAAACCGCAAGATTTCGTTTCCCTTCCCGAAAGGAAATGAAATTTCCTTTCGGGAAGGGAAACGAAATCTTGCGACCCTGAAAAGAAAGGCTCACAAAGGCTCTGGAAGGGAGATACAATCAAATGAAGCGCGCCAGAAAAAAAACAGAAAAACCAGAAAACTGGGACATGTAGTGACTACGAGAAAATGGTCTGAGACTAAATGAAGTGCAGTGTAAAAGAGCAAAACATGCCAAATCTATTCTGAACAAAGCTGCAAAGGCATTGGAATAGATAAAGGAAGAAGGGAGAAAGTTGAGGGGAAGATATGAGAGGCACAGGATGGATATTGAAAAAGAAAAAAAAAAAAATTGGTAAATTTAGAGACCAGGAGAAAATGGAGCAGGATTCCAGGAGGCGCGGAGCAAAGGGCCAACACATGCCAAAACTAACCTCAGAGATGTTGCACAAGCAGGAGAAAAAGTCAGGGAGCAAGACAGAACCTTCAGGGAATGGTATGAGTGACATGGCATAGAAACTGAAAAAAAATATAAAAATTCTTTGCCAAACTCAAAGCCATCGAAAGGCATGGGATGCCGTCAAGTGCAGAGACATGGAGCAAAGATTGCCCAATCGAGTCCCATTGAAACCGCAAGATTTCGTTTCCCTTCCCGAAAGGAAATGAAATTTCCTTTCGGGAAGGGAAACGAAATCTTGCGACCCTGAAAAGAAAGGCTCACAAAGGCTCTGGAAGGGAGATACAATCAAATGAAGCACGCCAGAAAAAAAACAGAAAAACCAGAAAACTGGGACATGTAGTGACTACGAGAAAATGGTCTGAGACTAAATGAGGTGCAGTGTAAAAGAGCAAAACATGCCAAATCTATTCTGAACAAAGTTGCAAAGGCATTGGAATAGATAAAGGAAGAAGGGAGAAAGTTGAGGGGAAGATATGAGAGGCACAGGATGGATATTGAAAAAGAAAAAAAAAAAAATTGGTAAATTTAGAGACCAGGAGAAAATGGAGCAGGATTCCAGGAGGCGCGGAGCAAAGGGCCAACACATGCCAAAACTAACCTCAGAGATGTTGCACAAGCAGGAGAAAAAGTCAGGGAGCAAGACAGAACCTTCAGGGAATGGTATGAGTGACATGGCATAGAAACTGAAAAAAAATATAAAAATTCTTTGCCAAACTCAAAGCCATCGAAAGGCATGGGATGCCGTCAAGTGCAGAGACATGGAGCAAAGATTGCCCAATCGAGTCCCATTGAAACCGCAAGATTTCGTTTCCCTTCCCGAAAGGAAATGAAATTTCCTTTCGGGAAGGGAAACGAAATCTTGCGACCCTGAAAAGAAAGGCTCACAAAGGCTCTGGAAGGGAGATACAATCAAATGAAGCGCGCCAGAAAAAAAACCAGAAAAACAAGAAAACTGGGATATGTAGTGACTACGAGAAAATGGTCTGAGTCTAAATGAGGTGCAGTGTAAAAGAGCAAAACATGCCAAATCTATTCTGAACAAAGCTGCAAAGGCATTGGAATAGATAAAGGAAGAAGGGAGAAAGTTGAGGGGAAGATATGAGAGGCACAGGATGGATATTGAAAAAGAAAAAAAAAAAAAATTGGTAAATTTAGAGACCAGGAGAAAATGGAGCAGGATTCCAGGAGGCGCGGAGCAAAGGGCCAAAACATGCCAAAACTAACCTCAGAGATGTTGCACAAGCAGGAGAAAAAGTCAGGGAGCAAGACAGAACCTTCAGGGAATGGTATGAGTGACATGGCATAGAAACTGAAAAAAAATATAAAAATTCTTTGCCAAACTCAAAGCCATCGAAAGGCATGGGATGCCGTCAAGTGCAGAGACATGGAGCAAAGATTGCCCAATCGAGTCCCATTGAAACCGCAAGATTTCGTTTCCCTTCCCGAAAGGAAATGAAATTTCCTTTCGGGAAGGGAAACGAAATCTTGCGACCCTGAAAAGAAAGGCTCACAAAGGCTCTGGAAGGGAGATACAATCAAATGAAGCACGCCAGAAAAAAAACAGAAAAACCAGAAAACTGGGACATGTAGTGACTACGAGAAAATGGTCTGAGACTAAATGAGGTGCAGTGTAAAAGAGCAAAACATGCCAAATCTATTCTGAACAAAGCTGCAAAGGCATTGGAATAGATAAAGGAAGAAGGGAGAAAGTTGAGGGGAAGATATGAGAGGCACAGGATGGATATTGAAAAAGAAAAAAAAAAAAATTGGTAAATTTAGAGACCAGGAGAAAATGGAGCAGGATTCCAGGAGGCGCGGAGCAAAGGGCCAACACATGCCAAAACTAACCTCAGAGATGTTGCACAAGCAGGAGAAAAAGTCAGGGAGCAAGACAGAACCTTCAGGGAATGGTATGAGTGACATGGCATAGAAACTGAAAAAAAATATAAAAATTCTTTGCCAAACTCAAAGCCATCGAAAGGCATGGGATGCCGTCAAGTGCAGAGACATGGAGCAAAGATTGCCCAATCGAGTCCCATTGAAACCGCAAGATTTCGTTTCCCTTCCCGAAAGGAAATGAAATTTCCTTTCGGGAAGGGAAACGAAATCTTGTGACCCTGAAAAGAAAGGCTCACAAAGGCTCTGGAAGGGAGATACCATCAAATGAAGCGCGCCAGAAAAAAAACAGAAAAACCAGAAAATTGGGACATGTAGTGACTACGAGAAAATGGTCTGAGTCTAAATGAGGTGCAGTGTAAAAGAGCAAAACATGCCAAATCTATTCTGAACAAAGCTGCAAAGGCATTGGAATAGATAAAGGAAGAAGGGAGAAAGTTGAGGGGAAGATATGAGAGGCACAGGATGGATATTGAAAAAGAAAAAAAAAAAAAATTGGTAAATTTAGAGACCAGGAGAAAATGGAGCAGGATTCCAGGAGGTGCGGAGCAAAGGGCCAACACATGCCAAAACTAACCTCAGAGATGTTGCACAAGCAGGAGAAAAAGTCAGGGAGCAAGACAGAACCTTCAGGGAATGGTATGAGTGACATGGCATAGAAACTGAAAAAAAATATAAAAATTCTTTGCCAAACTCAAAGCCATCGAAAGGCATGGGATGCTGTCAAGTGCAGAGACATGGAGCAAAGATTGCCCAATCGAGTCCCATTGAAACCGCAAGATTTCGTTTCCCTTCCCGAAAGGAAATGAAATTTCCTTTCGGGAAGGGAAACGAAATCTTGCGACCCTGAAAAGAAAGGCTCACAAAGGCTCTGGAAAGGAGATACAATCAAATGAAGCGCGCCAGAAAAAAAACAGAAAAACCAGAAAACTGGGACATGTAGTGACTACGAGAAAATGGTCTGAGACTAAATGAGGTGCAGTGTAAAAGAGCAAAACATGCCAAATCTATTCTGAACAAAGCTGCAAAGGCATTGGAATAGATAAAGGAAGAAGGGAGAAAGTTGAGGGGAAGATATGAGAGGCACAGGATGGATATTGAAAAAGAAAAAAAAAAAAATTGGTAAATTTAGAGACCAGGAGAAAATGGAGCAGGATTCCAGGAGGCGCGGAGCAAAGGGCCAAAACATGCCAAAACTAACCTCAGAGATGTTGCACAAGCAGGAGAAAAAGTCAGGGAGCAAGACAGAACCTTCAGGGAATGGTATGAGTGACATGGCATAGAAACTGAAAAAAAATATAAAAATTCTTTGCCAAACTCAAAGCCATCGAAAGGCATGGGATGCCGTCAAGTGCAGAGACATGGAGCAAAGATTGCCCAATCGAGTCCCATTGAAACCGCAAGATTTCGTTTCCCTTCCCGAAAGGAAATGAAATTTCCTTTCGGGAAGGGAAACGAAATCTTGCGACCCTGAAAAGAAAGGCTCACAAAGGCTCTGGAAGGGAGATACAATCAAATGAAGCGCGCCAGAAAAAAAACCAGAAAAACCAGAAAACTGGGATATGTAGTGACTACGAGAAAATGGTCTGAGACTAAATGAGGTGCAGTGTAAAAGAGAAAAACATGCCAAATCTATTCTGAACAAAGCTGCAAAGGCATTGGAATAGATAAAGGAAGAAGGGAGAAAGTTGAGGGGAAGATATGAGAGGCACAGGATGGATATTGAAAAAGAAAAAAAAAAAATTGGTAAATTTAGAGACCAGGAGAAAATGGAGCAGGATTCCAGGAGGCGCGGAGCAAAGGGCCAACACATGCCAAAACTAACCTCAGAGATGTTGCACAAGCAGGAGAAAAAGTCAGGGAGCAAGACAGAACCTTCAGGGAATGGTATGAGTGACATGGCATAGAAGCTGAAAAAAAATATAAAAATTCTTTGCCAAACTCAAAGCCATCGAAAGGCATGGGATGCCGTCAAGTGCAGAGACATGGAGCAAAGATTGCCCAATCGAGTCCCATTGAAACCGCAAGATTTCGTTTCCCTTCCCGAAAGGAAATGAAATTTCCTTTCGGGAAGGGAAACGAAATCTTGCGACCCTGAAAAGAAAGGCTCACAAAGGCTCTGGAAGGGAGATACCATCAAATGAAGCGCGCCAGAAAAAAAACAGAAAAACCAGAAAATTGGGACATGTAGTGACTACGAGAAAATGGTCTGAGTCTAAATGAGGTGCAGTGTAAAAGAGCAAAACATGCCAAATCTATTCTGAACAAAGCTGCAAAGGCATTGGAATAGATAAAGGAAGAAGGGAGAAAGTTGAGGGGAAGATATGAGAGGCACAGGATGGATATTGAAAAAGAAAAAAAAAAAAAATTGGTAAATTTAGAGACCAGGAGAAAATGGAGCAGGATTCCAGGAGGTGCGGAGCAAAGGGCCAACACATGCCAAAACTAACCTCAGAGATGTTGCACAAGCAGGAGAAAAAGTCAGGGAGCAAGACAGAACCTTCAGGGAATGGTATGAGTGACATGGCATAGAAACTGAAAAAAAATATAAAAATTCTTTGCCAAACTCAAAGCCATCGAAAGGCATGGGATGCTGTCAAGTGCAGAGACATGGAGCAAAGATTGCCCAATCGAGTCCCATTGAAACCGCAAGATTTCGTTTCCCTTCCCGAAAGGAAATGAAATTTCCTTTCGGGAAGGGAAACGAAATCTTGCGACCCTGAAAAGAAAGGCTCACAAAGGCTCTGGAAGGGAGATACAATCAAATGAAGCGCGCCAGAAAAAAAACAGAAAAACCAGAAAACTGGGACATGTAGTGACTACGAGAAAATGGTCTGAGACTAAATGAGGTGCAGTGTAAAAGAGCAAAACATGCCAAATCTATTCTGAACAAAGCTGCAAAGGCATTGGAATAGATAAAGGAAGAAGGGAGAAAGTTGAGGGGAAGATATGAGAGGCACAGGATGGATATTGAAAAAGAAAAAAAAAAAAATTGGTAAATTTAGAGACCAGGAGAAAATGGAGCAGGATTCCAGGAGGCGCGGAGCAAAGGGCCAAAACATGCCAAAACTAACCTCAGAGATGTTGCACAAGCAGGAGAAAAAGTCAGGGAGCAAGACAGAACCTTCAGGGAATGGTATGAGTGACATGGCATAGAAGCTGAAAAAAAATATAAAAATTCTTTGCCAAACTCAAAGCCATCGAAAGGCATGGGATGCCGTCAAGTGCAGAGACATGGAGCAAAGATTGCCCAATCGAGTCCCATTGAAACCGCAAGATTTCGTTTCCCTTCCCGAAAGGAAATGAAATTTCCTTTCGGGAAGGGAAACGAAATCTTGCGACCCTGAAAAGAAAGGCTCACAAAGGCTCTGGAAAGGAGATACAATCAAATGAAGCGCGCCCGAAAAAAAACAGAAAAACCAGAAAACTGGGACATGTAGTGACTACGAGAAAATGGTCTGAGACTAAATGAGGTGCAGTGTAAAAGAGCAAAACATGCCAAATCTATTCTGAACAAAGCTGCAAAGGCATTGGAATAGATAAAGGAAGAAGGGAGAAAGTTGAGGGGAAGATATGAGAGGCACAGGATGGATATTGAAAAAGAAAAAAAAAAAAAATTGGTAAATTTAGAGACCAGGAGAAAATGGAGCAGGATTCCAGGAGGCGCGGAGCAAAGGGCCAAAACATGCCAAAACTAACCTCAGAGATGTTGCACAAGCAGGAGAAAAAGTCAGGGAGCAAGACAGAACCTTCAGGGAATGGTATGAGTGACATGGCATAGAAACTGAAAAAAAATATAAAAATTCTTTGCCAAACTCAAAGCCATCGAAAGGCATGGGATGCCGTCAAGTGCAGAGACATGGAGCAAAGATTGCCCAATCGAGTCCCATTGAAACCGCAAGATTTCGTTTCCCTTCCCGAAAGGAAATGAAATTTCCTTTCGGGAAGGGAAACGAAATCTTGCGACCCTGAAAAGAAAGGCTCACAAAGGCTCTGGAAGGGAGATACAATCAAATGAAGCACGCCAGAAAAAAAACAGAAAAACCAGAAAACTGGGACATGTAGTGACTACGAGAAAATGGTCTGAGACTAAATGAGGTGCAGTGTAAAAGAGCAAAACATGCCAAATCTATTCTGAACAAAGCTGCAAAGGCATTGGAATAGATAAAGGAAGAAGGGAGAAAGTTGAGGGGAAGATATGAGAGGCACAGGATGGATATTGAAAAAGAAAAAAAAAAAAATTGGTAAATTTAGAGACCAGGAGAAAATGGAGCAGGATTCCAGGAGGCGCGGAGCAAAGGGCCAACACATGCCAAAACTAACCTCAGAGATGTTGCACAAGCAGGAGAAAAAGTCAGGGAGCAAGACAGAACCTTCAGGGAATGGTATGAGTGACATGGCATAGAAACTGAAAAAAAATATAAAAATTCTTTGCCAAACTCAAAGCCATCGAAAGGCATGGGATGCCGTCAAGTGCAGAGACATGGAGCAAAGATTGCCCAATCGAGTCCCATTGAAACCGCAAGATTTCGTTTCCCTTCCCGAAAGGAAATGAAATTTCCTTTCGGGAAGGGAAACGAAATCTTGCGACCCTGAAAAGAAAGGCTCACAAAGGCTCTGGAAGGGAGATACAATCAAATGAAGCACGCCAGAAAAAAAACAGAAAAACCAGAAAACTGGGACATGTAGTGACTACGAGAAAATGGTCTGAGACTAAATGAGGTGCAGTGTAAAAGAGCAAAACATGCCAAATCTATTCTGAACAAAGCTGCAAAGGCATTGGAATAGATAAAGGAAGAAGGGAGAAAGTTGAGGGGAAGATATGAGAGGCACAGGATGGATATTGAAAAAGAAAAAAAAAAAAATTGGTAAATTTAGAGACCAGGAGAAAATGGAGCAGGATTCCAGGAGGCGCGGAGCAAAGGGCCAACACATGCCAAAACTAACCTCAGAGATGTTGCACAAGCAGGAGAAAAAGTCAGGGAGCAAGACAGAACCTTCAGGGAATGGTATGAGTGACATGGCATAGAAACTGAAAAAAAATATAAAAATTCTTTGCCAAACTCAAAGCCATCGAAAGGCATGGGATGCCGTCAAGTGCAGAGACATGGAGCAAAGATTGCCCAATCGAGTCCCATTGAAACCGCAAGATTTCGTTTCCCTTCCGGAAAGGAAATGAAATTTCCTTTCGGGAAGGGAAACGAAATCTTGCGACCCTGAAAAGAAAGGCTCACAGAGGCTCTGGAAGGGAGATACAATCAAATGAAGCGCGCCAAAAAAAAACCAGAAAAACCAGAAAACTGGGACATGTAGTGACTACGAGAAAATGGTCTGAGACTAAATGAGGTGCAGTGTAAAAGAGCAAAACATGCCAAATCTATTCTGAACAAAGCTGCAAAGGCATTGGAATAGATAAAGGAAGAAGGGAGAAAGTTGAGGGGAAGATATGAGAGGCACAGGATGGATATTGAAAAAGAAAAAAAAAAAAAATTGGTAAATTTAGAGACCAGGAGAAAATGGAGCAGGATTCCAGGAGGCGCGGAGCAAAGGGCCAACACATGCCAAAACTAACCTCAGAGATGTTGCACAAGCAGGAGAAAAAGTCAGGGAGCAAGACAGAACCTTCAGGGAATGGTATGAGTGACATGGCATAGAAGCTGAAAAAAAATATAAAAATTCTTTGCCAAACTCAAAGCCATCGAAAGGCATGGGATGCCGTCAAGTGCAGAGACATGGAGCAAAGATTGCCCAATCGAGTCCCATTGAAACCGCAAGATTTCGTTTCCCTTCCCGAAAGGAAATGAAATTTCCTTTCGGGAAGGGAAACGAAATCTTGCGACCCTGAAAAGAAAGGCTCACAAAGGCTCTGGAAGGGAGATACAATCAAATGAAGCGCGCCAGAAAAAAAACAGAAAAACCAGAAAACTGGGACATGTAGTGACTACGAGAAAATGGTCTGAGACTAAATGAAGTGCAGTGTAAAAGAGCAAAACATGCCAAATCTATTCTGAACAAAGCTGCAAAGGCATTGGAATAGATAAAGGAAGAAGGGAGAAAGTTGAGGGGAAGATATGAGAGGCACAGGATGGATATTGAAAAAGAAAAAAAAAAAAATTGGTAAATTTAGAGACCAGGAGAAAATGGAGCAGGATTCCAGGAGGCGCGGAGCAAAGGGCCAACACATGCCAAAACTAACCTCAGAGATGTTGCACAAGCAGGAGAAAAAGTCAGGGAGCAAGACAGAACCTTCAGGGAATGGTATGAGTGACATGGCATAGAAACTGAAAAAAAATATAAAAATTCTTTGCCAAACTCAAAGCCATCGAAAGGCATGGGATGCCGTCAAGTGCAGAGACATGGAGCAAAGATTGCCCAATCGAGTCCCATTGAAACCGCAAGATTTCGTTTCCCTTCCGGAAAGGAAATGAAATTTCCTTTCGGGAAGGGAAACGAAATCTTGCGACCCTGAAAAGAAAGGCTCACAGAGGCTCTGGAAGGGAGATACAATCAAATGAAGCGCGCCAAAAAAAAACCAGAAAAACCAGAAAACTGGGACATGTAGTGACTACGAGAAAATGGTCTGAGACTAAATGAGGTGCAGTGTAAAAGAGCAAAACATGCCAAATCTATTCTGAACAAAGCTGCAAAGGCATTGGAATAGATAAAGGAAGAAGGGAGAAAGTTGAGGGGAAGATATGAGAGGCACAGGATGGATATTGAAAAAGAAAAAAAAAAAAAATTGGTAAATTTAGAGACCAGGAGAAAATGGAGCAGGATTCCAGGAGGCGCGGAGCAAAGGGCCAACACATGCCAAAACTAACCTCAGAGATGTTGCACAAGCAGGAGAAAAAGTCAGGGAGCAAGACAGAACCTTCAGGGAATGGTATGAGTGACATGGCATAGAAGCTGAAAAAAAATATAAAAATTCTTTGCCAAACTCAAAGCCATCGAAAGGCATGGGATGCCGTCAAGTGCAGAGACATGGAGCAAAGATTGCCCAATCGAGTCCCATTGAAACCGCAAGATTTCGTTTCCCTTCCCGAAAGGAAATGAAATTTCCTTTCGGGAAGGGAAACGAAATCTTGCGACCCTGAAAAGAAAGGCTCACAAAGGCTCTGGAAGGGAGATACAATCAAATGAAGCGCGCCAGAAAAAAAACAGAAAAACCAGAAAACTGGGACATGTAGTGACTACGAGAAAATGGTCTGAGACTAAATGAAGTGCAGTGTAAAAGAGCAAAACATGCCAAATCTATTCTGAACAAAGCTGCAAAGGCATTGGAATAGATAAAGGAAGAAGGGAGAAAGTTGAGGGGAAGATATGAGAGGCACAGGATGGATATTGAAAAAGAAAAAAAAAAAAATTGGTAAATTTAGAGACCAGGAGAAAATGGAGCAGGATTCCAGGAGGCGCGGAGCAAAGGGCCAACACATGCCAAAACTAACCTCAGAGATGTTGCACAAGCAGGAGAAAAAGTCAGGGAGCAAGACAGAACCTTCAGGGAATGGTATGAGTGACATGGCATAGAAACTGAAAAAAAATATAAAAATTCTTTGCCAAACTCAAAGCCATCGAAAGGCATGGGATGCCGTCAAGTGCAGAGACATGGAGCAAAGATTGCCCAATCGAGTCCCATTGAAACCGCAAGATTTCGTTTCCCTTCCCGAAAGGAAATGAAATTTCCTTTCGGGAAGGGAAACGAAATCTTGCGACCCTGAAAAGAAAGGCTCACAAAGGCTCTGGAAGGGAGATACAATCAAATGAAGCACGCCAGAAAAAAAACAGAAAAACCAGAAAACTGGGACATGTAGTGACTACGAGAAAATGGTCTGAGACTAAATGAGGTGCAGTGTAAAAGAGCAAAACATGCCAAATCTATTCTGAACAAAGCTGCAAAGGCATTGGAATAGATAAAGGAAGAAGGGAGAAAGTTGAGGGGAAGATATGAGAGGCACAGGATGGATATTGAAAAAGAAAAAAAAAAAAATTGGTAAATTTAGAGACCAGGAGAAAATGGAGCAGGATTCCAGGAGGCGCGGAGCAAAGGGCCAACACATGCCAAAACTAACCTCAGAGATGTTGCACAAGCAGGAGAAAAAGTCAGGGAGCAAGACAGAACCTTCAGGGAATGGTATGAGTGACATGGCATAGAAACTGAAAAAAAATATAAAAATTCTTTGCCAAACTCAAAGCCATCGAAAGGCATGGGATGCCGTCAAGTGCAGAGACATGGAGCAAAGATTGCCCAATCGAGTCCCATTGAAACCGCAAGATTTCGTTTCCCTTCCCGAAAGGAAATGAAATTTCCTTTCGGGAAGGGAAACGAAATCTTGCGACCCTGAAAAGAAAGGCTCACAAAGGCTCTGGAAGGGAGATACAATCAAATGAAGCGCGCCAGAAAAAAAACCAGAAAAACCAGAAAACTGGGATATGTAGTGACTACGAGAAAATGGTCTGAGACTAAATGAGGTGCAGTGTAAAAGAGAAAAACATGCCAAATCTATTCTGAACAAAGCTGCAAAGGCATTGGAATAGATAAAGGAAGAAGGGAGAAAGTTGAGGGGAAGATATGAGAGGCACAGGATGGATATTGAAAAAGAAAAAAAAAAAAAATTGGTAAATTTAGAGACCAGGAGAAAATGGAGCAGGATTCCAGGAGGCGCGGAGCAAAGGGCCAACACATGCCAAAACTAACCTCAGAGATGTTGCACAAGCAGGAGAAAAAGTCAGGGAGCAAGACAGAACCTTCAGGGAATGGTATGAGTGACATGGCATAGAAACTGAAAAAAAATATAAAAATTCTTTGCCAAACTCAAAGCCATCGAAAGGCATGGGATGCCGTCAAGTGCAGAGACATGGAGCAAAGATTGCCCAATCGAGTCCCATTGAAACCGCAAGATTTCGTTTCCCTTCCCGAAAGGAAATGAAATTTCCTTTCGGGAAGGGAAACGAAATCTTGTGACCCTGAAAAGAAAGGCTCACAAAGGCTCTGGAAGGGAGATACCATCAAATGAAGCGCGCCAGAAAAAAAACAGAAAAACCAGAAAATTGGGACATGTAGTGACTACGAGAAAATGGTCTGAGTCTAAATGAGGTGCAGTGTAAAAGAGCAAAACATGCCAAATCTATTCTGAACAAAGCTGCAAAGGCATTGGAATAGATAAAGGAAGAAGGGAGAAAGTTGAGGGGAAGATATGAGAGGCACAGGATGGATATTGAAAAAGAAAAAAAAAAAAATTGGTAAATTTAGAGACCAGGAGAAAATGGAGCAGGATTCCAGGAGGCGCGGAGCAAAGGGCCAACACATGCCAAAACTAACCTCAGAGATGTTGCACAAGCAGGAGAAAAAGTCAGGGAGCAAGACAGAACCTTCAGGGAATGGTATGAGTGACATGGCATAGAAACTGAAAAAAAATATAAAAATTCTTTGCCAAACTCAAAGCCATCGAAAGGCATGGGATGCCGTCAAGTGCAGAGACATGGAGCAAAGATTGCCCAATCGAGTCCCATTGAAACCGCAAGATTTCGTTTCCCTTCCGGAAAGGAAATGAAATTTCCTTTCGGGAAGGGAAACGAAATCTTGCGACCCTGAAAAGAAAGGCTCACAGAGGCTCTGGAAGGGAGATACAATCAAATGAAGCGCGCCAAAAAAAAACCAGAAAAACCAGAAAACTGGGACATGTAGTGACTACGAGAAAATGGTCTGAGACTAAATGAGGTGCAGTGTAAAAGAGCAAAACATGCCAAATCTATTCTGAACAAAGCTGCAAAGGCATTGGAATAGATAAAGGAAGAAGGGAGAAAGTTGAGGGGAAGATATGAGAGGCACAGGATGGATATTGAAAAAGAAAAAAAAAAAAAATTGGTAAATTTAGAGACCAGGAGAAAATGGAGCAGGATTCCAGGAGGCGCGGAGCAAAGGGCCAACACATGCCAAAACTAACCTCAGAGATGTTGCACAAGCAGGAGAAAAAGTCAGGGAGCAAGACAGAACCTTCAGGGAATGGTATGAGTGACATGGCATAGAAGCTGAAAAAAAATATAAAAATTCTTTGCCAAACTCAAAGCCATCGAAAGGCATGGGATGCCGTCAAGTGCAGAGACATGGAGCAAAGATTGCCCAATCGAGTCCCATTGAAACCGCAAGATTTCGTTTCCCTTCCCGAAAGGAAATGAAATTTCCTTTCGGGAAGGGAAACGAAATCTTGCGACCCTGAAAAGAAAGGCTCACAAAGGCTCTGGAAGGGAGATACAATCAAATGAAGCGCGCCAGAAAAAAAACAGAAAAACCAGAAAACTGGGACATGTAGTGACTACGAGAAAATGGTCTGAGACTAAATGAAGTGCAGTGTAAAAGAGCAAAACATGCCAAATCTATTCTGAACAAAGCTGCAAAGGCATTGGAATAGATAAAGGAAGAAGGGAGAAAGTTGAGGGGAAGATATGAGAGGCACAGGATGGATATTGAAAAAGAAAAAAAAAAAATTGGTAAATTTAGAGACCAGGAGAAAATGGAGCAGGATTCCAGGAGGCGCGGAGCAAAGGGCCAACACATGCCAAAACTAACCTCAGAGATGTTGCACAAGCAGGAGAAAAAGTCAGGGAGCAAGACAGAACCTTCAGGGAATGGTATGAGTGACATGGCATAGAAGCTGAAAAAAAATATAAAAATTCTTTGCCAAACTCAAAGCCATCGAAAGGCATGGGATGCCGTCAAGTGCAGAGACATGGAGCAAAGATTGCCCAATCGAGTCCCATTGAAACCGCAAGATTTCGTTTCCCTTCCCGAAAGGAAATGAAATTTCCTTTCGGGAAGGGAAACGAAATCTTGCGACCCTGAAAAGAAAGGCTCACAAAGGCTCTGGAAGGGAGATACCATCAAATGAAGCGCGCCAGAAAAAAAACAGAAAAACCAGAAAATTGGGACATGTAGTGACTACGAGAAAATGGTCTGAGTCTAAATGAGGTGCAGTGTAAAAGAGCAAAACATGCCAAATCTATTCTGAACAAAGCTGCAAAGGCATTGGAATAGATAAAGGAAGAAGGGAGAAAGTTGAGGGGAAGATATGAGAGGCACAGGATGGATATTGAAAAAGAAAAAAAAAAAAAATTGGTAAATTTAGAGACCAGGAGAAAATGGAGCAGGATTCCAGGAGGTGCGGAGCAAAGGGCCAACACATGCCAAAACTAACCTCAGAGAAGTTGCACAAGCAGGAGAAAAAGTCAGGGAGCAAGACAGAACCTTCAGGGAATGGTATGAGTGACATGGCATAGAAACTGAAAAAAAATATAAAAATTCTTTGCCAAACTCAAAGCCATCGAAAGGCATGGGATGCTGTCAAGTGCAGAGACATGGAGCAAAGATTGCCCAATCGAGTCCCATTGAAACCGCAAGATTTCGTTTCCCTTCCCGAAAGGAAATGAAATTTCCTTTCGGGAAGGGAAACGAAATCTTGCGACCCTGAAAAGAAAGGCTCACAAAGGCTCTGGAAGGGAGATACAATCAAATGAAGCGCGCCAGAAAAAAAACAGAAAAACCAGAAAACTGGGACATGTAGTGACTACGAGAAAATGGTCTGAGACTAAATGAGGTGCAGTGTAAAAGAGCAAAACATGCCAAATCTATTCTGAACAAAGCTGCAAAGGCATTGGAATAGATAAAGGAAGAAGGGAGAAAGTTGAGGGGAAGATATGAGAGGCACAGGATGGATATTGAAAAAGAAAAAAAAAAAAATTGGTAAATTTAGAGACCAGGAGAAAATGGAGCAGGATTCCAGGAGGCGCGGAGCAAAGGGCCAAAACATGCCAAAACTAACCTCAGAGATGTTGCACAAGCAGGAGAAAAAGTCAGGGAGCAAGACAGAACCTTCAGGGAATGGTATGAGTGACATGGCATAGAAGCTGAAAAAAAATATAAAAATTCTTTGCCAAACTCAAAGCCATCGAAAGGCATGGGATGCCGTCAAGTGCAGAGACATGGAGCAAAGATTGCCCAATCGAGTCCCATTGAAACCGCAAGATTTCGTTTCCCTTCCCGAAAGGAAATGAAATTTCCTTTCGGGAAGGGAAACGAAATCTTGCGACCCTGAAAAGAAAGGCTCACAAAGGCTCTGGAAAGGAGATACAATCAAATGAAGCGCGCCAGAAAAAAAACAGAAAAACCAGAAAACTGGGACATGTAGTGACTACGAGAAAATGGTCTGAGACTAAATGAGGTGCAGTGTAAAAGAGCAAAACATGCCAAATCTATTCTGAACAAAGCTGCAAAGGCATTGGAATAGATAAAGGAAGAAGGGAGAAAGTTGAGGGGAAGATATGAGAGGCACAGGATGGATATTGAAAAAGAAAAAAAAAAAAAATTGGTAAATTTAGAGACCAGGAGAAAATGGAGCAGGATTCCAGGAGGCGCGGAGCAAAGGGCCAAAACATGCCAAAACTAACCTCAGAGATGTTGCACAAGCAGGAGAAAAAGTCAGGGAGCAAGACAGAACCTTCAGGGAATGGTATGAGTGACATGGCATAGAAACTGAAAAAAAATATAAAAATTCTTTGCCAAACTCAAAGCCATCGAAAGGCATGGGATGCCGTCAAGTGCAGAGACATGGAGCAAAGATTGCCCAATCGAGTCCCATTGAAACCGCAAGATTTCGTTTCCCTTCCCGAAAGGAAATGAAATTTCCTTTCGGGAAGGGAAACGAAATCTTGCGACCCTGAAAAGAAAGGCTCACAAAGGCTCTGGAAGGGAGATACAATCAAATGAAGCACGCCAGAAAAAAAACAGAAAAACCAGAAAACTGGGACATGTAGTGACTACGAGAAAATGGTCTGAGACTAAATGAGGTGCAGTGTAAAAGAGCAAAACATGCCAAATCTATTCTGAACAAAGCTGCAAAGGCATTGGAATAGATAAAGGAAGAAGGGAGAAAGTTGAGGGGAAGATATGAGAGGCACAGGATGGATATTGAAAAAGAAAAAAAAAAAAATTGGTAAATTTAGAGACCAGGAGAAAATGGAGCAGGATTCCAGGAGGCGCGGAGCAAAGGGCCAACACATGCCAAAACTAACCTCAGAGATGTTGCACAAGCAGGAGAAAAAGTCAGGGAGCAAGACAGAACCTTCAGGGAATGGTATGAGTGACATGGCATAGAAACTGAAAAAAAATATAAAAATTCTTTGCCAAACTCAAAGCCATCGAAAGGCATGGGATGCCGTCAAGTGCAGAGACATGGAGCAAAGATTGCCCAATCGAGTCCCATTGAAACCGCAAGATTTCGTTTCCCTTCCCGAAAGGAAATGAAATTTCCTTTCGGGAAGGGAAACGAAATCTTGCGACCCTGAAAAGAAAGGCTCACAAAGGCTCTGGAAGGGAGATACAATCAAATGAAGCGCGCCAGAAAAAAAACAGAAAAACCAGAAAACTGGGACATGTAGTGACTACGAGAAAATGGTCTGAGACTAAATGAGGTGCAGTGTAAAAGAGCAAAACATGCCAAATCTATTCTGAACAAAGCTGCAAAGGCATTGGAATAGATAAAGGAAGAAGGGAGAAAGTTGAGGGGAAGATATGAGAGGCACAGGATGGATATTGAAAAAGAAAAAAAAAAAAAATTGGTAAATTTAGAGACCAGGAGAAAATGGAGCAGGATTCCAGGAGGCGCGGAGCAAAGGGCCAACACATGCCAAAACTAACCTCAGAGATGTTGCACAAGCAGGAGAAAAAGTCAGGGAGCAAGACAGAACCTTCAGGGAATGGTATGAGTGACATGGCATAGAAGCTGAAAAAAAATATAAAAATTCTTTGCCAAACTCAAAGCCATCGAAAGGCATGGGATGCCGTCAAGTGCAGAGACATGGAGCAAAGATTGCCCAATCGAGTCCCATTGAAACCGCAAGATTTCGTTTCCCTTCCCGAAAGGAAATGAAATTTCCTTTCGGGAAGGGAAACGAAATCTTGCGACCCTGAAAAGAAAGGCTCACAAAGGCTCTGGAAGGGAGATACAATCAAATGAAGCACGCCAGAAAAAAAACAGAAAAACCAGAAAACTGGGACATGTAGTGACTACGAGAAAATGGTCTGAGACTAAATGAGGTGCAGTGTAAAAGAGCAAAACATGCCAAATCTATTCTGAACAAAGCTGCAAAGGCATTGGAATAGATAAAGGAAGAAGGGAGAAAGTTGAGGGGAAGATATGAGAGGCACAGGATGGATATTGAAAAAGAAAAAAAAAAAAATTGGTAAATTTAGAGACCAGGAGAAAATGGAGCAGGATTCCAGGAGGCGCGGAGCAAAGGGCCAACACATGCCAAAACTAACCTCAGAGATGTTGCACAAGCAGGAGAAAAAGTCAGGGAGCAAGACAGAACCTTCAGGGAATGGTATGAGTGACATGGCATAGAAACTGAAAAAAATATAAAAATTCTTTGCCAAACTCAAAGCCATCGAAAGGCATGGGATGCCGTCAAGTGCAGAGACATGGAGCAAAGATTGCCCAATCGAGTCCCATTGAAACCGCAAGATTTCGTTTCCCTTCCCGAAAGGAAATGAAATTTCCTTTCGGGAAGGGAAACGAAATCTTGCGACCCTGAAAAGAAAGGCTCACAAAGGCTCTGGAAGGGAGATACAATCAAATGAAGCGCGCCAGAAAAAAAACAGAAAAACCAGAAAACTGGGACATGTAGTGACTACGAGAAAATGGTCTGAGACTAAATGAAGTGCAGTGTAAAAGAGCAAAACATGCCAAATCTATTCTGAACAAAGCTGCAAAGGCATTGGAATAGATAAAGGAAGAAGGGAGAAAGTTGAGGGGAAGATATGAGAGGCACAGGATGGATATTGAAAAAGAAAAAAAAAAAAATTGGTAAATTTAGAGACCAGGAGAAAATGGAGCAGGATTCCAGGAGGCGCGGAGCAAAGGGCCAACACATGCCAAAACTAACCTCAGAGATGTTGCACAAGCAGGAGAAAAAGTCAGGGAGCAAGACAGAACCTTCAGGGAATGGTATGAGTGACATGGCATAGAAACTGAAAAAAAATATAAAAATTCTTTGCCAAACTCAAAGCCATCGAAAGGCATGGGATGCCGTCAAGTGCAGAGACATGGAGCAAAGATTGCCCAATCGAGTCCCATTGAAACCGCAAGATTTCGTTTCCCTTCCCGAAAGGAAATGAAATTTCCTTTCGGGAAGGGAAACGAAATCTTGCGACCCTGAAAAGAAAGGCTCACAAAGGCTCTGGAAGGGAGATACAATCAAATGAAGCGCGCCAGAAAAAAAACAGAAAAACCAGAAAACTGGGACATGTAGTGACTACGAGAAAATGGTCTGAGACTAAATGAAGTGCAGTGTAAAAGAGCAAAACATGCCAAATCTATTCTGAACAAAGCTGCAAAGGCATTGGAATAGATAAAGGAAGAAGGGAGAAAGTTGAGGGGAAGATATGAGAGGCACAGGATGGATATTGAAAAAGAAAAAAAAAAAAATTGGTAAATTTAGAGACCAGGAGAAAATGGAGCAGGATTCCAGGAGGCGCGGAGCAAAGGGCCAACACATGCCAAAACTAACCTCAGAGATGTTGCACAAGCAGGAGAAAAAGTCAGGGAGCAAGACAGAACCTTCAGGGAATGGTATGAGTGACATGGCATAGAAACTGAAAAAAAATATAAAAATTCTTTGCCAAACTCAAAGCCATCGAAAGGCATGGGATGCCGTCAAGTGCAGAGACATGGAGCAAAGATTGCCCAATCGAGTCCCATTGAAACCGCAAGATTTCGTTTCCCTTCCCGAAAGGAAATGAAATTTCCTTTCGGGAAGGGAAACGAAATCTTGCGACCCTGAAAAGAAAGGCTCACAAAGGCTCTGGAAGGGAGATACAATCAAATGAAGCACGCCAGAAAAAAAACAGAAAAACCAGAAAACTGGGACATGTAGTGACTACGAGAAAATGGTCTGAGACTAAATGAGGTGCAGTGTAAAAGAGCAAAACATGCCAAATCTATTCTGAACAAAGCTGCAAAGGCATTGGAATAGATAAAGGAAGAAGGGAGAAAGTTGAGGGGAAGATATGAGAGGCACAGGATGGATATTGAAAAAGAAAAAAAAAAAATTGGTAAATTTAGAGACCAGGAGAAAATGGAGCAGGATTCCAGGAGGCGCGGAGCAAAGGGCCAACACATGCCAAAACTAACCTCAGAGATGTTGCACAAGCAGGAGAAAAAGTCAGGGAGCAAGACAGAACCTTCAGGGAATGGTATGAGTGACATGGCATAGAAGCTGAAAAAAAATATAAAAATTCTTTGCCAAACTCAAAGCCATCGAAAGGCATGGGATGCCGTCAAGTGCAGAGACATGGAGCAAAGATTGCCCAATCGAGTCCCATTGAAACCGCAAGATTTCGTTTCCCTTCCCGAAAGGAAATGAAATTTCCTTTCGGGAAGGGAAACGAAATCTTGCGACCCTGAAAAGAAAGGCTCACAAAGGCTCTGGAAAGGAGATACAATCAAATGAAGCGCGCCAGAAAAAAAACAGAAAAACCAGAAAACTGGGACATGTAGTGACTACGAGAAAATGGTCTGAGACTAAATGAGGTGCAGTGTAAAAGAGCAAAACATGCCAAATCTATTCTGAACAAAGCTGCAAAGGCATTGGAATAGATAAAGGAAGAAGGGAGAAAGTTGAGGGGAAGATATGAGAGGCACAGGATGGATATTGAAAAAGAAAAAAAAAAAAATTGGTAAATTTAGAGACCAGGAGAAAATGGAGCAGGATTCCAGGAGGCGCGGAGCAAAGGGCCAACACATGCCAAAACTAACCTCAGAGATGTTGCACAAGCAGGAGAAAAAGTCAGGGAGCAAGACAGAACCTTCAGGGAATGGTATGAGTGACATGGCATAGAAACTGAAAAAAAATATAAAAATTCTTTGCCAAACTCAAAGCCATCGAAAGGCATGGGATGCCGTCAAGTGCAGAGACATGGAGCAAAGATTGCCCAATCGAGTCCCATTGAAACCGCAAGATTTCGTTTCCCTTCCCGAAAGGAAATGAAATTTCCTTTCGGGAAGGGAAACGAAATCTTGCGACCCTGAAAAGAAAGGCTCACAAAGGCTCTGGAAGGGAGATACAATCAAATGAAGCGCGCCAGAAAAAAAACAGAAAAACCAGAAAACTGGGACATGTAGTGACTACGAGAAAATGGTCTGAGACTAAATGAGGTGCAGTGTAAAAGAGCAAAACATGCCAAATCTATTCTGAACAAAGCTGCAAAGGCATTGGAATAGATAAAGGAAGAAGGGAGAAAGTTGAGGGGAAGATATGAGAGGCACAGGATGGATATTGAAAAAGAAAAAAAAAAAAATTGGTAAATTTAGAGACCAGGAGAAAATGGAGCAGGATTCCAGGAGGCGCGGAGCAAAGGGCCAACACATGCCAAAACTAACCTCAGAGATGTTGCACAAGCAGGAGAAAAAGTCAGGGAGCAAGACAGAACCTTCAGGGAATGGTATGAGTGACATGGCATAGAAACTGAAAAAAAATATAAAAATTCTTTGCCAAACTCAAAGCCATCGAAAGGCATGGGATGCCGTCAAGTGCAGAGACATGGAGCAAAGATTGCCCAATCGAGTCCCATTGAAACCGCAAGATTTCGTTTCCCTTCCCGAAAGGAAATGAAATTTCCTTTCGGGAAGGGAAACGAAATCTTGCGACCCTGAAAAGAAAGGCTCACAAAGGCTCTGGAAGGGAGATACAATCAAATGAAGCGCGCCAGAAAAAAAACAGAAAAACCAGAAAACTGGGACATGTAGTGACTACGAGAAAATGGTCTGAGACTAAATGAGGTGCAGTGTAAAAGAGCAAAACATGCCAAATCTATTCTGAACAAAGCTGCAAAGGCATTGGAATAGATAAAGGAAGAAGGGAGAAAGTTGAGGGGAAGATATGAGAGGCACAGGATGGATATTGAAAAAGAAAAAAAAAAAAATTGGTAAATTTAGAGACCAGGAGAAAATGGAGCAGGATTCCAGGAGGCGCGGAGCAAAGGGCCAACACATGCCAAAACTAACCTCAGAGATGTTGCACAAGCAGGAGAAAAAGTCAGGGAGCAAGACAGAACCTTCAGGGAATGGTATGAGTGACATGGCATAGAAGCTGAAAAAAAATATAAAAATTCTTTGCCAAACTCAAAGCCATCGAAAGGCATGGGATGCCGTCAAGTGCAGAGACATGGAGCAAAGATTGCCCAATCGAGTCCCATTGAAACCGCAAGATTTCGTTTCCCTTCCCGAAAGGAAATGAAATTTCCTTTCGGGAAGGGAAACGAAATCTTGCGACCCTGAAAAGAAAGGCTCACAAAGGCTCTGGAAAGGAGATACAATCAAATGAAGCACGCCAGAAAAAAAACAGAAAAACCAGAAAACTGGGACATGTAGTGACTACGAGAAAATGGTCTGAGACTAAATGAGGTGCAGTGTAAAAGAGAAAAACATGCCAAATCTATTCTGAACAAAGCTGCAAAGGCATTGGAATAGATAAAGGAAGAAGGGAGAAAGTTGAGGGGAAGATATGAGAGGCACAGGATGGATATTGAAAAAGAAAAAAAAAAAATTGGTAAATTTAGAGACCAGGAGAAAATGGAGCAGGATTCCAGGAGGCGCGGAGCAAAGGGCCAACACATGCCAAAACTAACCTCAGAGATGTTGCACAAGCAGGAGAAAAAGTCAGGGAGCAAGACAGAACCTTCAGGGAATGGTATGAGTGACATGGCATAGAAGCTGAAAAAAAATATAAAAATTCTTTGCCAAACTCAAAGCCATCGAAAGGCATGGGATGCCGTCAAGTGCAGAGACATGGAGCAAAGATTGCCCAATCGAGTCCCATTGAAACCGCAAGATTTCGTTTCCCTTCCCGAAAGGAAATGAAATTTCCTTTCGGGAAGGGAAACGAAATCTTGCGACCCTGAAAAGAAAGGCTCACAAAGGCTCTGGAAGGGAGATACCATCAAATGAAGCGCGCCAGAAAAAAAACAGAAAAACCAGAAAATTGGGACATGTAGTGACTACGAGAAAATGGTCTGAGTCTAAATGAGGTGCAGTGTAAAAGAGCAAAACATGCCAAATCTATTCTGAACAAAGCTGCAAAGGCATTGGAATAGATAAAGGAAGAAGGGAGAAAGTTGAGGGGAAGATATGAGAGGCACAGGATGGATATTGAAAAAGAAAAAAAAAAAAAATTGGTAAATTTAGAGACCAGGAGAAAATGGAGCAGGATTCCAGGAGGTGCGGAGCAAAGGGCCAACACATGCCAAAACTAACCTCAGAGATGTTGCACAAGCAGGAGAAAAAGTCAGGGAGCAAGACAGAACCTTCAGGGAATGGTATGAGTGACATGGCATAGAAACTGAAAAAAAATATAAAAATTCTTTGCCAAACTCAAAGCCATCGAAAGGCATGGGATGCTGTCAAGTGCAGAGACATGGAGCAAAGATTGCCCAATCGAGTCCCATTGAAACCGCAAGATTTCGTTTCCCTTCCCGAAAGGAAATGAAATTTCCTTTCGGGAAGGGAAACGAAATCTTGCGACCCTGAAAAGAAAGGCTCACAAAGGCTCTGGAAGGGAGATACAATCAAATGAAGCGCGCCAGAAAAAAACCAGAAAAACCAGAAAACTGGGACATGTAGTGACTACGAGAAAATGGTCTGAGACTAAATGAGGTGCAGTGTAAAAGAGCAAAACATGCCAAATCTATTCTGAACAAAGCTGCAAAGGCATTGGAATAGATAAAGGAAGAAGGGAGAAAGTTGAGGGGAAGATATGAGAGGCACAGGATGGATATTGAAAAAGAAAAAAAAAAAAATTGGTAAATTTAGAGACCAGGAGAAAATGGAGCAGGATTCCAGGAGGCGTGGAGCAAAGGGCCAACACATGCCAAAACTAACCTCAGAGATGTTGCACAAGCAGGAGAAAAAGTCATGGAGCAAGACAGAACCTTCAGGGAATGGTATGAGTGACATGGCATAGAAACTGAAAAAAAATATAAAAATTCTTTGCCAAACTCAAAGCCATCGAAAGGCATGGGATGCCGTCAAGTGCAGAGACATGGAGCAAAGATTGCCCAATCGAGTCCCATTGAAACCGCAAGATTTCGTTTCCCTTCCCGAAAGGAAATGAAATTTCCTTTCGGGAAGGGAAACGAAATCTTGCGACCCTGAAAAGAAAGGCTCACAAAGGCTCTGGAAGGGAGATACAATCAAATGAAGCGCGCCAGAAAAAAAACAGAAAAACCAGAAAACTGGGACATGTAGTGACTACGAGAAAATGGTCTGAGACTAAATGAGGTGCAGTGTAAAAGAGCAAAACATGCCAAATCTATTCTGAACAAAGCTGCAAAGGCATTGGAATAGATAAAGGAAGAAGGGAGAAAGTTGAGGGGAAGATATGAGAGGCACAGGATGGATATTGAAAAAGAAAAAAAAAAAAATTGGTAAATTTAGAGACCAGGAGAAAATGGAGCAGGATTCCAGGAGGCGCGGAGCAAAGGGCCAACACATGCCAAAACTAACCTCAGAGATGTTGCACAAGCAGGAGAAAAAGTCAGGGAGCAAGACAGAACCTTCAGGGAATGGTATGAGTGACATGGCATAGAAACTGAAAAAAAATATAAAAATTCTTTGCCAAACTCAAAGCCATCGAAAGGCATGGGATGCCGTCAAGTGCAGAGACATGGAGCAAAGATTGCCCAATCGAGTCCCATTGAAACCGCAAGATTTCGTTTCCCTTCCCGAAAGGAAATGAAATTTCCTTTCGGGAAGGGAAACGAAATCTTGCGACCCTGAAAAGAAAGGCTCACAAAGGCTCTGGAAGGGAGATACAATCAAATGAAGCACGCCAGAAAAAAAACAGAAAAACCAGAAAACTGGGACATGTAGTGACTACGAGAAAATGGTCTGAGACTAAATGAGGTGCAGTGTAAAAGAGCAAAACATGCCAAATCTATTCTGAACAAAGCTGCAAAGGCATTGGAATAGATAAAGGAAGAAGGGAGAAAGTTGAGGGGAAGATATGAGAGGCACAGGATGGATATTGAAAAAGAAAAAAAAAAAAATTGGTAAATTTAGAGACCAGGAGAAAATGGAGCAGGATTCCAGGAGGCGCGGAGCAAAGGGCCAACACATGCCAAAACTAACCTCAGAGATGTTGCACAAGCAGGAGAAAAAGTCAGGGAGCAAGACAGAACCTTCAGGGAATGGTATGAGTGACATGGCATAGAAACTGAAAAAAAATATAAAAATTCTTTGCCAAACTCAAAGCCATCGAAAGGCATGGGATGCCGTCAAGTGCAGAGACATGGAGCAAAGATTGCCCAATCGAGTCCCATTGAAACCGCAAGATTTCGTTTCCCTTCCCGAAAGGAAATGAAATTTCCTTTCGGGAAGGGAAACGAAATCTTGCGACCCTGAAAAGAAAGGCTCACAAAGGCTCTGGAAGGGAGATACAATCAAATGAAGCACGCCAGAAAAAAAACAGAAAAACCAGAAAACTGGGACATGTAGTGACTACGAGAAAATGGTCTGAGACTAAATGAGGTGCAGTGTAAAAGAGCAAAACATGCCAAATCTATTCTGAACAAAGCTGCAAAGGCATTGGAATAGATAAAGGAAGAAGGGAGAAAGTTGAGGGGAAGATATGAGAGGCACAGGATGGATATTGAAAAAGAAAAAAAAAAAAATTGGTAAATTTAGAGACCAGGAGAAAATGGAGCAGGATTCCAGGAGGCGCGGAGCAAAGGGCCAACACATGCCAAAACTAACCTCAGAGATGTTGCACAAGCAGGAGAAAAAGTCAGGGAGCAAGACAGAACCTTCAGGGAATGGTATGAGTGACATGGCATAGAAGCTGAAAAAAAATATAAAAATTCTTTGCCAAACTCAAAGCCATCGAAAGGCATGGGATGCCGTCAAGTGCAGAGACATGGAGCAAAGATTGCCCAATCGAGTCCCATTGAAACCGCAAGATTTCGTTTCCCTTCCCGAAAGGAAATGAAATTTCCTTTCGGGAAGGGAAACGAAATCTTGCGACCCTGAAAAGAAAGGCTCACAAAGGCTCTGGAAGGGAGATACAATCAAATGAAGCGCGCCAGAAAAAAAACAGAAAAACCAGAAAACTGGGACATGTAGTGACTACGAGAAAATGGTCTGAGACTAAATGAGGTGCAGTGTAAAAGAGCAAAACATGCCAAATCTATTCTGAACAAAGCTGCAAAGGCATTGGAATAGATAAAGGAAGAAGGGAGAAAGTTGAGGGGAAGATATGAGAGGCACAGGATGGATATTGAAAAAGAAAAAAAAAAAAATTGGTAAATTTAGAGACCAGGAGAAAATGGAGCAGGATTCCAGGAGGCGCGGAGCAAAGGGCCAACACATGCCAAAACTAACCTCAGAGATGTTGCACAAGCAGGAGAAAAAGTCAGGGAGCAAGACAGAACCTTCAGGGAATGGTATGAGTGACATGGCATAGAAGCTGAAAAAAAATATAAAAATTCTTTGCCAAACTCAAAGCCATCGAAAGGCATGGGATGCCGTCAAGTGCAGAGACATGGAGCAAAGATTGCCCAATCGAGTCCCATTGAAACCGCAAGATTTCGTTTCCCTTCCCGAAAGGAAATGAAATTTCCTTTCGGGAAGGGAAACGAAATCTTGCGACCCTGAAAAGAAAGGCTCACAAAGGCTCTGGAAAGGAGATACAATCAAATGAAGCGCGCCAGAAAAAAAACAGAAAAACCAGAAAACTGGGACATGTAGTGACTACGAGAAAATGGTCTGAGACTAAATGAGGTGCAGTGTAAAAGAGAAAAACATGCCAAATCTATTCTGAACAAAGCTGCAAAGGCATTGGAATAGATAAAGGAAGAAGGGAGAAAGTTGAGGGGAAGATATGAGAGGCACAGGATGGATATTGAAAAAGAAAAAAAAAAAAAATTGGTAAATTTAGAGACCAGGAGAAAATGGAGCAGGATTCCAGGAGGCGCGGAGCAAAGGGCCAAAACATGCCAAAACTAACCTCAGAGATGTTGCACAAGCAGGAGAAAAAGTCAGGGAGCAAGACAGAACCTTCAGGGAATGGTATGAGTGACATGGCATAGAAACTGAAAAAAAATATAAAAATTCTTTGCCAAACTCAAAGCCATCGAAAGGCATGGGATGCCGTCAAGTGCAGAGACATGGAGCAAAGATTGCCCAATCGAGTCCCATTGAAACCGCAAGATTTCGTTTCCCTTCCCGAAAGGAAATGAAATTTCCTTTCGGGAAGGGAAACGAAATCTTGCGACCCTGAAAAGAAAGGCTCACAAAGGCTCTGGAAGGGAGATACAATCAAATGAAGCACGCCAGAAAAAAAACAGAAAAACCAGAAAACTGGGACATGTAGTGACTACGAGAAAATGGTCTGAGACTAAATGAGGTGCAGTGTAAAAGAGCAAAACATGCCAAATCTATTCTGAACAAAGCTGCAAAGGCATTGGAATAGATAAAGGAAGAAGGGAGAAAGTTGAGGGGAAGATATGAGAGGCACAGGATGGATATTGAAAAAGAAAAAAAAAAAAATTGGTAAATTTAGAGACCAGGAGAAAATGGAGCAGGATTCCAGGAGGCGCGGAGCAAAGGGCCAACACATGCCAAAACTAACCTCAGAGATGTTGCACAAGCAGGAGAAAAAGTCAGGGAGCAAGACAGAACCTTCAGGGAATGGTATGAGTGACATGGCATAGAAACTGAAAAAAAATATAAAAATTCTTTGCCAAACTCAAAGCCATCGAAAGGCATGGGATGCCGTCAAGTGCAGAGACATGGAGCAAAGATTGCCCAATCGAGTCCCATTGAAACCGCAAGATTTCGTTTCCCTTCCCGAAAGGAAATGAAATTTCCTTTCGGGAAGGGA
The DNA here is from genome assembly GCF_036417665.1 of Passer domesticus. Lineage (NCBI taxonomy): Eukaryota > Metazoa > Chordata > Aves > Passeriformes > Passeridae > Passer > Passer domesticus. The sequence goes on along the minus strand of NC_087475.1, from coordinate 56,509,753 downwards.
AACGAAATCTTGCGACCCTGAAAAGAAAGGCTCACAAAGGCTCTGGAAGGGAGATACAATCAAATGAAGCGCGCCAGAAAAAAAACAGAAAAACCAGAAAACTGGGACATGTAGTGACTACGAGAAAATGGTCTGAGACTAAATGAGGTGCAGTGTAAAAGAGCAAAACATGCCAAATCTATTCTGAACAAAGCTGCAAAGGCATTGGAATAGATAAAGGAAGAAGGGAGAAAGTTGAGGGGAAGATATGAGAGGCACAGGATGGATATTGAAAAAGAAAAAAAAAAAAATTGGTAAATTTAGAGACCAGGAGAAAATGGAGCAGGATTCCAGGAGGCGCGGAGCAAAGGGCCAACACATGCCAAAACTAACCTCAGAGATGTTGCACAAGCAGGAGAAAAAGTCAGGGAGCAAGACAGAACCTTCAGGGAATGGTATGAGTGACATGGCATAGAAGCTGAAAAAAAATATAAAAATTCTTTGCCAAACTCAAAGCCATCGAAAGGCATGGGATGCCGTCAAGTGCAGAGACATGGAGCAAAGATTGCCCAATCGAGTCCCATTGAAACCGCAAGATTTCGTTTCCCTTCCCGAAAGGAAATGAAATTTCCTTTCGGGAAGGGAAACGAAATCTTGCGACCCTGAAAAGAAAGGCTCACAAAGGCTCTGGAAGGGAGATACAATCAAATGAAGCACGCCAGAAAAAAAACAGAAAAACCAGAAAACTGGGACATGTAGTGACTACGAGAAAATGGTCTGAGACTAAATGAGGTGCAGTGTAAAAGAGCAAAACATGCCAAATCTATTCTGAACAAAGCTGCAAAGGCATTGGAATAGATAAAGGAAGAAGGGAGAAAGTTGAGGGGAAGATATGAGAGGCACAGGATGGATATTGAAAAAGAAAAAAAAAAAAAATTGGTAAATTTAGAGACCAGGAGAAAATGGAGCAGGATTCCAGGAGGCGCGGAGCAAAGGGCCAACACATGCCAAAACTAACCTCAGAGATGTTGCACAAGCAGGAGAAAAAGTCAGGGAGCAAGACAGAACCTTCAGGGAATGGTATGAGTGACATGGCATAGAAACTGAAAAAAAATATAAAAATTCTTTGCCAAACTCAAAGCCATCGAAAGGCATGGGATGCCGTCAAGTGCAGAGACATGGAGCAAAGATTGCCCAATCGAGTCCCATTGAAACCGCAAGATTTCGTTTCCCTTCCCGAAAGGAAATGAAATTTCCTTTCGGGAAGGGAAACGAAATCTTGCGACCCTGAAAAGAAAGGCTCACAAAGGCTCTGGAAAGGAGATACAATCAAATGAAGCGCGCCAGAAAAAAAACAGAAAAACCAGAAAATTGGGACATGTAGTGACTACGAGAAAATGGTCTGAGTCTAAATGAGGTGCAGTGTAAAAGAGCAAAACATGCCAAATCTATTCTGAACAAAGCTGCAAAGGCATTGGAATAGATAAAGGAAGAAGGGAGAAAGTTGAGGGGAAGATATGAGAGGCACAGGATGGATATTGAAAAAGAAAAAAAAAAAAATTGGTAAATTTAGAGACCAGGAGAAAATGGAGCAGGATTCCAGGAGGTGCGGAGCAAAGGGCCAACACATGCCAAAACTAACCTCAGAGATGTTGCACAAGCAGGAGAAAAAGTCAGGGAGCAAGACAGAACCTTCAGGGAATGGTATGAGTGACATGGCATAGAAACTGAAAAAAAATATAAAAATTCTTTGCCAAACTCAAAGCCATCGAAAGGCATGGGATGCCGTCAAGTGCAGAGACATGGAGCAAAGATTGCCCAATCGAGTCCCATTGAAACCGCAAGATTTCGTTTCCCTTCCCGAAAGGAAATGAAATTTCCTTTCGGGAAGGGAAACGAAATCTTGCGACCCTGAAAAGAAAGGCTCACAAAGGCTCTGGAAAGGAGATACAATCAAATGAAGCGCGCCAGAAAAAAAACAGAAAAACCAGAAAACTGGGACATGTAGTGACTACGAGAAAATGGTCTGAGACTAAATGAGGTGCAGTGTAAAAGAGCAAAACATGCCAAATCTATTCTGAACAAAGCTGCAAAGGCATTGGAATAGATAAAGGAAGAAGGGAGAAAGTTGAGGGGAAGATATGAGAGGCACAGGATGGATATTGAAAAAGAAAAAAAAAAAAATTGGTAAATTTAGAGACCAGGAGAAAATGGAGCAGGATTCCAGGAGGCGCGGAGCAAAGGGCCAACACATGCCAAAACTAACCTCAGAGATGTTGCACAAGCAGGAGAAAAAGTCAGGGAGCAAGACAGAACCTTCAGGGAATGGTATGAGTGACATGGCATAGAAACTGAAAAAAAATATAAAAATTCTTTGCCAAACTCAAAGCCATCGAAAGGCATGGGATGCCGTCAAGTGCAGAGACATGGAGCAAAGATTGCCCAATCGAGTCCCATTGAAACCGCAAGATTTCGTTTCCCTTCCCGAAAGGAAATGAAATTTCCTTTCGGGAAGGGAAACGAAATCTTGCGACCCTGAAAAGAAAGGCTCACAAAGGCTCTGGAAGGGAGATACAATCAAATGAAGCGCGCCAGAAAAAAAACAGAAAAACCAGAAAACTGGGACATGTAGTGACTACGAGAAAATGGTCTGAGACTAAATGAGGTGCAGTGTAAAAGAGCAAAACATGCCAAATCTATTCTGAACAAAGCTGCAAAGGCATTGGAATAGATAAAGGAAGAAGGGAGAAAGTTGAGGGGAAGATATGAGAGGCACAGGATGGATATTGAAAAAGAAAAAAAAAAAAAATTGGTAAATTTAGAGACCAGGAGAAAATGGAGCAGGATTCCAGGAGGTGCGGAGCAAAGGGCCAACACATGCCAAAACTAACCTCAGAGATGTTGCACAAGCAGGAGAAAAAGTCAGGGAGCAAGACAGAACCTTCAGGGAATGGTATGAGTGACATGGCATAGAAGCTGAAAAAAAATATAAAAATTCTTTGCCAAACTCAAAGCCATCGAAAGGCATGGGATGCCGTCAAGTGCAGAGACATGGAGCAAAGATTGCCCAATCGAGTCCCATTGAAACCGCAAGATTTCGTTTCCCTTCCCGAAAGGAAATGAAATTTCCTTTCGGGAAGGGAAACGAAATCTTGCGACCCTGAAAAGAAAGGCTCACAAAGGCTCTGGAAGGGAGATACCATCAAATGAAGCGCGCCAGAAAAAAAACAGAAAAACCAGAAAATTGGGACATGTAGTGACTACGAGAAAATGGTCTGAGACTAAATGAGGTGCAGTGTAAAAGAGCAAAACATGCCAAATCTATTCTGAACAAAGCTGCAAAGGCATTGGAATAGATAAAGGAAGAAGGGAGAAAGTTGAGGGGAAGATATGAGAGGCACAGGATGGATATTGAAAAAGAAAAAAAAAAAAATTGGTAAATTTAGAGACCAGGAGAAAATGGAGCAGGATTCCAGGAGGCGCGGAGCAAAGGGCCAACACATGCCAAAACTAACCTCAGAGATGTTGCACAAGCAGGAGAAAAAGTCAGGGAGCAAGACAGAACCTTCAGGGAATGGTATGAGTGACATGGCATAGAAGCTGAAAAAAAATATAAAAATTCTTTGCCAAACTCAAAGCCATCGAAAGGCATGGGATGCCGTCAAGTGCAGAGACATGGAGCAAAGATTGCCCAATCGAGTCCCATTGAAACCGCAAGATTTCGTTTCCCTTCCCGAAAGGAAATGAAATTTCCTTTCGGGAAGGGAAACGAAATCTTGCGACCCTGAAAAGAAAGGCTCACAAAGGCTCTGGAAAGGAGATACAATCAAATGAAGCGCGCCAGAAAAAAACCAGAAAAACCAGAAAACTGGGACATGTAGTGACTACGAGAAAATGGTCTGAGACTAAATGAGGTGCAGTGTAAAAGAGCAAAACATGCCAAATCTATTCTGAACAAAGCTGCAAAGGCATTGGAATAGATAAAGGAAGAAGGGAGAAAGTTGAGGGGAAGATATGAGAGGCACAGGATGGATATTGAAAAAGAAAAAAAAAAAAAATTGGTAAATTTAGAGACCAGGAGAAAATGGAGCAGGATTCCAGGAGGTGCGGAGCAAAGGGCCAACACATGCCAAAACTAACCTCAGAGATGTTGCACAAGCAGGAGAAAAAGTCAGGGAGCAAGACAGAACCTTCAGGGAATGGTATGAGTGACATGGCATAGAAGCTGAAAAAAAATATAAAAATTCTTTGCCAAACTCAAAGCCATCGAAAGGCATGGGATGCCGTCAAGTGCAGAGACATGGAGCAAAGATTGCCCAATCGAGTCCCATTGAAACCGCAAGATTTCGTTTCCCTTCCCGAAAGGAAATGAAATTTCCTTTCGGGAAGGGAAACGAAATCTTGCGACCCTGAAAAGAAAGGCTCACAAAGGCTCTGGAAAGGAGATACAATCAAATGAAGCGCGCCAGAAAAAAAACAGAAAAACCAGAAAACTGGGACATGTAGTGACTACGAGAAAATGGTCTGAGACTAAATGAGGTGCAGTGTAAAAGAGCAAAACATGCCAAATCTATTCTGAACAAAGCTGCAAAGGCATTGGAATAGATAAAGGAAGAAGGGAGAAAGTTGAGGGGAAGATATGAGAGGCACAGGATGGATATTGAAAAAGAAAAAAAAAAAAATTGGTAAATTTAGAGACCAGGAGAAAATGGAGCAGGATTCCAGGAGGCGCGGAGCAAAGGGCCAACACATGCCAAAACTAACCTCAGAGATGTTGCACAAGCAGGAGAAAAAGTCAGGGAGCAAGACAGAACCTTCAGGGAATGGTATGAGTGACATGGCATAGAAACTGAAAAAAAATATAAAAATTCTTTGCCAAACTCAAAGCCATCGAAAGGCATGGGATGCCGTCAAGTGCAGAGACATGGAGCAAAGATTGCCCAATCGAGTCCCATTGAAACCGCAAGATTTCGTTTCCCTTCCCGAAAGGAAATGAAATTTCCTTTCGGGAAGGGAAACGAAATCTTGCGACCCTGAAAAGAAAGGCTCACAAAGGCTCTGGAAGGGAGATACCATCAAATGAAGCGCGCCAGAATAAAAACAGAAAAACCAGAAAACTGGGACATGTAGTGACTACGAGAAAATGGTCTGAGACTAAATGAGGTGCAGTGTAAAAGAGCAAAACATGCCAAATCTATTCTGAACAAAGCTGCAAAGGCATTGGAATAGATAAAGGAAGAAGGGAGAAAGTTGAGGGGAAGATATGAGAGGCACAGGATGGATATTGAAAAAGAAAAAAAAAAAAATTGGTAAATTTAGAGACCAGGAGAAAATGGAGCAGGATTCCAGGAGGCGCGGAGCAAAGGGCCAACACATGCCAAAACTAACCTCAGAGATGTTGCACAAGCAGGAGAAAAAGTCAGGGAGCAAGACAGAACCTTCAGGGAATGGTATGAGTGACATGGCATAGAAGCTGAAAAAAAATATAAAAATTCTTTGCCAAACTCAAAGCCATCGAAAGGCATGGGATGCCGTCAAGTGCAGAGACATGGAGCAAAGATTGCCCAATCGAGTCCCATTGAAACCGCAAGATTTCGTTTCCCTTCCCGAAAGGAAATGAAATTTCCTTTCGGGAAGGGAAACGAAATCTTGCGACCCTGAAAAGAAAGGCTCACAAAGGCTCTGGAAGGGAGATACAATCAAATGAAGCACGCCAGAAAAAAAACAGAAAAACCAGAAAACTGGGACATGTAGTGACTACGAGAAAATGGTCTGAGACTAAATGAGGTGCAGTGTAAAAGAGCAAAACATGCCAAATCTATTCTGAACAAAGCTGCAAAGGCATTGGAATAGATAAAGGAAGAAGGGAGAAAGTTGAGGGGAAGATATGAGAGGCACAGGATGGATATTGAAAAAGAAAAAAAAAAAAATTGGTAAATTTAGAGACCAGGAGAAAATGGAGCAGGATTCCAGGAGGCGCGGAGCAAAGGGCCAACACATGCCAAAACTAACCTCAGAGATGTTGCACAAGCAGGAGAAAAAGTCAGGGAGCAAGACAGAACCTTCAGGGAATGGTATGAGTGACATGGCATAGAAGCTGAAAAAAAATATAAAAATTCTTTGCCAAACTCAAAGCCATCGAAAGGCATGGGATGCCGTCAAGTGCAGAGACATGGAGCAAAGATTGCCCAATCGAGTCCCATTGAAACCGCAAGATTTCGTTTCCCTTCCCGAAAGGAAATGAAATTTCCTTTCGGGAAGGGAAACGAAATCTTGCGACCCTGAAAAGAAAGGCTCACAGAGGCTCTGGAAGGGAGATACAATCAAATGAAGCGCGCCAGAAAAAAAACAGAAAAACCAGAAAACTGGGACATGTAGTGACTACGAGAAAATGGTCTGAGACTAAATGAGGTGCAGTGTAAAAGAGCAAAACATGCCAAATCTATTCTGAACAAAGCTGCAAAGGCATTGGAATAGATAAAGGAAGAAGGGAGAAAGTTGAGGGGAAGATATGAGAGGCACAGGATGGATATTGAAAAAGAAAAAAAAAAAAATTGGTAAATTTAGAGACCAGGAGAAAATGGAGCAGGATTCCAGGAGGCGCGGAGCAAAGGGCCAACACATGCCAAAACTAACCTCAGAGATGTTGCACAAGCAGGAGAAAAAGTCAGGGAGCAAGACAGAACCTTCAGGGAATGGTATGAGTGACATGGCATAGAAGCTGAAAAAAAATATAAAAATTCTTTGCCAAACTCAAAGCCATCGAAAGGCATGGGATGCCGTCAAGTGCAGAGACATGGAGCAAAGATTGCCCAATCGAGTCCCATTGAAACCGCAAGATTTCGTTTCCCTTCCCGAAAGGAAATGAAATTTCCTTTCGGGAAGGGAAACGAAATCTTGCGACCCTGAAAAGAAAGGCTCACAAAGGCTCTGGAAGGGAGATACCATCAAATGAAGCGCGCCAGAAAAAAAACAGAAAAACCAGAAAATTGGGACATGTAGTGACTACGAGAAAATGGTCTGAGTCTAAATGAGGTGCAGTGTAAAAGAGCAAAACATGCCAAATCTATTCTGAACAAAGCTGCAAAGGCATTGGAATAGATAAAGGAAGAAGGGAGAAAGTTGAGGGGAAGATATGAGAGGCACAGGATGGATATTGAAAAAGAAAAAAAAAAAAAAATGGTAAATTTAGAGACCAGGAGAAAATGGAGCAGGATTCCAGGAGGTGCGGAGCAAAGGGCCAACACATGCCAAAACTAACCGCAGAGATGTTGCACAAGCAGGAGAAAAAGTCAGGGAGCAAGACAGAACCTTCAGGGAATGGTATGAGTGACATGGCATAGAAACTGAAAAAAAATATAAAAATTCTTTGCCAAACTCAAAGCCATCGAAAGGCATGGGATGCCGTCAAGTGCAGAGACATGGAGCAAAGATTGCCCAATCGAGTCCCATTGAAACCGCAAGATTTCGTTTCCCTTCCCGAAAGGAAATGAAATTTCCTTTCGGGAAGGGAAACGAAATCTTGCGACCCTGAAAAGAAAGGCTCACAAAGGCTCTGGAAGGGAGATACCATCAAATGAAGCGCGCCAGAAAAAAAACAGAAAAACCAGAAAACTGGGACATGTAGTGACTACGAGAAAATGGTCTGAGACTAAATGAGGTGCAGTGTAAAAGAGCAAAACATGCCAAATCTATTCTGAACAAAGCTGCAAAGGCATTGGAATAGATAAAGGAAGAAGGGAGAAAGTTGAGGGGAAGATATGAGAGGCACAGGATGGATATTGAAAAAGAAAAAAAAAAAAATTGGTAAATTTAGAGACCAGGAGAAAATGGAGCAGGATTCCAGGAGGCGCGGAGCAAAGGGCCAACACATGCCAAAACTAACCTCAGAGATGTTGCACAAGCAGGAGAAAAAGTCAGGGAGCAAGACAGAACCTTCAGGGAATGGTATGAGTGACATGGCATAGAAACTGAAAAAAAATATAAAAATTCTTTGCCAAACTCAAAGCCATCGAAAGGCATGGGATGCCGTCAAGTGCAGAGACATGGAGCAAAGATTGCCCAATCGAGTCCCATTGAAACCGCAAGATTTCGTTTCCCTTCCCGAAAGGAAATGAAATTTCCTTTCGGGAAGGGAAACGAAATCTTGCGACCCTGAAAAGAAAGGCTCACAAAGGCTCTGGAAGGGAGATACAATCAAATGAAGCGCGCCAGAAAAAAAACAGAAAAACCAGAAAACTGGGACATGTAGTGACTACGAGAAAATGGTCTGAGACTAAATGAGGTGCAGTGTAAAAGAGCAAAACATGCCAAATCTATTCTGAACAAAGCTGCAAAGGCATTGGAATAGATAAAGGAAGAAGGGAGAAAGTTGAGGGGAAGATATGAGAGGCACAGGATGGATATTGAAAAAGAAAAAAAAAAAAAATTGGTAAATTTAGAGACCAGGAGAAAATGGAGCAGGATTCCAGGAGGCGCGGAGCAAAGGGCCAACACATGCCAAAACTAACCTCAGAGATGTTGCACAAGCAGGAGAAAAAGTCAGGGAGCAAGACAGAACCTTCAGGGAATGGTATGAGTGACATGGCATAGAAACTGAAAAAAAATATAAAAATTCTTTGCCAAACTCAAAGCCATCGAAAGGCATGGGATGCCGTCAAGTGCAGAGACATGGAGCAAAGATTGCCCAATCGAGTCCCATTGAAACCGCAAGATTTCGTTTCCCTTCCCGAAAGGAAATGAAATTTCCTTTCGGGAAGGGAAACGAAATCTTGCGACCCTGAAAAGAAAGGCTCACAAAGGCTCTGGAAGGGAGATACAATCAAATGAAGCGCGCCAGAAAAAAAACAGAAAAACCAGAAAACTGGGACATGTAGTGACTACGAGAAAATGGTCTGAGACTAAATGAGGTGCAGTGTAAAAGAGCAAAACATGCCAAATCTATTCTGAACAAAGCTGCAAAGGCATTGGAATAGATAAAGGAAGAAGGGAGAAAGTTGAGGGGAAGATATGAGAGGCACAGGATGGATATTGAAAAAGAAAAAAAAAAAAATTGGTAAATTTAGAGACCAGGAGAAAATGGAGCAGGATTCCAGGAGGCGCGGAGCAAAGGGCCAACACATGCCAAAACTAACCTCAGAGATGTTGCACAAGCAGGAGAAAAAGTCAGGGAGCAAGACAGAACCTTCAGGGAATGGTATGAGTGACATGGCATAGAAGCTGAAAAAAAATATAAAAATTCTTTGCCAAACTCAAAGCCATCGAAAGGCATGGGATGCCGTCAAGTGCAGAGACATGGAGCAAAGATTGCCCAATCGAGTCCCATTGAAACCGCAAGATTTCGTTTCCCTTCCCGAAAGGAAATGAAATTTCCTTTCGGGAAGGGAAACGAAATCTTGCGACCCTGAAAAGAAAGGCTCACAAAGGCTCTGGAAGGGAGATACCATCAAATGAAGCGCGCCAGAAAAAAACCAGAAAAACCAGAAAACTGGGACATGTAGTGACTACGAGAAAATGGTCTGAGACTAAATGAGGTGCAGTGTAAAAGAGCAAAACATGCCAAATCTATTCTGAACAAAGCTGCAAAGGCATTGGAATAGATAAAGGAAGAAGGGAGAAAGTTGAGGGGAAGATATGAGAGGCACAGGATGGATATTGAAAAAGAAAAAAAAAAAAATTGGTAAATTTAGAGACCAGGAGAAAATGGAGCAGGATTCCAGGAGGTGCGGAGCAAAGGGCCAAAACATGCCAAAACTAACCTCAGAGATGTTGCACAAGCAGGAGAAAAAGTCAGGGAGCAAGACAGAACCTTCAGGGAATGGTATGAGTGACATGGCATAGAAACTGAAAAAAAATATAAAAATTCTTTGCCAAACTCAAAGCCATCGAAAGGCATGGGATGCCGTCAAGTGCAGAGACATGGAGCAAAGATTGCCCAATCGAGTCCCATTGAAACCGCAAGATTTCGTTTCCCTTCCCGAAAGGAAATGAAATTTCCTTTCGGGAAGGGAAACGAAATCTTGCGACCCTGAAAAGAAAGGCTCACAAAGGCTCTGGAAGGGAGATACAATCAAATGAAGCGCGCCAGAAAAAAAACCAGAAAAACCAGAAAACTGGGACATGTAGTGACTACGAGAAAATGGTCTGAGACTAAATGAGGTGCAGTGTAAAAGAGCAAAACATGCCAAATCTATTCTGAACAAAGCTGCAAAGGCATTGGAATAGATAAAGGAAGAAGGGAGAAAGTTGAGGGGAAGATATGAGAGGCACAGGATGGATATTGAAAAAGAAAAAAAAAAAAAATTGGTAAATTTAGAGACCAGGAGAAAATGGAGCAGGATTCCAGGAGGCGCGGAGCAAAGGGCCAACACATGCCAAAACTAACCTCAGAGATGTTGCACAAGCAGGAGAAAAAGTCAGGGAGCAAGACAGAACCTTCAGGGAATGGTATGAGTGACATGGCATAGAAGCTGAAAAAAAATATAAAAATTCTTTGCCAAACTCAAAGCCATCGAAAGGCATGGGATGCCGTCAAGTGCAGAGACATGGAGCAAAGATTGCCCAATCGAGTCCCATTGAAACCGCAAGATTTCGTTTCCCTTCCCGAAAGGAAATGAAATTTCCTTTCGGGAAGGGAAACGAAATCTTGCGACCCTGAAAAGAAAGGCTCACAAAGGCTCTGGAAGGGAGATACCATCAAATGAAGCGCGCCAGAAAAAAAACAGAAAAACCAGAAAACTGGGACATGTAGTGACTACGAGAAAATGGTCTGAGACTAAATGAGGTGCAGTGTAAAAGAGCAAAACATGCCAAATCTATTCTGAACAAAGCTGCAAAGGCATTGGAATAGATAAAGGAAGAAGGGAGAAAGTTGAGGGGAAGATATGAGAGGCACAGGATGGATATTGAAAAAGAAAAAAAAAAAAATTGGTAAATTTAGAGACCAGGAGAAAATGGAGCAGGATTCCAGGAGGCGCGGAGCAAAGGGCCAACACATGCCAAAACTAACCTCAGAGATGTTGCACAAGCAGGAGAAAAAGTCAGGGAGCAAGACAGAACCTTCAGGGAATGGTATGAGTGACATGGCATAGAAACTGAAAAAAAATATAAAAATTCTTTGCCAAACTCAAAGCCATCGAAAGGCATGGGATGCCGTCAAGTGCAGAGACATGGAGCAAAGATTGCCCAATCGAGTCCCATTGAAACCGCAAGATTTCGTTTCCCTTCCCGAAAGGAAATGAAATTTCCTTTCGGGAAGGGAAACGAAATCTTGCGACCCTGAAAAGAAAGGCTCACAAAGGCTCTGGAAAGGAGATACAATCAAATGAAGCGCGCCAGAAAAAACGCCAGAAAAACCAGAAAACTGGGACATGTAGTGACTACGAGAAAATGGTCTGAGACTAAATGAGGTGCAGTGTAAAAGAGCAAAACATGCCAAATCTATTCTGAACAAAGCTGCAAAGGCATTGGAATAGATAAAGGAAGAAGGGAGAAAGTTGAGGGGAAGATATGAGAGGCACAGGATGGATATTGAAAAAGAAAAAAAAAAAAATTGGTAAATTTAGAGACCAGGAGAAAATGGAGCAGGATTCCAGGAGGCGCGGAGCAAAGGGCCAAAACATGCCAAAACTAACCTCAGAGATGTTGCACAAGCAGGAGAAAAAGTCAGGGAGCAAGACAGAACCTTCAGGGAATGGTATGAGTGACATGGCATAGAAACTGAAAAAAAATATAAAAATTCTTTGCCAAACTCAAAGCCATCGAAAGGCATGGGATGCCGTCAAGTGCAGAGACATGGAGCAAAGATTGCCCAATCGAGTCCCATTGAAACCGCAAGATTTCGTTTCCCTTCCCGAAAGGAAATGAAATTTCCTTTCGGGAAGGGAAACGAAATCTTGCGACCCTGAAAAGAAAGGCTCACAAAGGCTCTGGAAGGGAGATACAATCAAATGAAGCGCGCCAGAAAAAAAACCAGAAAAACCAGAAAACTGGGACATGTAGTGACTACGAGAAAATGGTCTGAGACTAAATGAGGTGCAATGTAAAAGAGCAAAACATGCCAAATCTATTCTGAACAAAGCTGCAAAGGCATTGGAATAGATAAAGGAAGAAGGGAGAAAGTTGAGGGGAAGATATGAGAGGCACAGGATGGATATTGAAAAAGAAAAAAAAAAAAAATTGGTAAATTTAGAGACCAGGAGAAAATGGAGCAGGATTCCATGAGGCGCGGAGCAAAGGGCCAAAACATGCCAAAACTAACCTCAGAGATGTTGCACAAGCAGGAGAAAAAGTCAGGGAGCAAGACAGAACCTTCAGGGAATGGTATGAGTGACATGGCATAGAAACTGAAAAAAAATATAAAAATTCTTTGCCAAACTCAAAGCCATCGAAAGGCATGGGATGCCGTCAAGTGCAGAGACATGGAGCAAAGATTGCCCAATCGAGTCCCATTGAAACCGCAAGATTTCGTTTCCCTTCCCGAAAGGAAATGAAATTTCCTTTCGGGAATGGAAACGAAATCTTGCGACCCTGAAAAGAAAGGCTCACAAAGGCTCTGGAAAGGAGATACAATCAAATGAAGCGCGCCAGAAAAAAAACAGAAAAACCAGAAAACTGGGACATGTAGTGACTACGAGAAAATGGTCTGAGACTAAATGAGGTGCAGTGTAAAAGAGCAAAACATGCCAAATCTATTCTGAACAAAGCTGCAAAGGCATTGGAATAGATAAAGGAAGAAGGGAGAAAGTTGAGGGGAAGATATGAGAGGCACAGGATGGATATTGAAAAAGAAAAAAAAAAAAATTGGTAAATTTAGAGACCAGGAGAAAATGGAGCAGGATTCCAGGAGGCGCGGAGCAAAGGGCCAACACATGCCAAAACTAACCTCAGAGATGTTGCACAAGCAGGAGAAAAAGTCAGGGAGCAAGACAGAACCTTCAGGGAATGGTATGAGTGACATGGCATAGAAGCTGAAAAAAAATATAAAAATTCTTTGCCAAACTCAAAGCCATCGAAAGGCATGGGATGCCGTCAAGTGCAGAGACATGGAGCAAAGATTGCCCAATCGAGTCCCATTGAAACCGCAAGATTTCGTTTCCCTTCCCGAAAGGAAATGAAATTTCCTTTCGGGAAGGGAAACGAAATCTTGCGACCCTGAAAAGAAAGGCTCACAAAGGCTCTGGAAGGGAGATACCATCAAATGAAGCGCGCCAGAAAAAAAACAGAAAAACCAGAAAATTGGGACATGTAGTGACTACGAGAAAATGGTCTGAGTCTAAATGAGGTGCAGTGTAAAAGAGCAAAACATGCCAAATCTATTCTGAACAAAGCTGCAAAGGCATTGGAATAGATAAAGGAAGAAGGGAGAAAGTTGAGGGGAAGATATGAGAGGCACAGGATGGATATTGAAAAAGAAAAAAAAAAAAAATTGGTAAATTTAGAGACCAGGAGAAAATGGAGCAGGATTCCAGGAGGTGCGGAGCAAAGGGCCAACACATGCCAAAACTAACCTCAGAGATGTTGCACAAGCAGGAGAAAAAGTCAGGGAGCAAGACAGAACCTTCAGGGAATGGTATGAGTGACATGGCATAGAAACTGAAAAAAAATATAAAAATTCTTTGCCAAACTCAAAGCCATCGAAAGGCATGGGATGCCGTCAAGTGCAGAGACATGGAGCAAAGATTGCCCAATCGAGTCCCATTGAAACCGCAAGATTTCGTTTCCCTTCCCGAAAGGAAATGAAATTTCCTTTCGGGAATGGAAACGAAATCTTGCGACCCTGAAAAGAAAGGCTCACAAAGGCTCTGGAAAGGAGATACAATCAAATGAAGCGCGCCAGAAAAAAAACAGAAAAACCAGAAAACTGGGACATGTAGTGACTACGAGAAAATGGTCTGAGACTAAATGAGGTGCAGTGTAAAAGAGCAAAACATGCCAAATCTATTCTGAACAAAGCTGCAAAGGCATTGGAATAGATAAAGGAAGAAGGGAGAAAGTTGAGGGGAAGATATGAGAGGCACAGGATGGATATTGAAAAAGAAAAAAAAAAAAATTGGTAAATTTAGAGACCAGGAGAAAATGGAGCAGGATTCCAGGAGGCGCGGAGCAAAGGGCCAACACATGCCAAAACTAACCTCAGAGATGTTGCACAAGCAGGAGAAAAAGTCAGGGAGCAAGACAGAACCTTCAGGGAATGGTATGAGTGACATGGCATAGAAGCTGAAAAAAAATATAAAAATTCTTTGCCAAACTCAAAGCCATCGAAAGGCATGGGATGCCGTCAAGTGCAGAGACATGGAGCAAAGATTGCCCAATCGAGTCCCATTGAAACCGCAAGATTTCGTTTCCCTTCCCGAAAGGAAATGAAATTTCCTTTCGGGAAGGGAAACGAAATCTTGCGACCCTGAAAAGAAAGGCTCACAAAGGCTCTGGAAGGGAGATACCATCAAATGAAGCGCGCCAGAAAAAAAACAGAAAAACCAGAAAATTGGGACATGTAGTGACTACGAGAAAATGGTCTGAGTCTAAATGAGGTGCAGTGTAAAAGAGCAAAACATGCCAAATCTATTCTGAACAAAGCTGCAAAGGCATTGGAATAGATAAAGGAAGAAGGGAGAAAGTTGAGGGGAAGATATGAGAGGCACAGGATGGATATTGAAAAAGAAAAAAAAAAAAAATTGGTAAATTTAGAGACCAGGAGAAAATGGAGCAGGATTCCAGGAGGTGCGGAGCAAAGGGCCAACACATGCCAAAACTAACCTCAGAGATGTTGCACAAGCAGGAGAAAAAGTCAGGGAGCAAGACAGAACCTTCAGGGAATGGTATGAGTGACATGGCATAGAAACTGAAAAAAAATATAAAAATTCTTTGCCAAACTCAAAGCCATCGAAAGGCATGGGATGCCGTCAAGTGCAGAGACATGGAGCAAAGATTGCCCAATCGAGTCCCATTGAAACCGCAAGATTTCGTTTCCCTTCCCGAAAGGAAATGAAATTTCCTTTCGGGAAGGGAAACGAAATCTTGCGACCCTGAAAAGAAAGGCTCACAAAGGCTCTGGAAAGGAGATACAATCAAATGAAGCGCGCCAGAAAAAAAACAGAAAAACCAGAAAACTGGGACATGTAGTGACTACGAGAAAATGGTCTGAGACTAAATGAGGTGCAGTGTAAAAGAGCAAAACATGCCAAATCTATTCTGAACAAAGCTGCAAAGGCATTGGAATAGATAAAGGAAGAAGGGAGAAAGTTGAGGGGAAGATATGAGAGGCACAGGATGGATATTGAAAAAGAAAAAAAAAAAAATTGGTAAATTTAGAGACCAGGAGAAAATGGAGCAGGATTCCAGGAGGCGCGGAGCAAAGGGCCAACACATGCCAAAACTAACCTCAGAGATGTTGCACAAGCAGGAGAAAAAGTCAGGGAGCAAGACAGAACCTTCAGGGAATGGTATGAGTGACATGGCATAGAAACTGAAAAAAAATATAAAAATTCTTTGCCAAACTCAAAGCCATCGAAAGGCATGGGATGCCGTCAAGTGCAGAGACATGGAGCAAAGATTGCCCAATCGAGTCCCATTGAAACCGCAAGATTTCGTTTCCCTTCCCGAAAGGAAATGAAATTTCCTTTCGGGAAGGGAAACGAAATCTTGCGACCCTGAAAAGAAAGGCTCACAAAGGCTCTGGAAGGGAGATACCATCAAATGAAGCGCGCCAGAATAAAAACAGAAAAACCAGAAAACTGGGACATGTAGTGACTACGAGAAAATGGTCTGAGACTAAATGAGGTGCAGTGTAAAAGAGCAAAACATGCCAAATCTATTCTGAACAAAGCTGCAAAGGCATTGGAATAGATAAAGGAAGAAGGGAGAAAGTTGAGGGGAAGATATGAGAGGCACAGGATGGATATTGAAAAAGAAAAAAAAAAAAATTGGTAAATTTAGAGACCAGGAGAAAATGGAGCAGGATTCCAGGAGGCGCGGAGCAAAGGGCCAACACATGCCAAAACTAACCTCAGAGATGTTGCACAAGCAGGAGAAAAAGTCAGGGAGCAAGACAGAACCTTCAGGGAATGGTATGAGTGACATGGCATAGAAGCTGAAAAAAAATATAAAAATTCTTTGCCAAACTCAAAGCCATCGAAAGGCATGGGATGCCGTCAAGTGCAGAGACATGGAGCAAAGATTGCCCAATCGAGTCCCATTGAAACCGCAAGATTTCGTTTCCCTTCCCGAAAGGAAATGAAATTTCCTTTCGGGAAGGGAAACGAAATCTTGCGACCCTGAAAAGAAAGGCTCACAAAGGCTCTGGAAGGGAGATACAATCAAATGAAGCACGCCAGAAAAAAAACAGAAAAACCAGAAAACTGGGACATGTAGTGACTACGAGAAAATGGTCTGAGACTAAATGAGGTGCAGTGTAAAAGAGCAAAACATGCCAAATCTATTCTGAACAAAGCTGCAAAGGCATTGGAATAGATAAAGGAAGAAGGGAGAAAGTTGAGGGGAAGATATGAGAGGCACAGGATGGATATTGAAAAAGAAAAAAAAAAAAATTGGTAAATTTAGAGACCAGGAGAAAATGGAGCAGGATTCCAGGAGGCGCGGAGCAAAGGGCCAACACATGCCAAAACTAACCTCAGAGATGTTGCACAAGCAGGAGAAAAAGTCAGGGAGCAAGACAGAACCTTCAGGGAATGGTATGAGTGACATGGCATAGAAGCTGAAAAAAAATATAAAAATTCTTTGCCAAACTCAAAGCCATCGAAAGGCATGGGATGCCGTCAAGTGCAGAGACATGGAGCAAAGATTGCCCAATCGAGTCCCATTGAAACCGCAAGATTTCGTTTCCCTTCCCGAAAGGAAATGAAATTTCCTTTCGGGAAGGGAAACGAAATCTTGCGACCCTGAAAAGAAAGGCTCACAGAGGCTCTGGAAGGGAGATACAATCAAATGAAGCGCGCCAGAAAAAAAACAGAAAAACCAGAAAACTGGGACATGTAGTGACTACGAGAAAATGGTCTGAGACTAAATGAGGTGCAGTGTAAAAGAGCAAAACATGCCAAATCTATTCTGAACAAAGCTGCAAAGGCATTGGAATAGATAAAGGAAGAAGGGAGAAAGTTGAGGGGAAGATATGAGAGGCACAGGATGGATATTGAAAAAGAAAAAAAAAAAAATTGGTAAATTTAGAGACCAGGAGAAAATGGAGCAGGATTCCAGGAGGCGCGGAGCAAAGGGCCAACACATGCCAAAACTAACCTCAGAGATGTTGCACAAGCAGGAGAAAAAGTCAGGGAGCAAGACAGAACCTTCAGGGAATGGTATGAGTGACATGGCATAGAAGCTGAAAAAAAATATAAAAATTCTTTGCCAAACTCAAAGCCATCGAAAGGCATGGGATGCCGTCAAGTGCAGAGACATGGAGCAAAGATTGCCCAATCGAGTCCCATTGAAACCGCAAGATTTCGTTTCCCTTCCCGAAAGGAAATGAAATTTCCTTTCGGGAAGGGAAACGAAATCTTGCGACCCTGAAAAGAAAGGCTCACAAAGGCTCTGGAAGGGAGATACCATCAAATGAAGCGCGCCAGAAAAAAAACAGAAAAACCAGAAAATTGGGACATGTAGTGACTACGAGAAAATGGTCTGAGTCTAAATGAGGTGCAGTGTAAAAGAGCAAAACATGCCAAATCTATTCTGAACAAAGCTGCAAAGGCATTGGAATAGATAAAGGAAGAAGGGAGAAAGTTGAGGGGAAGATATGAGAGGCACAGGATGGATATTGAAAAAGAAAAAAAAAAAAAATTGGTAAATTTAGAGACCAGGAGAAAATGGAGCAGGATTCCAGGAGGTGCGGAGCAAAGGGCCAACACATGCCAAAACTAACCGCAGAGATGTTGCACAAGCAGGAGAAAAAGTCAGGGAGCAAGACAGAACCTTCAGGGAATGGTATGAGTGACATGGCATAGAAACTGAAAAAAAATATAAAAATTCTTTGCCAAACTCAAAGCGATCGAAAGGCATGGGATGCCGTCAAGTGCAGAGACATGGAGCAAAGATTGCCCAATCGAGTCCCATTGAAACCGCAAGATTTCGTTTCCCTTCCCGAAAGGAAATGAAATTTCCTTTCGGGAAGGGAAACGAAATCTTGCGACCCTGAAAAGAAAGGCTCACAAAGGCTCTGGAAGGGAGATACCATCAAATGAAGCGCGCCAGAAAAAAAACAGAAAAACCAGAAAACTGGGACATGTAGTGACTACGAGAAAATGGTCTGAGACTAAATGAGGTGCAGTGTAAAAGAGCAAAACATGCCAAATCTATTCTGAACAAAGCTGCAAAGGCATTGGAATAGATAAAGGAAGAAGGGAGAAAGTTGAGGGGAAGATATGAGAGGCACAGGATGGATATTGAAAAAGAAAAAAAAAAAAATTGGTAAATTTAGAGACCAGGAGAAAATGGAGCAGGATTCCAGGAGGCGCGGAGCAAAGGGCCAACACATGCCAAAACTAACCTCAGAGATGTTGCACAAGCAGGAGAAAAAGTCAGGGAGCAAGACAGAACCTTCAGGGAATGGTATGAGTGACATGGCATAGAAACTGAAAAAAAATATAAAAATTCTTTGCCAAACTCAAAGCCATCGAAAGGCATGGGATGCCGTCAAGTGCAGAGACATGGAGCAAAGATTGCCCAATCGAGTCCCATTGAAACCGCAAGATTTCGTTTCCCTTCCCGAAAGGAAATGAAATTTCCTTTCGGGAAGGGAAACGAAATCTTGCGACCCTGAAAAGAAAGGCTCACAAAGGCTCTGGAAGGGAGATACAATCAAATGAAGCGCGCCAGAAAAAAAACAGAAAAACCAGAAAACTGGGACATGTAGTGACTACGAGAAAATGGTCTGAGACTAAATGAGGTGCAGTGTAAAAGAGCAAAACATGCCAAATCTATTCTGAACAAAGCTGCAAAGGCATTGGAATAGATAAAGGAAGAAGGGAGAAAGTTGAGGGGAAGATATGAGAGGCACAGGATGGATATTGAAAAAGAAAAAAAAAAAAAATTGGTAAATTTAGAGACCAGGAGAAAATGGAGCAGGATTCCAGGAGGCGCGGAGCAAAGGGCCAACACATGCCAAAACTAACCTCAGAGATGTTGCACAAGCAGGAGAAAAAGTCAGGGAGCAAGACAGAACCTTCAGGGAATGGTATGAGTGACATGGCATAGAAACTGAAAAAAAATATAAAAATTCTTTGCCAAACTCAAAGCCATCGAAAGGCATGGGATGCCGTCAAGTGCAGAGACATGGAGCAAAGATTGCCCAATCGAGTCCCATTGAAACCGCAAGATTTCGTTTCCCTTCCCGAAAGGAAATGAAATTTCCTTTCGGGAAGGGAAACGAAATCTTGCGACCCTGAAAAGAAAGGCTCACAAAGGCTCTGGAAGGGAGATACAATCAAATGAAGCGCGCCAGAAAAAAAACAGAAAAACCAGAAAACTGGGACATGTAGTGACTACGAGAAAATGGTCTGAGACTAAATGAGGTGCAGTGTAAAAGAGCAAAACATGCCAAATCTATTCTGAACAAAGCTGCAAAGGCATTGGAATAGATAAAGGAAGAAGGGAGAAAGTTGAGGGGAAGATATGAGAGGCACAGGATGGATATTGAAAAAGAAAAAAAAAAAAATTGGTAAATTTAGAGACCAGGAGAAAATGGAGCAGGATTCCAGGAGGCGCGGAGCAAAGGGCCAACACATGCCAAAACTAACCTCAGAGATGTTGCACAAGCAGGAGAAAAAGTCAGGGAGCAAGACAGAACCTTCAGGGAATGGTATGAGTGACATGGCATAGAAGCTGAAAAAAAATATAAAAATTCTTTGCCAAACTCAAAGCCATCGAAAGGCATGGGATGCCGTCAAGTGCAGAGACATGGAGCAAAGATTGCCCAATCGAGTCCCATTGAAACCGCAAGATTTCGTTTCCCTTCCCGAAAGGAAATGAAATTTCCTTTCGGGAAGGGAAACGAAATCTTGCGACCCTGAAAAGAAAGGCTCACAAAGGCTCTGGAAGGGAGATACCATCAAATGAAGCGCGCCAGAAAAAAAACAGAAAAACCAGAAAACTGGGACATGTAGTGACTACGAGAAAATGGTCTGAGACTAAATGAGGTGCAGTGTAAAAGAGCAAAACATGCCAAATCTATTCTGAACAAAGCTGCAAAGGCATTGGAATAGATAAAGGAAGAAGGGAGAAAGTTGAGGGGAAGATATGAGAGGCACAGGATGGATATTGAAAAAGAAAAAAAAAAAAATTGGTAAATTTAGAGACCAGGAGAAAATGGAGCAGGATTCCAGGAGGTGCGGAGCAAAGGGCCAAAACATGCCAAAACTAACCTCAGAGATGTTGCACAAGCAGGAGAAAAAGTCAGGGAGCAAGACAGAACCTTCAGGGAATGGTATGAGTGACATGGCATAGAAACTGAAAAAAAATATAAAAATTCTTTGCCAAACTCAAAGCCATCGAAAGGCATGGGATGCCGTCAAGTGCAGAGACATGGAGCAAAGATTGCCCAATCGAGTCCCATTGAAACCGCAAGATTTCGTTTCCCTTCCCGAAAGGAAATGAAATTTCCTTTCGGGAAGGGAAACGAAATCTTGCGACCCTGAAAAGAAAGGCTCACAAAGGCTCTGGAAGGGAGATACAATCAAATGAAGCGCGCCAGAAAAAAAACCAGAAAAACCAGAAAACTGGGACATGTAGTGACTACGAGAAAATGGTCTGAGACTAAATGAGGTGCAGTGTAAAAGAGCAAAACATGCCAAATCTATTCTGAACAAAGCTGCAAAGGCATTGGAATAGATAAAGGAAGAAGGGAGAAAGTTGAGGGGAAGATATGAGAGGCACAGGATGGATATTGAAAAAGAAAAAAAAAAAAAATTGGTAAATTTAGAGACCAGGAGAAAATGGAGCAGGATTCCAGGAGGCGCGGAGCAAAGGGCCAACACATGCCAAAACTAACCTCAGAGATGTTGCACAAGCAGGAGAAAAAGTCAGGGAGCAAGACAGAACCTTCAGGGAATGGTATGAGTGACATGGCATAGAAGCTGAAAAAAAATATAAAAATTCTTTGCCAAACTCAAAGCCATCGAAAGGCATGGGATGCCGTCAAGTGCAGAGACATGGAGCAAAGATTGCCCAATCGAGTCCCATTGAAACCGCAAGATTTCGTTTCCCTTCCCGAAAGGAAATGAAATTTCCTTTCGGGAAGGGAAACGAAATCTTGCGACCCTGAAAAGAAAGGCTCACAAAGGCTCTGGAAGGGAGATACCATCAAATGAAGCGCGCCAGAAAAAAAACAGAAAAACCAGAAAACTGGGACATGTAGTGACTACGAGAAAATGGTCTGAGACTAAATGAGGTGCAGTGTAAAAGAGCAAAACATGCCAAATCTATTCTGAACAAAGCTGCAAAGGCATTGGAATAGATAAAGGAAGAAGGGAGAAAGTTGAGGGGAAGATATGAGAGGCACAGGATGGATATTGAAAAAGAAAAAAAAAAAAATTGGTAAATTTAGAGACCAGGAGAAAATGGAGCAGGATTCCAGGAGGCGCGGAGCAAAGGGCCAACACATGCCAAAACTAACCTCAGAGATGTTGCACAAGCAGGAGAAAAAGTCAGGGAGCAAGACAGAACCTTCAGGGAATGGTATGAGTGACATGGCATAGAAACTGAAAAAAAATATAAAAATTCTTTGCCAAACTCAAAGCCATCGAAAGGCATGGGATGCCGTCAAGTGCAGAGACATGGAGCAAAGATTGCCCAATCGAGTCCCATTGAAACCGCAAGATTTCGTTTCCCTTCCCGAAAGGAAATGAAATTTCCTTTCGGGAAGGGAAACGAAATCTTGCGACCCTGAAAAGAAAGGCTCACAAAGGCTCTGGAAAGGAGATACAATCAAATGAAGCGCGCCAGAAAAAACGCCAGAAAAACCAGAAAACTGGGACATGTAGTGACTACGAGAAAATGGTCTGAGACTAAATGAGGTGCAGTGTAAAAGAGCAAAACATGCCAAATCTATTCTGAACAAAGCTGCAAAGGCATTGGAATAGATAAAGGAAGAAGGGAGAAAGTTGAGGGGAAGATATGAGAGGCACAGGATGGATATTGAAAAAGAAAAAAAAAAAAATTGGTAAATTTAGAGACCAGGAGAAAATGGAGCAGGATTCCAGGAGGCGCGGAGCAAAGGGCCAACACATGCCAAAACTAACCTCAGAGATGTTGCACAAGCAGGAGAAAAAGTCAGGGAGCAAGACAGAACCTTCAGGGAATGGTATGAGTGACATGGCATAGAAACTGAAAAAAAATATAAAAATTCTTTGCCAAACTCAAAGCCATCGAAAGGCATGGGATGCCGTCAAGTGCAGAGACATGGAGCAAAGATTGCCCAATCGAGTCCCATTGAAACCGCAAGATTTCGTTTCCCTTCCCGAAAGGAAATGAAATTTCCTTTCGGGAAGGGAAACGAAATCTTGCGACCCTGAAAAGAAAGGCTCACAAAGGCTCTGGAAGGGAGATACCATCAAATGAAGCGCGCCAGAAAAAAAACAGAAAAACCAGAAAATTGGGACATGTAGTGACTACGAGAAAATGGTCTGAGTCTAAATGAGGTGCAGTGTAAAAGAGCAAAACATGCCAAATCTATTCTGAACAAAGCTGCAAAGGCATTGGAATAGATAAAGGAAGAAGGGAGAAAGTTGAGGGGAAGATATGAGAGGCACAGGATGGATATTGAAAAAGAAAAAAAAAAAAAATTGGTAAATTTAGAGACCAGGAGAAAATGGAGCAGGATTCCAGGAGGTGCGGAGCAAAGGGCCAACACATGCCAAAACTAACCTCAGAGATGTTGCACAAGCAGGAGAAAAAGTCAGGGAGCAAGACAGAACCTTCAGGGAATGGTATGAGTGACATGGCATAGAAACTGAAAAAAAATATAAAAATTCTTTGCCAAACTCAAAGCCATCGAAAGGCATGGGATGCCGTCAAGTGCAGAGACATGGAGCAAAGATTGCCCAATCGAGTCCCATTGAAACCGCAAGATTTCGTTTCCCTTCCCGAAAGGAAATGAAATTTCCTTTCGGGAATGGAAACGAAATCTTGCGACCCTGAAAAGAAAGGCTCACAAAGGCTCTGGAAAGGAGATACAATCAAATGAAGCGCGCCAGAAAAAAAACAGAAAAACCAGAAAACTGGGACATGTAGTGACTACGAGAAAATGGTCTGAGACTAAATGAGGTGCAGTGTAAAAGAGCAAAACATGCCAAATCTATTCTGAACAAAGCTGCAAAGGCATTGGAATAGATAAAGGAAGAAGGGAGAAAGTTGAGGGGAAGATATGAGAGGCACAGGATGGATATTGAAAAAGAAAAAAAAAAAAATTGGTAAATTTAGAGACCAGGAGAAAATGGAGCAGGATTCCAGGAGGCGCGGAGCAAAGGGCCAACACATGCCAAAACTAACCTCAGAGATGTTGCACAAGCAGGAGAAAAAGTCAGGGAGCAAGACAGAACCTTCAGGGAATGGTATGAGTGACATGGCATAGAAGCTGAAAAAAAATATAAAAATTCTTTGCCAAACTCAAAGCCATCGAAAGGCATGGGATGCCGTCAAGTGCAGAGACATGGAGCAAAGATTGCCCAATCGAGTCCCATTGAAACCGCAAGATTTCGTTTCCCTTCCCGAAAGGAAATGAAATTTCCTTTCGGGAAGGGAAACGAAATCTTGCGACCCTGAAAAGAAAGGCTCACAAAGGCTCTGGAAGGGAGATACCATCAAATGAAGCGCGCCAGAAAAAAAACAGAAAAACCAGAAAATTGGGACATGTAGTGACTACGAGAAAATGGTCTGAGTCTAAATGAGGTGCAGTGTAAAAGAGCAAAACATGCCAAATCTATTCTGAACAAAGCTGCAAAGGCATTGGAATAGATAAAGGAAGAAGGGAGAAAGTTGAGGGGAAGATATGAGAGGCACAGGATGGATATTGAAAAAGAAAAAAAAAAAAAATTGGTAAATTTAGAGACCAGGAGAAAATGGAGCAGGATTCCAGGAGGTGCGGAGCAAAGGGCCAACACATGCCAAAACTAACCTCAGAGATGTTGCACAAGCAGGAGAAAAAGTCAGGGAGCAAGACAGAACCTTCAGGGAATGGTATGAGTGACATGGCATAGAAACTGAAAAAAAATATAAAAATTCTTTGCCAAACTCAAAGCCATCGAAAGGCATGGGATGCCGTCAAGTGCAGAGACATGGAGCAAAGATTGCCCAATCGAGTCCCATTGAAACCGCAAGATTTCGTTTCCCTTCCCGAAAGGAAATGAAATTTCCTTTCGGGAAGGGAAACGAAATCTTGCGACCCTGAAAAGAAAGGCTCACAAAGGCTCTGGAAAGGAGATACAATCAAATGAAGCGCGCCAGAAAAAAAACAGAAAAACCAGAAAACTGGGACATGTAGTGACTACGAGAAAATGGTCTGAGACTAAATGAGGTGCAGTGTAAAAGAGCAAAACATGCCAAATCTATTCTGAACAAAGCTGCAAAGGCATTGGAATAGATAAAGGAAGAAGGGAGAAAGTTGAGGGGAAGATATGAGAGGCACAGGATGGATATTGAAAAAGAAAAAAAAAAAAATTGGTAAATTTAGAGACCAGGAGAAAATGGAGCAGGATTCCAGGAGGCGCGGAGCAAAGGGCCAACACATGCCAAAACTAACCTCAGAGATGTTGCACAAGCAGGAGAAAAAGTCAGGGAGCAAGACAGAACCTTCAGGGAATGGTATGAGTGACATGGCATAGAAACTGAAAAAAAATATAAAAATTCTTTGCCAAACTCAAAGCCATCGAAAGGCATGGGATGCCGTCAAGTGCAGAGACATGGAGCAAAGATTGCCCAATCGAGTCCCATTGAAACCGCAAGATTTCGTTTCCCTTCCCGAAAGGAAATGAAATTTCCTTTCGGGAAGGGAAACGAAATCTTGCGACCCTGAAAAGAAAGGCTCACAAAGGCTCTGGAAGGGAGATACCATCAAATGAAGCGCGCCAGAAAAAAAACAGAAAAACCAGAAAATTGGGACATGTAGTGACTACGAGAAAATGGTCTGAGTCTAAATGAGGTGCAGTGTAAAAGAGCAAAACATGCCAAATCTATTCTGAACAAAGCTGCAAAGGCATTGGAATAGATAAAGGAAGAAGGGAGAAAGTTGAGGGGAAGATATGAGAGGCACAGGATGGATATTGAAAAAGAAAAAAAAAAAAAATTGGTAAATTTAGAGACCAGGAGAAAATGGAGCAGGATTCCAGGAGGTGCGGAGCAAAGGGCCAACACATGCCAAAACTAACCTCAGAGATGTTGCACAAGCAGGAGAAAAAGTCAGGGAGCAAGACAGAACCTTCAGGGAATGGTATGAGTGACATGGCATAGAAACTGAAAAAAAATATAAAAATTCTTTGCCAAACTCAAAGCCATCGAAAGGCATGGGATGCCGTCAAGTGCAGAGACATGGAGCAAAGATTGCCCAATCGAGTCCCATTGAAACCGCAAGATTTCGTTTCCCTTCCCGAAAGGAAATGAAATTTCCTTTCGGGAAGGGAAACGAAATCTTGCGACCCTGAAAAGAAAGGCTCACAAAGGCTCTGGAAAGGAGATACAATCAAATGAAGCGCGCCAGAAAAAAAACAGAAAAACCAGAAAACTGGGACATGTAGTGACTACGAGAAAATGGTCTGAGACTAAATGAGGTGCAGTGTAAAAGAGCAAAACATGCCAAATCTATTCTGAACAAAGCTGCAAAGGCATTGGAATAGATAAAGGAAGAAGGGAGAAAGTTGAGGGGAAGATATGAGAGGCACAGGATGGATATTGAAAAAGAAAAAAAAAAAAATTGGTAAATTTAGAGACCAGGAGAAAATGGAGCAGGATTCCAGGAGGCGCGGAGCAAAGGGCCAACACATGCCAAAACTAACCTCAGAGATGTTGCACAAGCAGGAGAAAAAGTCAGGGAGCAAGACAGAACCTTCAGGGAATGGTATGAGTGACATGGCATAGAAACTGAAAAAAAATATAAAAATTCTTTGCCAAACTCAAAGCCATCGAAAGGCATGGGATGCCGTCAAGTGCAGAGACATGGAGCAAAGATTGCCCAATCGAGTCCCATTGAAACCGCAAGATTTCGTTTCCCTTCCCGAAAGGAAATGAAATTTCCTTTCGGGAAGGGAAACGAAATCTTGCGACCCTGAAAACAAAGGCTCACAAAGGCTCTGGAAAGGAGATACAATCAAATGAAGCGCGCCAGAAAAAAAACAGAAAAACCAGAAAACTGGGACATGTAGTGACTACGAGAAAATGGTCTGAGACTAAATGAGGTGCAGTGTAAAAGAGCAAAACATGCCAAATCTATTCTGAACAAAGCTGCAAAGGCATTGGAATAGATAAAGGAAGAAGGGAGAAAGTTGAGGGGAAGATATGAGAGGCACAGGATGGATATTGAAAAAGAAAAAAAAAAAAATTGGTAAATTTAGAGACCAGGAGAAAATGGAGCAGGATTCCAGGAGGCGCGGAGCAAAGGGCCAACACATGCCAAAACTAACCTCAGAGATGTTGCACAAGCAGGAGAAAAAGTCAGGGAGCAAGACAGAACCTTCAGGGAATGGTATGAGTGACATGGCATAGAAGCTGAAAAAAAATATAAAAATTCTTTGCCAAACTCAAAGCCATCGAAAGGCATGGGATGCCGTCAAGTGCAGAGACATGGAGCAAAGATTGCCCAATCGAGTCCCATTGAAACCGCAAGATTTCGTTTCCCTTCCCGAAAGGAAATGAAATTTCCTTTCGGGAAGGGAAACGAAATCTTGCGACCCTGAAAAGAAAGGCTCACAAAGGCTCTGGAAGGGAGATACCATCAAATGAAGCGCGCCAGAAAAAAAACAGAAAAACCAGAAAATTGGGACATGTAGTGACTACGAGAAAATGGTCTGAGTCTAAATGAGGTGCAGTGTAAAAGAGCAAAACATGCCAAATCTATTCTGAACAAAGCTGCAAAGGCATTGGAATAGATAAAGGAAGAAGGGAGAAAGTTGAGGGGAAGATATGAGAGGCACAGGATGGATATTGAAAAAGAAAAAAAAAAAAAATTGGTAAATTTAGAGACCAGGAGAAAATGGAGCAGGATTCCAGGAGGTGCGGAGCAAAGGGCCAACACATGCCAAAACTAACCTCAGAGATGTTGCACAAGCAGGAGAAAAAGTCAGGGAGCAAGACAGAACCTTCAGGGAATGGTATGAGTGACATGGCATAGAAACTGAAAAAAAATATAAAAATTCTTTGCCAAACTCAAAGCCATCGAAAGGCATGGGATGCCGTCAAGTGCAGAGACATGGAGCAAAGATTGCCCAATCGAGTCCCATTGAAACCGCAAGATTTCGTTTCCCTTCCCGAAAGGAAATGAAATTTCCTTTCGGGAAGGGAAACGAAATCTTGCGACCCTGAAAAGAAAGGCTCACAAAGGCTCTGGAAGGGAGATACCATCAAATGAAGCGCGCCAGAAAAAAAACAGAAAAACCAGAAAACTGGGACATGTAGTGACTACGAGAAAATGGTCTGAGACTAAATGAGGTGCAGTGTAAAAGAGCAAAACATGCCAAATCTATTCTGAACAAAGCTGCAAAGGCATTGGAATAGATAAAGGAAGAAGGGAGAAAGTTGAGGGGAAGATATGAGAGGCACAGGATGGATATTGAAAAAGAAAAAAAAAAAAATTGGTAAATTTAGAGACCAGGAGAAAATGGAGCAGGATTCCAGGAGGTGCGGAGCAAAGGGCCAACACATGCCAAAACTAACCTCAGAGATGTTGCACAAGCAGGAGAAAAAGTCAGGGAGCAAGACAGAACCTTCAGGGAATGGTATGAGTGACATGGCATAGAAGCTGAAAAAAAATATAAAAATTCTTTGCCAAACTCAAAGCCATCGAAAGGCATGGGATGCCGTCAAGTGCAGAGACATGGAGCAAAGATTGCCCAATCGAGTCCCATTGAAACCGCAAGATTTCGTTTCCCTTCCCGAAAGGAAATGAAATTTCCTTTCGGGAAGGGAAACGAAATCTTGCGACCCTGAAAAGAAAGGCTCACAAAGGCTCTGGAAAGGAGATACAATCAAATGAAGCGCGCCAGAAAAAAAACAGAAAAACCAGAAAACTGGGACATGTAGTGACTACGAGAAAATGGTCTGAGACTAAATGAGGTGCAGTGTAAAAGAGCAAAACATGCCAAATCTATTCTGAACAAAGCTGCAAAGGCATTGGAATAGATAAAGGAAGAAGGGAGAAAGTTGAGGGGAAGATATGAGAGGCACAGGATGGATATTGAAAAAGAAAAAAAAAAAAATTGGTAAATTTAGAGACCAGGAGAAAATGGAGCAGGATTCCAGGAGGCGCGGAGCAAAGGGCCAACACATGCCAAAACTAACCTCAGAGATGTTGCACAAGCAGGAGAAAAAGTCAGGGAGCAAGACAGAACCTTCAGGGAATGGTATGAGTGACATGGCATAGAAACTGAAAAAAAATATAAAAATTCTTTGCCAAACTCAAAGCCATCGAAAGGCATGGGATGCCGTCAAGTGCAGAGACATGGAGCAAAGATTGCCCAATCGAGTCCCATTGAAACCGCAAGATTTCGTTTCCCTTCCCGAAAGGAAATGAAATTTCCTTTCGGGAAGGGAAACGAAATCTTGCGACCCTGAAAAGAAAGGCTCACAAAGGCTCTGGAAGGGAGATACCATCAAATGAAGCGCGCCAGAAAAAAAACAGAAAAACCAGAAAACTGGGACATGTAGTGACTACGAGAAAATGGTCTGAGACTAAATGAGGTGCAGTGTAAAAGAGCAAAACATGCCAAATCTATTCTGAACAAAGCTGCAAAGGCATTGGAATAGATAAAGGAAGAAGGGAGAAAGTTGAGGGGAAGATATGAGAGGCACAGGATGGATATTGAAAAAGAAAAAAAAAAAAATTGGTAAATTTAGAGACCAGGAGAAAATGGAGCAGGATTCCAGGAGGTGCGGAGCAAAGGGCCAACACATGCCAAAACTAACCTCAGAGATGTTGCACAAGCAGGAGAAAAAGTCAGGGAGCAAGACAGAACCTTCAGGGAATGGTATGAGTGACATGGCATAGAAGCTGAAAAAAAATATAAAAATTCTTTGCCAAACTCAAAGCCATCGAAAGGCATGGGATGCCGTCAAGTGCAGAGACATGGAGCAAAGATTGCCCAATCGAGTCCCATTGAAACCGCAAGATTTCGTTTCCCTTCCCGAAAGGAAATGAAATTTCCTTTCGGGAAGGGAAACGAAATCTTGCGACCCTGAAAAGAAAGGCTCACAAAGGCTCTGGAAAGGAGATACAATCAAATGAAGCGCGCCAGAAAAAAAACAGAAAAACCAGAAAACTGGGACATGTAGTGACTACGAGAAAATGGTCTGAGACTAAATGAGGTGCAGTGTAAAAGAGCAAAACATGCCAAATCTATTCTGAACAAAGCTGCAAAGGCATTGGAATAGATAAAGGAAGAAGGGAGAAAGTTGAGGGGAAGATATGAGAGGCACAGGATGGATATTGAAAAAGAAAAAAAAAAAAATTGGTAAATTTAGAGACCAGGAGAAAATGGAGCAGGATTCCAGGAGGCGCGGAGCAAAGGGCCAACACATGCCAAAACTAACCTCAGAGATGTTGCACAAGCAGGAGAAAAAGTCAGGGAGCAAGACAGAACCTTCAGGGAATGGTATGAGTGACATGGCATAGAAACTGAAAAAAAATATAAAAATTCTTTGCCAAACTCAAAGCCATCGAAAGGCATGGGATGCCGTCAAGTGCAGAGACATGGAGCAAAGATTGCCCAATCGAGTCCCATTGAAACCGCAAGATTTCGTTTCCCTTCCCGAAAGGAAATGAAATTTCCTTTCGGGAAGGGAAACGAAATCTTGCGACCCTGAAAAGAAAGGCTCACAAAGGCTCTGGAAGGGAGATACCATCAAATGAAGCGCGCCAGAAAAAAAACAGAAAAACCAGAAAACTGGGACATGTAGTGACTACGAGAAAATGGTCTGAGACTAAATGAGGTGCAGTGTAAAAGAGCAAAACATGCCAAATCTATTCTGAACAAAGCTGCAAAGGCATTGGAATAGATAAAGGAAGAAGGGAGAAAGTTGAGGGGAAGATATGAGAGGCACAGGATGGATATTGAAAAAGAAAAAAAAAAAAATTGGTAAATTTAGAGACCAGGAGAAAATGGAGCAGGATTCCAGGAGGTGCGGAGCAAAGGGCCAACACATGCCAAAACTAACCTCAGAGATGTTGCACAAGCAGGAGAAAAAGTCAGGGAGCAAGACAGAACCTTCAGGGAATGGTATGAGTGACATGGCATAGAAGCTGAAAAAAAATATAAAAATTCTTTGCCAAACTCAAAGCCATCGAAAGGCATGGGATGCCGTCAAGTGCAGAGACATGGAGCAAAGATTGCCCAATCGAGTCCCATTGAAACCGCAAGATTTCGTTTCCCTTCCCGAAAGGAAATGAAATTTCCTTTCGGGAAGGGAAACGAAATCTTGCGACCCTGAAAAGAAAGGCTCACAAAGGCTCTGGAAGGGAGATACCATCAAATGAAGCGCGCCAGAAAAAAAACAGAAAAACCAGAAAATTGGGACATGTAGTGACTACGAGAAAATGGTCTGAGTCTAAATGAGGTGCAGTGTAAAAGAGCAAAACATGCCAAATCTATTCTGAACAAAGCTGCAAAGGCATTGGAATAGATAAAGGAAGAAGGGAGAAAGTTGAGGGGAAGATATGAGAGGCACAGGATGGATATTGAAAAAGAAAAAAAAAAAAAATTGGTAAATTTAGAGACCAGGAGAAAATGGAGCAGGATTCCAGGAGGTGCGGAGCAAAGGGCCAACACATGCCAAAACTAACCTCAGAGATGTTGCACAAGCAGGAGAAAAAGTCAGGGAGCAAGACAGAACCTTCAGGGAATGGTATGAGTGACATGGCATAGAAACTGAAAAAAAATATAAAAATTCTTTGCCAAACTCAAAGCCATCGAAAGGCATGGGATGCCGTCAAGTGCAGAGACATGGAGCAAAGATTGCCCAATCGAGTCCCATTGAAACCGCAAGATTTCGTTTCCCTTCCCGAAAGGAAATGAAATTTCCTTTCGGGAAGGGAAACGAAATCTTGCGACCCTGAAAAGAAAGGCTCACAAAGGCTCTGGAAAGGAGATACAATCAAATGAAGCGCGCCAGAAAAAAAACAGAAAAACCAGAAAACTGGGACATGTAGTGACTACGAGAAAATGGTCTGAGACTAAATGAGGTGCAGTGTAAAAGAGCAAAACATGCCAAATCTATTCTGAACAAAGCTGCAAAGGCATTGGAATAGATAAAGGAAGAAGGGAGAAAGTTGAGGGGAAGATATGAGAGGCACAGGATGGATATTGAAAAAGAAAAAAAAAAAAATTGGTAAATTTAGAGACCAGGAGAAAATGGAGCAGGATTCCAGGAGGCGCGGAGCAAAGGGCCAACACATGCCAAAACTAACCTCAGAGATGTTGCACAAGCAGGAGAAAAAGTCAGGGAGCAAGACAGAACCTTCAGGGAATGGTATGAGTGACATGGCATAGAAACTGAAAAAAAATATAAAAATTCTTTGCCAAACTCAAAGCCATCGAAAGGCATGGGATGCCGTCAAGTGCAGAGACATGGAGCAAAGATTGCCCAATCGAGTCCCATTGAAACCGCAAGATTTCGTTTCCCTTCCCGAAAGGAAATGAAATTTCCTTTCGGGAAGGGAAACGAAATCTTGCGACCCTGAAAAGAAAGGCTCACAAAGGCTCTGGAAGGGAGATACCATCAAATGAAGCGCGCCAGAAAAAAAACAGAAAAACCAGAAAACTGGGACATGTAGTGACTACGAGAAAATGGTCTGAGACTAAATGAGGTGCAGTGTAAAAGAGCAAAACATGCCAAATCTATTCTGAACAAAGCTGCAAAGGCATTGGAATAGATAAAGGAAGAAGGGAGAAAGTTGAGGGGAAGATATGAGAGGCACAGGATGGATATTGAAAAAGAAAAAAAAAAAAATTGGTAAATTTAGAGACCAGGAGAAAATGGAGCAGGATTCCAGGAGGTGCGGAGCAAAGGGCCAACACATGCCAAAACTAACCTCAGAGATGTTGCACAAGCAGGAGAAAAAGTCAGAGAGCAAGACAGAACCTTCAGGGAATGGTATGAGTGACATGGCATAGAAGCTGAAAAAAAATATAAAAATTCTTTGCCAAACTCAAAGCCATCGAAAGGCATGGGATGCCGTCAAGTGCAGAGACATGGAGCAAAGATTGCCCAATCGAGTCCCATTGAAACCGCAAGATTTCGTTTCCCTTCCCGAAAGGAAATGAAATTTCCTTTCGGGAAGGGAAACGAAATCTTGCGACCCTGAAAAGAAAGGCTCACAAAGGCTCTGGAAGGGAGATACAATCAAATGAAGCGCGCCAGAAAAAAAACAGAAAAACCAGAAAACTGGGACATGTAGTGACTACGAGAAAATGGTCTGAGACTAAATGAGGTGCAGTGTAAAAGAGCAAAACATGCCAAATCTATTCTGAACAAAGCTGCAAAGGCATTGGAATAGATAAAGGAAGAAGGGAGAAAGTTGAGGGGAAGATATGAGAGGCACAGGATGGATATTGAAAAAGAAAAAAAAAAAAAATTGGTAAATTTAGAGACCAGGAGAAAATGGAGCAGGATTCCAGGAGGCGCGGAGCAAAGGGCCAACACATGCCAAAACTAACCTCAGAGATGTTGCACAAGCAGGAGAAAAAGTCAGAGAGCAAGACAGAACCTTCAGGGAATGGTATGAGTGACATGGCATAGAAGCTGAAAAAAAATATAAAAATTCTTTGCCAAACTCAAAGCCATCGAAAGGCATGGGATGCCGTCAAGTGCAGAGACATGGAGCAAAGATTGCCCAATCGAGTCCCATTGAAACCGCAAGATTTCGTTTCCCTTCCCGAAAGGAAATGAAATTTCCTTTCGGGAAGGGAAACGAAATCTTGCGACCCTGAAAAGAAAGGCTCACAAAGGCTCTGGAAGGGAGATACAATCAAATGAAGCGCGCCAGAAAAAAAACAGAAAAACCAGAAAACTGGGACATGTAGTGACTACGAGAAAATGGTCTGAGACTAAATGAGGTGCAGTGTAAAAGAGCAAAACATGCCAAATCTATTCTGAACAAAGCTGCAAAGGCATTGGAATAGATAAAGGAAGAAGGGAGAAAGTTGAGGGGAAGATATGAGAGGCACAGGATGGATATTGAAAAAGAAAAAAAAAAAAATTGGTAAATTTAGAGACCAGGAGAAAATGGAGCAGGATTCCAGGAGGCGCGGAGCAAAGGGCCAACACATGCCAAAACTAACCTCAGAGATGTTGCACAAGCAGGAGAAAAAGTCAGGGAGCAAGACAGAACCTTCAGGGAATGGTATGAGTGACATGGCATAGAAACTGAAAAAAAATATAAAAATTCTTTGCCAAACTCAAAGCCATCGAAAGGCATGGGATGCCGTCAAGTGCAGAGACATGGAGCAAAGATTGCCCAATCGAGTCCCATTGAAACCGCAAGATTTCGTTTCCCTTCCCGAAAGGAAATGAAATTTCCTTTCGGGAAGGGAAACGAAATCTTGCGACCCTGAAAAGAAAGGCTCACAAAGGCTCTGGAAGGGAGATACAATCAAATGAAGCACGCCAGAAAAAAAACAGAAAAACCAGAAAACTGGGACATGTAGTGACTACGAGAAAATGGTCTGAGACTAAATGAGGTGCAGTGTAAAAGAGCAAAACATGCCAAATCTATTCTGAACAAAGCTGCAAAGGCATTGGAATAGATAAAGGAAGAAGGGAGAAAGTTGAGGGGAAGATATGAGAGGCACAGGATGGATATTGAAAAAGAAAAAAAAAAAAATTGGTAAATTTAGAGACCAGGAGAAAATGGAGCAGGATTCCAGGAGGCGCGGAGCAAAGGGCCAACACATGCCAAAACTAACCTCAGAGATGTTGCACAAGCAGGAGAAAAAGTCAGGGAGCAAGACAGAACCTTCAGGGAATGGTATGAGTGACATGGCATAGAAGCTGAAAAAAAATATAAAAATTCTTTGCCAAACTCAAAGCCATCGAAAGGCATGGGATGCCGTCAAGTGCAGAGACATGGAGCAAAGATTGCCCAATCGAGTCCCATTGAAACCGCAAGATTTCGTTTCCCTTCCCGAAAGGAAATGAAATTTCCTTTCGGGAAGGGAAACGAAATCTTGCGACCCTGAAAAGAAAGGCTCACAAAGGCTCTGGAAGGGAGATACAATCAAATGAAGCACGCCAGAAAAAAAACAGAAAAACCAGAAAACTGGGACATGTAGTGACTACGAGAAAATGGTCTGAGACTAAATGAGGTGCAGTGTAAAAGAGCAAAACATGCCAAATCTATTCTGAACAAAGCTGCAAAGGCATTGGAATAGATAAAGGAAGAAGGGAGAAAGTTGAGGGGAAGATATGAGAGGCACAGGATGGATATTGAAAAAGAAAAAAAAAAAAATTGGTAAATTTAGAGACCAGGAGAAAATGGAGCAGGATTCCAGGAGGCGCGGAGCAAAGGGCCAACACATGCCAAAACTAACCTCAGAGATGTTGCACAAGCAGGAGAAAAAGTCAGGGAGCAAGACAGAACCTTCAGGGAATGGTATGAGTGACATGGCATAGAAGCTGAAAAAAAATATAAAAATTCTTTGCCAAACTCAAAGCCATCGAAAGGCATGGGATGCCGTCAAGTGCAGAGACATGGAGCAAAGATTGCCCAATCGAGTCCCATTGAAACCGCAAGATTTCGTTTCCCTTCCCGAAAGGAAATGAAATTTCCTTTCGGGAAGGGAAACGAAATCTTGCGACCCTGAAAAGAAAGGCTCACAAAGGCTCTGGAAGGGAGATACCATCAAATGAAGCGCGCCAGAAAAAAAACAGAAAAACCAGAAAATTGGGACATGTAGTGACTACGAGAAAATGGTCTGAGTCTAAATGAGGTGCAGTGTAAAAGAGCAAAACATGCCAAATCTATTCTGAACAAAGCTGCAAAGGCATTGGAATAGATAAAGGAAGAAGGGAGAAAGTTGAGGGGAAGATATGAGAGGCACAGGATGGATATTGAAAAAGAAAAAAAAAAAAAATTGGTAAATTTAGAGACCAGGAGAAAATGGAGCAGGATTCCAGGAGGTGCGGAGCAAAGGGCCAACACATGCCAAAACTAACCTCAGAGATGTTGCACAAGCAGGAGAAAAAGTCAGGGAGCAAGACAGAACCTTCAGGGAATGGTATGAGTGACATGGCATAGAAACTGAAAAAAAATATAAAAATTCTTTGCCAAACTCAAAGCCATCGAAAGGCATGGGATGCCGTCAAGTGCAGAGACATGGAGCAAAGATTGCCCAATCGAGTCCCATTGAAACCGCAAGATTTCGTTTCCCTTCCCGAAAGGAAATGAAATTTCCTTTCGGGAAGGGAAACGAAATCTTGCGACCCTGAAAAGAAAGGCTCACAAAGGCTCTGGAAGGGAGATACAATCAAATGAAGCGCGCCAGAAAAAAACCAGAAAAACCAGAAAACTGGGACATGTAGTGACTACGAGAAAATGGTCTGAGACTAAATGAGGTGCAGTGTAAAAGAGCAAAACATGCCAAATCTATTCTGAACAAAGCTGCAAAGGCATTGGAATAGATAAAGGAAGAAGGGAGAAAGTTGAGGGGAAGATATGAGAGGCACAGGATGGATATTGAAAAAGAAAAAAAAAAAAAAATTGGTAAATTTAGAGACCAGGAGAAAATGGAGCAGGATTCCAGGAGGCGCGGAGCAAAGGGCCAACACATGCCAAAACTAACCTCAGAGATGTTGCACAAGCAGGAGAAAAAGTCAGGGAGCAAGACAGAACCTTCAGGGAATGGTATGAGTGACATGGCATAGAAGCTGAAAAAAAATATAAAAATTCTTTGCCAAACTCAAAGCCATCGAAAGGCATGGGATGCCGTCAAGTGCAGAGACATGGAGCAAAGATTGCCCAATCGAGTCCCATTGAAACCGCAAGATTTCGTTTCCCTTCCCGAAAGGAAATGAAATTTCCTTTCGGGAAGGGAAACGAAATCTTGCGACCCTGAAAAGAAAGGCTCACAGAGGCTCTGGAAGGGAGATACAATCAAATGAAGCGCGCCAGAAAAAAAACAGAAAAACCAGAAAACTGGGACATGTAGTGACTACGAGAAAATGGTCTGAGACTAAATGAGGTGCAGTGTAAAAGAGCAAAACATGCCAAATCTATTCTGAACAAAGCTGCAAAGGCATTGGAATAGATAAAGGAAGAAGGGAGAAAGTTGAGGGGAAGATATGAGAGGCACAGGATGGATATTGAAAAAGAAAAAAAAAAAAATTGGTAAATTTAGAGACCAGGAGAAAATGGAGCAGGATTCCAGGAGGCGCGGAGCAAAGGGCCAACACATGCCAAAACTAACCTCAGAGATGTTGCACAAGCAGGAGAAAAAGTCAGGGAGCAAGACAGAACCTTCAGGGAATGGTATGAGTGACATGGCATAGAAGCTGAAAAAAAATATAAAAATTCTTTGCCAAACTCAAAGCCATCGAAAGGCATGGGATGCCGTCAAGTGCAGAGACATGGAGCAAAGATTGCCCAATCGAGTCCCATTGAAACCGCAAGATTTCGTTTCCCTTCCCGAAAGGAAATGAAATTTCCTTTCGGGAAGGGAAACGAAATCTTGCGACCCTGAAAAGAAAGGCTCACAAAGGCTCTGGAAGGGAGATACCATCAAATGAAGCGCGCCAGAAAAAAAACAGAAAAACCAGAAAATTGGGACATGTAGTGACTACGAGAAAATGGTCTGAGTCTAAATGAGGTGCAGTGTAAAAGAGCAAA
The DNA here is from genome assembly GCF_036417665.1 of Passer domesticus. Classification (NCBI taxonomy): domain Eukaryota; kingdom Metazoa; phylum Chordata; class Aves; order Passeriformes; family Passeridae; genus Passer; species Passer domesticus. The sequence goes on along the minus strand of NC_087475.1, from coordinate 56,472,744 downwards.
ACATGCCAAATCTATTCTGAACAAAGCTGCAAAGGCATTGGAATAGATAAAGGAAGAAGGGAGAAAGTTGAGGGGAAGATATGAGAGGCACAGGATGGATATTGAAAAAGAAAAAAAAAAAAAATTGGTAAATTTAGAGACCAGGAGAAAATGGAGCAGGATTCCAGGAGGTGCGGAGCAAAGGGCCAACACATGCCAAAACTAACCTCAGAGATGTTGCACAAGCAGGAGAAAAAGTCAGGGAGCAAGACAGAACCTTCAGGGAATGGTATGAGTGACATGGCATAGAAACTGAAAAAAAATATAAAAATTCTTTGCCAAACTCAAAGCCATCGAAAGGCATGGGATGCCGTCAAGTGCAGAGACATGGAGCAAAGATTGCCCAATCGAGTCCCATTGAAACCGCAAGATTTCGTTTCCCTTCCCGAAAGGAAATGAAATTTCCTTTCGGGAAGGGAAACGAAATCTTGCGACCCTGAAAAGAAAGGCTCACAAAGGCTCTGGAAGGGAGATACAATCAAATGAAGCACGCCAGAAAAAAAACAGAAAAACCAGAAAACTGGGACATGTAGTGACTACGAGAAAATGGTCTGAGACTAAATGAGGTGCAGTGTAAAAGAGCAAAACATGCCAAATCTATTCTGAACAAAGCTGCAAAGGCATTGGAATAGATAAAGGAAGAAGGGAGAAAGTTGAGGGGAAGATATGAGAGGCACAGGATGGATATTGAAAAAGAAAAAAAAAAAAATTGGTAAATTTAGAGACCAGGAGAAAATGGAGCAGGATTCCAGGAGGCGCGGAGCAAAGGGCCAACACATGCCAAAACTAACCTCAGAGATGTTGCACAAGCAGGAGAAAAAGTCAGGGAGCAAGACAGAACCTTCAGGGAATGGTATGAGTGACATGGCATAGAAGCTGAAAAAAAATATAAAAATTCTTTGCCAAACTCAAAGCCATCGAAAGGCATGGGATGCCGTCAAGTGCAGAGACATGGAGCAAAGATTGCCCAATCGAGTCCCATTGAAACCGCAAGATTTCGTTTCCCTTCCCGAAAGGAAATGAAATTTCCTTTCGGGAAGGGAAACGAAATCTTGCGACCCTGAAAAGAAAGGCTCACAAAGGCTCTGGAAGGGAGATACCATCAAATGAAGCGCGCCAGAAAAAAAACAGAAAAACCAGAAAATTGGGACATGTAGTGACTACGAGAAAATGGTCTGAGTCTAAATGAGGTGCAGTGTAAAAGAGCAAAACATGCCAAATCTATTCTGAACAAAGCTGCAAAGGCATTGGAATAGATAAAGGAAGAAGGGAGAAAGTTGAGGGGAAGATATGAGAGGCACAGGATGGATATTGAAAAAGAAAAAAAAAAAAAATTGGTAAATTTAGAGACCAGGAGAAAATGGAGCAGGATTCCAGGAGGTGCGGAGCAAAGGGCCAACACATGCCAAAACTAACCTCAGAGATGTTGCACAAGCAGGAGAAAAAGTCAGGGAGCAAGACAGAACCTTCAGGGAATGGTATGAGTGACATGGCATAGAAGCTGAAAAAAAATATAAAAATTCTTTGCCAAACTCAAAGCCATCGAAAGGCATGGGATGCCGTCAAGTGCAGAGACATGGAGCAAAGATTGCCCAATCGAGTCCCATTGAAACCGCAAGATTTCGTTTCCCTTCCCGAAAGGAAATGAAATTTCCTTTCGGGAAGGGAAACGAAATCTTGCGACCCTGAAAAGAAAGGCTCACAAAGGCTCTGGAAAGGAGATACAATCAAATGAAGCGCGCCAGAAAAAAACCAGAAAAACCAGAAAACTGGGACATGTAGTGACTACGAGAAAATGGTCTGAGACTAAATGAGGTGCAGTGTAAAAGAGCAAAACATGCCAAATCTATTCTGAACAAAGCTGCAAAGGCATTGGAATAGATAAAGGAAGAAGGGAGAAAGTTGAGGGGAAGATATGAGAGGCACAGGATGGATATTGAAAAAGAAAAAAAAAAAAATTGGTAAATTTAGAGACCAGGAGAAAATGGAGCAGGATTCCAGGAGGCGCGGAGCAAAGGGCCAACACATGCCAAAACTAACCTCAGAGATGTTGCACAAGCAGGAGAAAAAGTCAGGGAGCAAGACAGAACCTTCAGGGAATGGTATGAGTGACATGGCATAGAAACTGAAAAAAAATATAAAAATTCTTTGCCAAACTCAAAGCCATCGAAAGGCATGGGATGCCGTCAAGTGCAGAGACATGGAGCAAAGATTGCCCAATCGAGTCCCATTGAAACCGCAAGATTTCGTTTCCCTTCCCGAAAGGAAATGAAATTTCCTTTCAGGAAGGGAAACGAAATCTTGCGACCCTGAAAAGAAAGGCTCACAAAGGCTCTGGAAGGGAGATACAATCAAATGAAGCGCGCCAGAAAAAAAACCAGAAAAACCAGAAAACTGGGACATGTAGTGACTACGAGAAAATGGTCTGAGACTAAATGAGGTGCAGTGTAAAAGAGCAAAACATGCCAAATCTATTCTGAACAAAGCTGCAAAGGCATTGGAATAGATAAAGGAAGAAGGGAGAAAGTTGAGGGGAAGATATGAGAGGCACAGGATGGATATTGAAAAAGAAAAAAAAAAAAAAATTGGTAAATTTAGAGACCAGGAGAAAATGGAGCAGGATTCCAGGAGGCGCGGAGCAAAGGGCCAACACATGCCAAAACTAACCTCAGAGATGTTGCACAAGCAGGAGAAAAAGTCAGGGAGCAAGACAGAACCTTCAGGGAATGGTATGAGTGACATGGCATAGAAGCTGAAAAAAAATATAAAAATTCTTTGCCAAACTCAAAGCCATCGAAAGGCATGGGATGCCGTCAAGTGCAGAGACATGGAGCAAAGATTGCCCAATCGAGTCCCATTGAAACCGCAAGATTTCGTTTCCCTTCCCGAAAGGAAATGAAATTTCCTTTCGGGAAGGGAAACGAAATCTTGCGACCCTGAAAAGAAAGGCTCACAAAGGCTCTGGAAGGGAGATACAATCAAATGAAGCACGCCAGAAAAAAAACAGAAAAACCAGAAAACTGGGACATGTAGTGACTACGAGAAAATGGTCTGAGACTAAATGAGGTGCAGTGTAAAAGAGCAAAACATGCCAAATCTATTCTGAACAAAGCTGCAAAGGCATTGGAATAGATAAAGGAAGAAGGGAGAAAGTTGAGGGGAAGATATGAGAGGCACAGGATGGATATTGAAAAAGAAAAAAAAAAAAATTGGTAAATTTAGAGACCAGGAGAAAATGGAGCAGGATTCCAGGAGGCGCGGAGCAAAGGGCCAACACATGCCAAAACTAACCTCAGAGATGTTGCACAAGCAGGAGAAAAAGTCAGGGAGCAAGACAGAACCTTCAGGGAATGGTATGAGTGACATGGCATAGAAACTGAAAAAAAATATAAAAATTCTTTGCCAAACTCAAAGCCATCGAAAGGCATGGGATGCCGTCAAGTGCAGAGACATGGAGCAAAGATTGCCCAATCGAGTCCCATTGAAACCGCAAGATTTCGTTTCCCTTCCCGAAAGGAAATGAAATTTCCTTTCGGGAAGGGAAACGAAATCTTGCGACCCTGAAAAGAAAGGCTCACAGAGGCTCTGGAAGGGAGATACAATCAAATGAAGCGCGCCAGAAAAAAAACAGAAAAACCAGAAAACTGGGACATGTAGTGACTACGAGAAAATGGTCTGAGACTAAATGAGGTGCAGTGTAAAAGAGCAAAACATGCCAAATCTATTCTGAACAAAGCTGCAAAGGCATTGGAATAGATAAAGGAAGAAGGGAGAAAGTTGAGGGGAAGATATGAGAGGCACAGGATGGATATTGAAAAAGAAAAAAAAAAAAATTGGTAAATTTAGAGACCAGGAGAAAATGGAGCAGGATTCCAGGAGGCGCGGAGCAAAGGGCCAACACATGCCAAAACTAACCTCAGAGATGTTGCACAAGCAGGAGAAAAAGTCAGGGAGCAAGACAGAACCTTCAGGGAATGGTATGAGTGACATGGCATAGAAGCTGAAAAAAAATATAAAAATTCTTTGCCAAACTCAAAGCCATCGAAAGGCATGGGATGCCGTCAAGTGCAGAGACATGGAGCAAAGATTGCCCAATCGAGTCCCATTGAAACCGCAAGATTTCGTTTCCCTTCCCGAAAGGAAATGAAATTTCCTTTCGGGAAGGGAAACGAAATCTTGCGACCCTGAAAAGAAAGGCTCACAAAGGCTCTGGAAGGGAGATACCATCAAATGAAGCGCGCCAGAAAAAAAACAGAAAAACCAGAAAATTGGGACATGTAGTGACTACGAGAAAATGGTCTGAGTCTAAATGAGGTGCAGTGTAAAAGAGCAAAACATGCCAAATCTATTCTGAACAAAGCTGCAAAGGCATTGGAATAGATAAAGGAAGAAGGGAGAAAGTTGAGGGGAAGATATGAGAGGCACAGGATGGATATTGAAAAAGAAAAAAAAAAAAAATTGGTAAATTTAGAGACCAGGAGAAAATGGAGCAGGATTCCAGGAGGTGCGGAGCAAAGGGCCAACACATGCCAAAACTAACCTCAGAGATGTTGCACAAGCAGGAGAAAAAGTCAGGGAGCAAGACAGAACCTTCAGGGAATGGTATGAGTGACATGGCATAGAAACTGAAAAAAAATATAAAAATTCTTTGCCAAACTCAAAGCCATCGAAAGGCATGGGATGCCGTCAAGTGCAGAGACATGGAGCAAAGATTGCCCAATCGAGTCCCATTGAAACCGCAAGATTTCGTTTCCCTTCCCGAAAGGAAATGAAATTTCCTTTCGGGAAGGGAAACGAAATCTTGCGACCCTGAAAAGAAAGGCTCACAAAGGCTCTGGAAGGGAGATACAATCAAATGAAGCACGCCAGAAAAAAAACAGAAAAACCAGAAAACTGGGACATGTAGTGACTACGAGAAAATGGTCTGAGACTAAATGAGGTGCAGTGTAAAAGAGCAAAACATGCCAAATCTATTCTGAACAAAGCTGCAAAGGCATTGGAATAGATAAAGGAAGAAGGGAGAAAGTTGAGGGGAAGATATGAGAGGCACAGGATGGATATTGAAAAAGAAAAAAAAAAAAATTGGTAAATTTAGAGACCAGGAGAAAATGGAGCAGGATTCCAGGAGGCGCGGAGCAAAGGGCCAACACATGCCAAAACTAACCTCAGAGATGTTGCACAAGCAGGAGAAAAAGTCAGGGAGCAAGACAGAACCTTCAGGGAATGGTATGAGTGACATGGCATAGAAGCTGAAAAAAAATATAAAAATTCTTTGCCAAACTCAAAGCCATCGAAAGGCATGGGATGCCGTCAAGTGCAGAGACATGGAGCAAAGATTGCCCAATCGAGTCCCATTGAAACCGCAAGATTTCGTTTCCCTTCCCGAAAGGAAATGAAATTTCCTTTCGGGAAGGGAAACGAAATCTTGCGACCCTGAAAAGAAAGGCTCACAAAGGCTCTGGAAGGGAGATACCATCAAATGAAGCGCGCCAGAAAAAAAACAGAAAAACCAGAAAATTGGGACATGTAGTGACTACGAGAAAATGGTCTGAGTCTAAATGAGGTGCAGTGTAAAAGAGCAAAACATGCCAAATCTATTCTGAACAAAGCTGCAAAGGCATTGGAATAGATAAAGGAAGAAGGGAGAAAGTTGAGGGGAAGATATGAGAGGCACAGGATGGATATTGAAAAAGAAAAAAAAAAAAAATTGGTAAATTTAGAGACCAGGAGAAAATGGAGCAGGATTCCAGGAGGTGCGGAGCAAAGGGCCAACACATGCCAAAACTAACCTCAGAGATGTTGCACAAGCAGGAGAAAAAGTCAGGGAGCAAGACAGAACCTTCAGGGAATGGTATGAGTGACATGGCATAGAAGCTGAAAAAAAATATAAAAATTCTTTGCCAAACTCAAAGCCATCGAAAGGCATGGGATGCCGTCAAGTGCAGAGACATGGAGCAAAGATTGCCCAATCGAGTCCCATTGAAACCGCAAGATTTCGTTTCCCTTCCCGAAAGGAAATGAAATTTCCTTTCGGGAAGGGAAACGAAATCTTGCGACCCTGAAAAGAAAGGCTCACAAAGGCTCTGGAAAGGAGATACAATCAAATGAAGCGCGCCAGAAAAAAACCAGAAAAACCAGAAAACTGGGACATGTAGTGACTACGAGAAAATGGTCTGAGACTAAATGAGGTGCAGTGTAAAAGAGCAAAACATGCCAAATCTATTCTGAACAAAGCTGCAAAGGCATTGGAATAGATAAAGGAAGAAGGGAGAAAGTTGAGGGGAAGATATGAGAGGCACAGGATGGATATTGAAAAAGAAAAAAAAAAAAATTGGTAAATTTAGAGACCAGGAGAAAATGGAGCAGGATTCCAGGAGGCGCGGAGCAAAGGGCCAACACATGCCAAAACTAACCTCAGAGATGTTGCACAAGCAGGAGAAAAAGTCAGGGAGCAAGACAGAACCTTCAGGGAATGGTATGAGTGACATGGCATAGAAACTGAAAAAAAATATAAAAATTCTTTGCCAAACTCAAAGCCATCGAAAGGCATGGGATGCCGTCAAGTGCAGAGACATGGAGCAAAGATTGCCCAATCGAGTCCCATTGAAACCGCAAGATTTCGTTTCCCTTCCCGAAAGGAAATGAAATTTCCTTTCAGGAAGGGAAACGAAATCTTGCGACCCTGAAAAGAAAGGCTCACAAAGGCTCTGGAAGGGAGATACAATCAAATGAAGCGCGCCAGAAAAAAAACCAGAAAAACCAGAAAACTGGGACATGTAGTGACTACGAGAAAATGGTCTGAGACTAAATGAGGTGCAGTGTAAAAGAGCAAAACATGCCAAATCTATTCTGAACAAAGCTGCAAAGGCATTGGAATAGATAAAGGAAGAAGGGAGAAAGTTGAGGGGAAGATATGAGAGGCACAGGATGGATATTGAAAAAGAAAAAAAAAAAAAAATTGGTAAATTTAGAGACCAGGAGAAAATGGAGCAGGATTCCAGGAGGCGCGGAGCAAAGGGCCAACACATGCCAAAACTAACCTCAGAGATGTTGCACAAGCAGGAGAAAAAGTCAGGGAGCAAGACAGAACCTTCAGGGAATGGTATGAGTGACATGGCATAGAAGCTGAAAAAAAATATAAAAATTCTTTGCCAAACTCAAAGCCATCGAAAGGCATGGGATGCCGTCAAGTGCAGAGACATGGAGCAAAGATTGCCCAATCGAGTCCCATTGAAACCGCAAGATTTCGTTTCCCTTCCCGAAAGGAAATGAAATTTCCTTTCGGGAAGGGAAACGAAATCTTGCGACCCTGAAAAGAAAGGCTCACAAAGGCTCTGGAAGGGAGATACAATCAAATGAAGCACGCCAGAAAAAAAACAGAAAAACCAGAAAACTGGGACATGTAGTGACTACGAGAAAATGGTCTGAGACTAAATGAGGTGCAGTGTAAAAGAGCAAAACATGCCAAATCTATTCTGAACAAAGCTGCAAAGGCATTGGAATAGATAAAGGAAGAAGGGAGAAAGTTGAGGGGAAGATATGAGAGGCACAGGATGGATATTGAAAAAGAAAAAAAAAAAAATTGGTAAATTTAGAGACCAGGAGAAAATGGAGCAGGATTCCAGGAGGCGCGGAGCAAAGGGCCAACACATGCCAAAACTAACCTCAGAGATGTTGCACAAGCAGGAGAAAAAGTCAGGGAGCAAGACAGAACCTTCAGGGAATGGTATGAGTGACATGGCATAGAAACTGAAAAAAAATATAAAAATTCTTTGCCAAACTCAAAGCCATCGAAAGGCATGGGATGCCGTCAAGTGCAGAGACATGGAGCAAAGATTGCCCAATCGAGTCCCATTGAAACCGCAAGATTTCGTTTCCCTTCCCGAAAGGAAATGAAATTTCCTTTCGGGAAGGGAAACGAAATCTTGCGACCCTGAAAAGAAAGGCTCACAGAGGCTCTGGAAGGGAGATACAATCAAATGAAGCACGCCAGAAAAAAAACAGAAAAACCAGAAAACTGGGACATGTAGTGACTACGAGAAAATGGTCTGAGACTAAATGAGGTGCAGTGTAAAAGAGCAAAACATGCCAAATCTATTCTGAACAAAGCTGCAAAGGCATTGGAATAGATAAAGGAAGAAGGGAGAAAGTTGAGGGGAAGATATGAGAGGCACAGGATGGATATTGAAAAAGAAAAAAAAAAAAATTGGTAAATTTAGAGACCAGGAGAAAATGGAGCAGGATTCCAGGAGGCGCGGAGCAAAGGGCCAACACATGCCAAAACTAACCTCAGAGATGTTGCACAAGCAGGAGAAAAAGTCAGGGAGCAAGACAGAACCTTCAGGGAATGGTTTGAGTGACATGGCATAGAAGCTGAAAAAAAATATAAAAATTCTTTGCCAAACTCAAAGCCATCGAAAGGCATGGGATGCCGTCAAGTGCAGAGACATGGAGCAAAGATTGCCCAATCGAGTCCCATTGAAACCGCAAGATTTCGTTTCCCTTCCCGAAAGGAAATGAAATTTCCTTTCGGGAAGGGAAACGAAATCTTGCGACCCTGAAAAGAAAGGCTCACAAAGGCTCTGGAAGGGAGATACCATCAAATGAAGCGCGCCAGAAAAAAAACAGAAAAACCAGAAAATTGGGACATGTAGTGACTACGAGAAAATGGTCTGAGTCTAAATGAGGTGCAGTGTAAAAGAGCAAAACATGCCAAATCTATTCTGAACAAAGCTGCAAAGGCATTGGAATAGATAAAGGAAGAAGGGAGAAAGTTGAGGGGAAGATATGAGAGGCACAGGATGGATATTGAAAAAGAAAAAAAAAAAAAATTGGTAAATTTAGAGACCAGGAGAAAATGGAGCAGGATTCCAGGAGGTGCGGAGCAAAGGGCCAACACATGCCAAAACTAACCTCAGAGATGTTGCACAAGCAGGAGAAAAAGTCAGGGAGCAAGACAGAACCTTCAGGGAATGGTATGAGTGACATGGCATAGAAACTGAAAAAAAATATAAAAATTCTTTGCCAAACTCAAAGCCATCGAAAGGCATGGGATGCCGTCAAGTGCAGAGACATGGAGCAAAGATTGCCCAATCGAGTCCCATTGAAACCGCAAGATTTCGTTTCCCTTCCCGAAAGGAAATGAAATTTCCTTTCGGGAAGGGAAACGAAATCTTGCGACCCTGAAAAGAAAGGCTCACAAAGGCTCTGGAAGGGAGATACAATCAAATGAAGCGCGCCAGAAAAAAAACCAGAAAAACCAGAAAACTGGGACATGTAGTGACTACGAGAAAATGGTCTGAGACTAAATGAGGTGCAGTGTAAAAGAGCAAAACATGCCAAATCTATTCTGAACAAAGCTGCAAAGGCATTGGAATAGATAAAGGAAGAAGGGAGAAAGTTGAGGGGAAGATATGAGAGGCACAGGATGGATATTGAAAAAGAAAAAAAAAAAAAAATTGGTAAATTCAGAGACCAGGAGAAAATGGAGCAGGATTCCAGGAGGCGCGGAGCAAAGGGCCAACACATGCCAAAACTAACCTCAGAGATGTTGCACAAGCAGGAGAAAAAGTCAGGGAGCAAGACAGAACCTTCAGGGAATGGTATGAGTGACATGGCATAGAAGCTGAAAAAAAATATAAAAATTCTTTGCCAAACTCAAAGCCATCGAAAGGCATGGGATGCCGTCAAGTGCAGAGACATGGAGCAAAGATTGCCCAATCGAGTCCCATTGAAACCGCAAGATTTCGTTTCCCTTCCCGAAAGGAAATGAAATTTCCTTTCGGGAAGGGAAACGAAATCTTGCGACCCTGAAAAGAAAGGCTCACAAAGGCTCTGGAAAGGAGATACAATCAAATGAAGCGCGCCAGAAAAAAACCAGAAAAACCAGAAAACTGGGACATGTAGTGACTACGAGAAAATGGTCTGAGACTAAATGAGGTGCAGTGTAAAAGAGCAAAACATGCCAAATCTATTCTGAACAAAGCTGCAAAGGCATTGGAATAGATAAAGGAAGAAGGGAGAAAGTTGAGGGGAAGATATGAGAGGCACAGGATGGATATTGAAAAAGAAAAAAAAAAAAATTGGTAAATTTAGAGACCAGGAGAAAATGGAGCAGGATTCCAGGAGGCGCGGAGCAAAGGGCCAACACATGCCAAAACTAACCTCAGAGATGTTGCACAAGCAGGAGAAAAAGTCAGGGAGCAAGACAGAACCTTCAGGGAATGGTATGAGTGACATGGCATAGAAACTGAAAAAAAATATAAAAATTCTTTGCCAAACTCAAAGCCATCGAAAGGCATGGGATGCCGTCAAGTGCAGAGACATGGAGCAAAGATTGCCCAATCGAGTCCCATTGAAACCGCAAGATTTCGTTTCCCTTCCCGAAAGGAAATGAAATTTCCTTTCGGGAAGGGAAACGAAATCTTGCGACCCTGAAAAGAAAGGCTCACAAAGGCTCTGGAAGGGAGATACAATCAAATGAAGCGCGCCAGAAAAAAAACCAGAAAAACCAGAAAACTGGGACATGTAGTGACTACGAGAAAATGGTCTGAGACTAAATGAGGTGCAGTGTAAAAGAGCAAAACATGCCAAATCTATTCTGAACAAAGCTGCAAAGGCATTGGAATAGATAAAGGAAGAAGGGAGAAAGTTGAGGGGAAGATATGAGAGGCACAGGATGGATATTGAAAAAGAAAAAAAAAAAAAAATTGGTAAATTTAGAGACCAGGAGAAAATGGAGCAGGATTCCAGGAGGCGCGGAGCAAAGGGCCAACACATGCCAAAACTAACCTCAGAGATGTTGCACAAGCAGGAGAAAAAGTCAGGGAGCAAGACAGAACCTTCAGGGAATGGTATGAGTGACATGGCATAGAAGCTGAAAAAAAATATAAAAATTCTTTGCCAAACTCAAAGCCATCGAAAGGCATGGGATGCCGTCAAGTGCAGAGACATGGAGCAAAGATTGCCCAATCGAGTCCCATTGAAACCGCAAGATTTCGTTTCCCTTCCCGAAAGGAAATGAAATTTCCTTTCGGGAAGGGAAACGAAATCTTGCGACCCTGAAAAGAAAGGCTCACAAAGGCTCTGGAAGGGAGATACAATCAAATGAAGCACGCCAGAAAAAAAACAGAAAAACCAGAAAACTGGGACATGTAGTGACTACGAGAAAATGGTCTGAGACTAAATGAGGTGCAGTGTAAAAGAGCAAAACATGCCAAATCTATTCTGAACAAAGCTGCAAAGGCATTGGAATAGATAAAGGAAGAAGGGAGAAAGTTGAGGGGAAGATATGAGAGGCACAGGATGGATATTGAAAAAGAAAAAAAAAAAAATTGGTAAATTTAGAGACCAGGAGAAAATGGAGCAGGATTCCAGGAGGCGCGGAGCAAAGGGCCAACACATGCCAAAACTAACCTCAGAGATGTTGCACAAGCAGGAGAAAAAGTCAGGGAGCAAGACAGAACCTTCAGGGAATGGTATGAGTGACATGGCATAGAAACTGAAAAAAAATATAAAAATTCTTTGCCAAACTCAAAGCCATCGAAAGGCATGGGATGCCGTCAAGTGCAGAGACATGGAGCAAAGATTGCCCAATCGAGTCCCATTGAAACCGCAAGATTTCGTTTCCCTTCCCGAAAGGAAATGAAATTTCCTTTCGGGAAGGGAAACGAAATCTTGCGACCCTGAAAAGAAAGGCTCACAGAGGCTCTGGAAGGGAGATACAATCAAATGAAGCACGCCAGAAAAAAAACAGAAAAACCAGAAAACTGGGACATGTAGTGACTACGAGAAAATGGTCTGAGACTAAATGAGGTGCAGTGTAAAAGAGCAAAACATGCCAAATCTATTCTGAACAAAGCTGCAAAGGCATTGGAATAGATAAAGGAAGAAGGGAGAAAGTTGAGGGGAAGATATGAGAGGCACAGGATGGATATTGAAAAAGAAAAAAAAAAAAATTGGTAAATTTAGAGACCAGGAGAAAATGGAGCAGGATTCCAGGAGGCGCGGAGCAAAGGGCCAACACATGCCAAAACTAACCTCAGAGATGTTGCACAAGCAGGAGAAAAAGTCAGGGAGCAAGACAGAACCTTCAGGGAATGGTTTGAGTGACATGGCATAGAAGCTGAAAAAAAATATAAAAATTCTTTGCCAAACTCAAAGCCATCGAAAGGCATGGGATGCCGTCAAGTGCAGAGACATGGAGCAAAGATTGCCCAATCGAGTCCCATTGAAACCGCAAGATTTCGTTTCCCTTCCCGAAAGGAAATGAAATTTCCTTTCGGGAAGGGAAACGAAATCTTGCGACCCTGAAAAGAAAGGCTCACAAAGGCTCTGGAAGGGAGATACCATCAAATGAAGCGCGCCAGAAAAAAAACAGAAAAACCAGAAAACTGGGACATGTAGTGACTACGAGAAAATGGTCTGAGTCTAAATGAGGTGCAGTGTAAAAGAGCAAAACATGCCAAATCTATTCTGAACAAAGCTGCAAAGGCATTGGAATAGATAAAGGAAGAAGGGAGAAAGTTGAGGGGAAGATATGAGAGGCACAGGATGGATATTGAAAAAGAAAAAAAAAAAAATTGGTAAATTTAGAGACCAGGAGAAAATGGAGCAGGATTCCAGGAGGCGCGGAGCAAAGGGCCAACACATGCCAAAACTAACCTCAGAGATGTTGCACAAGCAGGAGAAAAAGTCAGGGAGCAAGACAGAACCTTCAGGGAATGGTATGAGTGACATGGCATAGAAACTGAAAAAAAATATAAAAATTCTTTGCCAAACTCAAAGCCATCGAAAGGCATGGGATGCCGTCAAGTGCAGAGACATGGAGCAAAGATTGCCCAATCGAGTCCCATTGAAACCGCAAGATTTCGTTTCCCTTCCCGAAAGGAAATGAAATTTCCTTTCGGGAAGGGAAACGAAATCTTGCGACCCTGAAAAGAAAGGCTCACAAAGGCTCTGGAAGGGAGATACAATCAAATGAAGCGCGCCAGAAAAAAAACCAGAAAAACCAGAAAACTGGGACATGTAGTGACTACGAGAAAATGGTCTGAGACTAAATGAGGTGCAGTGTAAAAGAGCAAAACATGCCAAATCTATTCTGAACAAAGCTGCAAAGGCATTGGAATAGATAAAGGAAGAAGGGAGAAAGTTGAGGGGAAGATATGAGAGGCACAGGATGGATATTGAAAAAGAAAAAAAAAAAAAAATTGGTAAATTTAGAGACCAGGAGAAAATGGAGCAGGATTCCAGGAGGCGCGGAGCAAAGGGCCAACACATGCCAAAACTAACCTCAGAGATGTTGCACAAGCAGGAGAAAAAGTCAGGGAGCAAGACAGAACCTTCAGGGAATGGTATGAGTGACATGGCATAGAAGCTGAAAAAAAATATAAAAATTCTTTGCCAAACTCAAAGCCATCGAAAGGCATGGGATGCCGTCAAGTGCAGAGACATGGAGCAAAGATTGCCCAATCGAGTCCCATTGAAACCGCAAGATTTCGTTTCCCTTCCCGAAAGGAAATGAAATTTCCTTTCGGGAAGGGAAACGAAATCTTGCGACCCTGAAAAGAAAGGCTCACAAAGGCTCTGGAAGGGAGATACAATCAAATGAAGCACGCCAGAAAAAAAACAGAAAAACCAGAAAACTGGGACATGTAGTGACTACGAGAAAATGGTCTGAGACTAAATGAGGTGCAGTGTAAAAGAGCAAAACATGCCAAATCTATTCTGAACAAAGCTGCAAAGGCATTGGAATAGATAAAGGAAGAAGGGAGAAAGTTGAGGGGAAGATATGAGAGGCACAGGATGGATATTGAAAAAGAAAAAAAAAAAAATTGGTAAATTTAGAGACCAGGAGAAAATGGAGCAGGATTCCAGGAGGCGCGGAGCAAAGGGCCAACACATGCCAAAACTAACCTCAGAGATGTTGCACAAGCAGGAGAAAAAGTCAGGGAGCAAGACAGAACCTTCAGGGAATGGTATGAGTGACATGGCATAGAAACTGAAAAAAAATATAAAAATTCTTTGCCAAACTCAAAGCCATCGAAAGGCATGGGATGCCGTCAAGTGCAGAGACATGGAGCAAAGATTGCCCAATCGAGTCCCATTGAAACCGCAAGATTTCGTTTCCCTTCCCGAAAGGAAATGAAATTTCCTTTCGGGAAGGGAAACGAAATCTTGCGACCCTGAAAAGAAAGGCTCACAGAGGCTCTGGAAGGGAGATACAATCAAATGAAGCACGCCAGAAAAAAAACAGAAAAACCAGAAAACTGGGACATGTAGTGACTACGAGAAAATGGTCTGAGACTAAATGAGGTGCAGTGTAAAAGAGCAAAACATGCCAAATCTATTCTGAACAAAGCTGCAAAGGCATTGGAATAGATAAAGGAAGAAGGGAGAAAGTTGAGGGGAAGATATGAGAGGCACAGGATGGATATTGAAAAAGAAAAAAAAAAAAATTGGTAAATTTAGAGACCAGGAGAAAATGGAGCAGGATTCCAGGAGGCGCGGAGCAAAGGGCCAACACATGCCAAAACTAACCTCAGAGATGTTGCACAAGCAGGAGAAAAAGTCAGGGAGCAAGACAGAACCTTCAGGGAATGGTTTGAGTGACATGGCATAGAAGCTGAAAAAAAATATAAAAATTCTTTGCCAAACTCAAAGCCATCGAAAGGCATGGGATGCCGTCAAGTGCAGAGACATGGAGCAAAGATTGCCCAATCGAGTCCCATTGAAACCGCAAGATTTCGTTTCCCTTCCCGAAAGGAAATGAAATTTCCTTTCGGGAAGGGAAACGAAATCTTGCGACCCTGAAAAGAAAGGCTCACAAAGGCTCTGGAAGGGAGATACCATCAAATGAAGCGCGCCAGAAAAAAAACAGAAAAACCAGAAAATTGGGACATGTAGTGACTACGAGAAAATGGTCTGAGTCTAAATGAGGTGCAGTGTAAAAGAGCAAAACATGCCAAATCTATTCTGAACAAAGCTGCAAAGGCATTGGAATAGATAAAGGAAGAAGGGAGAAAGTTGAGGGGAAGATATGAGAGGCACAGGATGGATATTGAAAAAGAAAAAAAAAAAAAATTGGTAAATTTAGAGACCAGGAGAAAATGGAGCAGGATTCCAGGAGGTGCGGAGCAAAGGGCCAACACATGCCAAAACTAACCTCAGAGATGTTGCACAAGCAGGAGAAAAAGTCAGGGAGCAAGACAGAACCTTCAGGGAATGGTATGAGTGACATGGCATAGAAACTGAAAAAAAATATAAAAATTCTTTGCCAAACTCAAAGCCATCGAAAGGCATGGGATGCCGTCAAGTGCAGAGACATGGAGCAAAGATTGCCCAATCGAGTCCCATTGAAACCGCAAGATTTCGTTTCCCTTCCCGAAAGGAAATGAAATTTCCTTTCGGGAAGGGAAACGAAATCTTGCGACCCTGAAAAGAAAGGCTCACAAAGGCTCTGGAAAGGAGATACAATCAAATGAAGCGCGCCAGAAAAAAAACAGAAAAACCAGAAAACTGGGACATGTAGTGACTACGAGAAAATGGTCTGAGACTAAATGAGGTGCAGTGTAAAAGAGCAAAACATGCCAAATCTATTCTGAACAAAGCTGCAAAGGCATTGGAATAGATAAAGGAAGAAGGGAGAAAGTTGAGGGGAAGATATGAGAGGCACAGGATGGATATTGAAAAAGAAAAAAAAAAAAATTGGTAAATTTAGAGACCAGGAGAAAATGGAGCAGGATTCCAGGAGGCGCGGAGCAAAGGGCCAACACATGCCAAAACTAACCTCAGAGATGTTGCACAAGCAGGAGAAAAAGTCAGGGAGCAAGACAGAACCTTCAGGGAATGGTATGAGTGACATGGCATAGAAACTGAAAAAAAATATAAAAATTCTTTGCCAAACTCAAAGCCATCGAAAGGCATGGGATGCCGTCAAGTGCAGAGACATGGAGCAAAGATTGCCCAATCGAGTCCCATTGAAACCGCAAGATTTCGTTTCCCTTCCCGAAAGGAAATGAAATTTCCTTTCGGGAAGGGAAACGAAATCTTGCGACCCTGAAAAGAAAGGCTCACAGAGGCTCTGGAAGGGAGATACAATCAAATGAAGCACGCCAGAAAAAAAACAGAAAAACCAGAAAACTGGGACATGTAGTGACTACGAGAAAATGGTCTGAGACTAAATGAGGTGCAGTGTAAAAGAGCAAAACATGCCAAATCTATTCTGAACAAAGCTGCAAAGGCATTGGAATAGATAAAGGAAGAAGGGAGAAAGTTGAGGGGAAGATATGAGAGGCACAGGATGGATATTGAAAAAGAAAAAAAAAAAAATTGGTAAATTTAGAGACCAGGAGAAAATGGAGCAGGATTCCAGGAGGCGCGGAGCAAAGGGCCAACACATGCCAAAACTAACCTCAGAGATGTTGCACAAGCAGGAGAAAAAGTCAGGGAGCAAGACAGAACCTTCAGGGAATGGTTTGAGTGACATGGCATAGAAGCTGAAAAAAAATATAAAAATTCTTTGCCAAACTCAAAGCCATCGAAAGGCATGGGATGCCGTCAAGTGCAGAGACATGGAGCAAAGATTGCCCAATCGAGTCCCATTGAAACCGCAAGATTTCGTTTCCCTTCCCGAAAGGAAATGAAATTTCCTTTCGGGAAGGGAAACGAAATCTTGCGACCCTGAAAAGAAAGGCTCACAAAGGCTCTGGAAGGGAGATACCATCAAATGAAGCGCGCCAGAAAAAAACCAGAAAAACCAGAAAATTGGGACATGTAGTGACTACGAGAAAATGGTCTGAGTCTAAATGAGGTGCAGTGTAAAAGAGCAAAACATGCCAAATCTATTCTGAACAAAGCTGCAAAGGCATTGGAATAGATAAAGGAAGAAGGGAGAAAGTTGAGGGGAAGATATGAGAGGCACAGGATGGATATTGAAAAAGAAAAAAAAAAAAAATTGGTAAATTTAGAGACCAGGAGAAAATGGAGCAGGATTCCAGGAGGTGCGGAGCAAAGGGCCAACACATGCCAAAACTAACCTCAGAGATGTTGCACAAGCAGGAGAAAAAGTCAGGGAGCAAGACAGAACCTTCAGGGAATGGTATGAGTGACATGGCATAGAAACTGAAAAAAAATATAAAAATTCTTTGCCAAACTCAAAGCCATCGAAAGGCATGGGATGCCGTCAAGTGCAGAGACATGGAGCAAAGATTGCCCAATCGAGTCCCATTGAAACCGCAAGATTTCGTTTCCCTTCCCGAAAGGAAATGAAATTTCCTTTCGGGAAGGGAAACGAAATCTTGCGACCCTGAAAAGAAAGGCTCACAAAGGCTCTGGAAAGGAGATACAATCAAATGAAGCGCGCCAGAAAAAAACCAGAAAAACCAGAAAACTGGGACATGTAGTGACTACGAGAAAATGGTCTGAGACTAAATGAGGTGCAGTGTAAAAGAGCAAAACATGCCAAATCTATTCTGAACAAAGCTGCAAAGGCATTGGAATAGATAAAGGAAGAAGGGAGAAAGTTGAGGGGAAGATATGAGAGGCACAGGATGGATATTGAAAAAGAAAAAAAAAAAAATTGGTAAATTTAGAGACCAGGAGAAAATGGAGCAGGATTCCAGGAGGCGCGGAGCAAAGGGCCAACACATGCCAAAACTAACCTCAGAGATGTTGCACAAGCAGGAGAAAAAGTCAGGGAGCAAGACAGAACCTTCAGGGAATGGTATGAGTGACATGGCATAGAAACTGAAAAAAAATATAAAAATTCTTTGCCAAACTCAAAGCCATCGAAAGGCATGGGATGCCGTCAAGTGCAGAGACATGGAGCAAAGATTGCCCAATCGAGTCCCATTGAAACCGCAAGATTTCGTTTCCCTTCCCGAAAGGAAATGAAATTTCCTTTCGGGAAGGGAAACGAAATCTTGCGACCCTGAAAAGAAAGGCTCACAAAGGCTCTGGAAGGGAGATACAATCAAATGAAGCGCGCCAGAAAAAAAACCAGAAAAACCAGAAAACTGGGACATGTAGTGACTACGAGAAAATGGTCTGAGACTAAATGAGGTGCAGTGTAAAAGAGCAAAACATGCCAAATCTATTCTGAACAAAGCTGCAAAGGCATTGGAATAGATAAAGGAAGAAGGGAGAAAGTTGAGGGGAAGATATGAGAGGCACAGGATGGATATTGAAAAAGAAAAAAAAAAAAAAATTGGTAAATTTAGAGACCAGGAGAAAATGGAGCAGGATTCCAGGAGGCGCGGAGCAAAGGGCCAACACATGCCAAAACTAACCTCAGAGATGTTGCACAAGCAGGAGAAAAAGTCAGGGAGCAAGACAGAACCTTCAGGGAATGGTATGAGTGACATGGCATAGAAGCTGAAAAAAAATATAAAAATTCTTTGCCAAACTCAAAGCCATCGAAAGGCATGGGATGCCGTCAAGTGCAGAGACATGGAGCAAAGATTGCCCAATCGAGTCCCATTGAAACCGCAAGATTTCGTTTCCCTTCCCGAAAGGAAATGAAATTTCCTTTCGGGAAGGGAAACGAAATCTTGCGACCCTGAAAAGAAAGGCTCACAAAGGCTCTGGAAGGGAGATACAATCAAATGAAGCACGCCAGAAAAAAAACAGAAAAACCAGAAAACTGGGACATGTAGTGACTACGAGAAAATGGTCTGAGACTAAATGAGGTGCAGTGTAAAAGAGCAAAACATGCCAAATCTATTCTGAACAAAGCTGCAAAGGCATTGGAATAGATAAAGGAAGAAGGGAGAAAGTTGAGGGGAAGATATGAGAGGCACAGGATGGATATTGAAAAAGAAAAAAAAAAAAAAATTGGTAAATTTAGAGACCAGGAGAAAATGGAGCAGGATTCCAGGAGGCGCGGAGCAAAGGGCCAACACATGCCAAAACTAACCTCAGAGATGTTGCACAAGCAGGAGAAAAAGTCAGGGAGCAAGACAGAACCTTCAGGGAATGGTATGAGTGACATGGCATAGAAGCTGAAAAAAAATATAAAAATTCTTTGCCAAACTCAAAGCCATCGAAAGGCATGGGATGCCGTCAAGTGCAGAGACATGGAGCAAAGATTGCCCAATCGAGTCCCATTGAAACCGCAAGATTTCGTTTCCCTTCCCGAAAGGAAATGAAATTTCCTTTCGGGAAGGGAAACGAAATCTTGCGACCCTGAAAAGAAAGGCTCACAAAGGCTCTGGAAGGGAGATACAATCAAATGAAGCACGCCAGAAAAAAAACAGAAAAACCAGAAAACTGGGACATGTAGTGACTACGAGAAAATGGTCTGAGACTAAATGAGGTGCAGTGTAAAAGAGCAAAACATGCCAAATCTATTCTGAACAAAGGTGCAAAGGCATTGGAATAGATAAAGGAAGAAGGGAGAAAGTTGAGGGGAAGATATGAGAGGCACAGGATGGATATTGAAAAAGAAAAAAAAAAAAATTGGTAAATTTAGAGACCAGGAGAAAATGGAGCAGGATTCCAGGAGGCGCGGAGCAAAGGGCCAACACATGCCAAAACTAACCTCAGAGATGTTGCACAAGCAGGAGAAAAAGTCAGGGAGCAAGACAGAACCTTCAGGGAATGGTATGAGTGACATGGCATAGAAACTGAAAAAAAATATAAAAATTCTTTGCCAAACTCAAAGCCATCGAAAGGCATGGGATGCCGTCAAGTGCAGAGACATGGAGCAAAGATTGCCCAATCGAGTCCCATTGAAACCGCAAGATTTCGTTTCCCTTCCCGAAAGGAAATGAAATTTCCTTTCGGGAAGGGAAACGAAATCTTGCGACCCTGAAAAGAAAGGCTCACAGAGGCTCTGGAAGGGAGATACAATCAAATGAAGCACGCCAGAAAAAAAACAGAAAAACCAGAAAACTGGGACATGTAGTGACTACGAGAAAATGGTCTGAGACTAAATGAGGTGCAGTGTAAAAGAGCAAAACATGCCAAATCTATTCTGAACAAAGCTGCAAAGGCATTGGAATAGATAAAGGAAGAAGGGAGAAAGTTGAGGGGAAGATATGAGAGGCACAGGATGGATATTGAAAAAGAAAAAAAAAAAAATTGGTAAATTTAGAGACCAGGAGAAAATGGAGCAGGATTCCAGGAGGCGCGGAGCAAAGGGCCAACACATGCCAAAACTAACCTCAGAGATGTTGCACAAGCAGGAGAAAAAGTCAGGGAGCAAGACAGAACCTTCAGGGAATGGTTTGAGTGACATGGCATAGAAGCTGAAAAAAAATATAAAAATTCTTTGCCAAACTCAAAGCCATCGAAAGGCATGGGATGCCGTCAAGTGCAGAGACATGGAGCAAAGATTGCCCAATCGAGTCCCATTGAAACCGCAAGATTTCGTTTCCCTTCCCGAAAGGAAATGAAATTTCCTTTCGGGAAGGGAAACGAAATCTTGCGACCCTGAAAAGAAAGGCTCACAAAGGCTCTGGAAGGGAGATACCATCAAATGAAGCGCGCCAGAAAAAAAACAGAAAAACCAGAAAATTGGGACATGTAGTGACTACGAGAAAATGGTCTGAGTCTAAATGAGGTGCAGTGTAAAAGAGCAAAACATGCCAAATCTATTCTGAACAAAGCTGCAAAGGCATTGGAATAGATAAAGGAAGAAGGGAGAAAGTTGAGGGGAAGATATGAGAGGCACAGGATGGATATTGAAAAAGAAAAAAAAAAAAAATTGGTAAATTTAGAGACCAGGAGAAAATGGAGCAGGATTCCAGGAGGTGCGGAGCAAAGGGCCAACACATGCCAAAACTAACCTCAGAGATGTTGCACAAGCAGGAGAAAAAGTCAGGGAGCAAGACAGAACCTTCAGGGAATGGTATGAGTGACATGGCATAGAAACTGAAAAAAAATATAAAAATTCTTTGCCAAACTCAAAGCCATCGAAAGGCATGGGATGCCGTCAAGTGCAGAGACATGGAGCAAAGATTGCCCAATCGAGTCCCATTGAAACCGCAAGATTTCGTTTCCCTTCCCGAAAGGAAATGAAATTTCCTTTCGGGAAGGGAAACGAAATCTTGCGACCCTGAAAAGAAAGGCTCACAAAGGCTCTGGAAAGGAGATACAATCAAATGAAGCGCGCCAGAAAAAAAACAGAAAAACCAGAAAACTGGGACATGTAGTGACTACGAGAAAATGGTCTGAGACTAAATGAGGTGCAGTGTAAAAGAGCAAAACATGCCAAATCTATTCTGAACAAAGCTGCAAAGGCATTGGAATAGATAAAGGAAGAAGGGAGAAAGTTGAGGGGAAGATATGAGAGGCACAGGATGGATATTGAAAAAGAAAAAAAAAAAAATTGGTAAATTTAGAGACCAGGAGAAAATGGAGCAGGATTCCAGGAGGCGCGGAGCAAAGGGCCAACACATGCCAAAACTAACCTCAGAGATGTTGCACAAGCAGGAGAAAAAGTCAGGGAGCAAGACAGAACCTTCAGGGAATGGTATGAGTGACATGGCATAGAAGCTGAAAAAAAATATAAAAATTCTTTGCCAAACTCAAAGCCATCGAAAGGCATGGGATGCCGTCAAGTGCAGAGACATGGAGCAAAGATTGCCCAATCGAGTCCCATTGAAACCGCAAGATTTCGTTTCCCTTCCCGAAAGGAAATGAAATTTCCTTTCGGGAAGGGAAACGAAATCTTGCGACCCTGAAAAGAAAGGCTCACAAAGGCTCTGGAAGGGAGATACCATCAAATGAAGCGCGCCAGAAAAAAAACAGAAAAACCAGAAAACTGGGACATGTAGTGACTACGAGAAAATGGTCTGAGACTAAATGAGGTGCAGTGTAAAAGAGCAAAACATGCCAAATCTATTCTGAACAAAGCTGCAAAGGCATTGGAATAGATAAAGGAAGAAGGGAGAAAGTTGAGGGGAAGATATGAGAGGCACAGGATGGATATTGAAAAAGAAAAAAAAAAAAATTGGTAAATTTAGAGACCAGGAGAAAATGGAGCAGGATTCCAGGAGGCGCGGAGCAAAGGGCCAACACATGCCAAAACTAACCTCAGAGATGTTGCACAAGCAGGAGAAAAAGTCAGGGAGCAAGACAGAACCTTCAGGGAATGGTATGAGTGACATGGCATAGAAACTGAAAAAAAATATAAAAATTCTTTGCCAAACTCAAAGCCATCGAAAGGCATGGGATGCCGTCAAGTGCAGAGACATGGAGCAAAGATTGCCCAATCGAGTCCCATTGAAACCGCAAGATTTCGTTTCCCTTCCCGAAAGGAAATGAAATTTCCTTTCGGGAAGGGAAACGAAATCTTGCGACCCTGAAAAGAAAGGCTCACAAAGGCTCTGGAAGGGAGATACCATCAAATGAAGCGCGCCAGAAAAAAAACAGAAAAACCAGAAAACTGGGACATGTAGTGACTACGAGAAAATGGTCTGAGACTAAATGAGGTGCAGTGTAAAAGAGCAAAACATGCCAAATCTATTCTGAACAAAGCTGCAAAGGCATTGGAATAGATAAAGGAAGAAGGGAGAAAGTTGAGGGGAAGATATGAGAGGCACAGGATGGATATTGAAAAAGAAAAAAAAAAAAATTGGTAAATTTAGAGACCAGGAGAAAATGGAGCAGGATTCCAGGAGGCGCGGAGCAAAGGGCCAACACATGCCAAAACTAACCTCAGAGATGTTGCACAAGCAGGAGAAAAAGTCAGGGAGCAAGACAGAACCTTCAGGGAATGGTATGAGTGACATGGCATAGAAACTGAAAAAAAATATAAAAATTCTTTGCCAAACTCAAAGCCATCGAAAGGCATGGGATGCCGTCAAGTGCAGAGACATGGAGCAAAGATTGCCCAATCGAGTCCCATTGAAACCGCAAGATTTCGTTTCCCTTCCCGAAAGGAAATGAAATTTCCTTTCGGGAAGGGAAACGAAATCTTGCGACCCTGAAAAGAAAGGCTCACAAAGGCTCTGGAAAGGAGATACAATCAAATGAAGCGCGCCAGAAAAAAAACAGAAAAACCAGAAAACTGGGACATGTAGTGACTACGAGAAAATGGTCTGAGACTAAATGAGGTGCAGTGTAAAAGAGCAAAACATGCCAAATCTATTCTGAACAAAGCTGCAAAGGCATTGGAATAGATAAAGGAAGAAGGGAGAAAGTTGAGGGGAAGATATGAGAGGCACAGGATGGATATTGAAAAAGAAAAAAAAAAAAATTGGTAAATTTAGAGACCAGGAGAAAATGGAGCAGGATTCCAGGAGGCGCGGAGCAAAGGGCCAACACATGCCAAAACTAACCTCAGAGATGTTGCACAAGCAGGAGAAAAAGTCAGGGAGCAAGACAGAACCTTCAGGGAATGGTATGAGTGACATGGCATAGAAACTGAAAAAAAATATAAAAATTCTTTGCCAAACTCAAAGCCATCGAAAGGCATGGGATGCCGTCAAGTGCAGAGACATGGAGCAAAGATTGCCCAATCGAGTCCCATTGAAACCGCAAGATTTCGTTTCCCTTCCCGAAAGGAAATGAAATTTCCTTTCGGGAAGGGAAACGAAATCTTGCGACCCTGAAAAGAAAGGCTCACAAAGGCTCTGGAAAGGAGATACAATCAAATGAAGCGCGCCAGAAAAAAAACAGAAAAACCAGAAAACTGGGACATGTAGTGACTACGAGAAAATGGTCTGAGACTAAATGAGGTGCAGTGTAAAAGAGCAAAACATGCCAAATCTATTCTGAACAAAGCTGCAAAGGCATTGGAATAGATAAAGGAAGAAGGGAGAAAGTTGAGGGGAAGATATGAGAGGCACAGGATGGATATTGAAAAAGAAAAAAAAAAAAATTGGTAAATTTAGAGACCAGGAGAAAATGGAGCAGGATTCCAGGAGGCGCGGAGCAAAGGGCCAACACATGCCAAAACTAACCTCAGAGATGTTGCACAAGCAGGAGAAAAAGTCAGGGAGCAAGACAGAACCTTCAGGGAATGGTATGAGTGACATGGCATAGAAACTGAAAAAAAATATAAAAATTCTTTGCCAAACTCAAAGCCATCGAAAGGCATGGGATGCCGTCAAGTGCAGAGACATGGAGCAAAGATTGCCCAATCGAGTCCCATTGAAACCGCAAGATTTCGTTTCCCTTCCCGAAAGGAAATGAAATTTCCTTTCGGGAAGGGAAACGAAATCTTGCGACCCTGAAAAGAAAGGCTCACAAAGGCTCTGGAAGGGAGATACAATCAAATGAAGCGCGCCAGAAAAAAAACAGAAAAACCAGAAAACTGGGACATGTAGTGACTACGAGAAAATGGTCTGAGACTAAATGAGGTGCAGTGTAAAAGAGCAAAACATGCCAAATCTATTCTGAACAAAGCTGCAAAGGCATTGGAATAGATAAAGGAAGAAGGGAGAAAGTTGAGGGGAAGATATGAGAGGCACAGGATGGATATTGAAAAAGAAAAAAAAAAAATTGGTAAATTTAGAGACCAGGAGAAAATGGAGCAGGATTCCAGGAGGCGCGGAGCAAAGGGCCAACACATGCCAAAACTAACCTCAGAGATGTTGCACAAGCAGGAGAAAAAGTCAGGGAGCAAGACAGAACCTTCAGGGAATGGTATGAGTGACATGGCATAGAAGCTGAAAAAAAATATAAAAATTCTTTGCCAAACTCAAAGCCATCGAAAGGCATGGGATGCCGTCAAGTGCAGAGACATGGAGCAAAGATTGCCCAATCGAGTCCCATTGAAACCGCAAGATTTCGTTTCCCTTCCCGAAAGGAAATGAAATTTCCTTTCGGGAAGGGAAACGAAATCTTGCGACCCTGAAAAGAAAGGCTCACAAAGGCTCTGGAAGGGAGATACCATCAAATGAAGCGCGCCAGAAAAAAAACAGAAAAACCAGAAAACTGGGACATGTAGTGACTACGAGAAAATGGTCTGAGACTAAATGAGGTGCAGTGTAAAAGAGCAAAACATGCCAAATCTATTCTGAACAAAGCTGCAAAGGCATTGGAATAGATAAAGGAAGAAGGGAGAAAGTTGAGGGGAAGATATGAGAGGCACAGGATGGATATTGAAAAAGAAAAAAAAAAAAATTGGTAAATTTAGAGACCAGGAGAAAATGGAGCAGGATTCCAGGAGGCGCGGAGCAAAGGGCCAACACATGCCAAAACTAACCTCAGAGATGTTGCACAAGCAGGAGAAAAAGTCAGGGAGCAAGACAGAACCTTCAGGGAATGGTATGAGTGACATGGCATAGAAACTGAAAAAAAATATAAAAATTCTTTGCCAAACTCAAAGCCATCGAAAGGCATGGGATGCCGTCAAGTGCAGAGACATGGAGCAAAGATTGCCCAATCGAGTCCCATTGAAACCGCAAGATTTCGTTTCCCTTCCCGAAAGGAAATGAAATTTCCTTTCGGGAAGGGAAACGAAATCTTGCGACCCTGAAAAGAAAGGCTCACAAAGGCTCTGGAAGGGAGATACAATCAAATGAAGCACGCCAGAAAAAAAACAGAAAAACCAGAAAACTGGGACATGTAGTGACTACGAGAAAATGGTCTGAGACTAAATGAGGTGCAGTGTAAAAGAGCAAAACATGCCAAATCTATTCTGAACAAAGCTGCAAAGGCATTGGAATAGATAAAGGAAGAAGGGAGAAAGTTGAGGGGAAGATATGAGAGGCACAGGATGGATATTGAAAAAGAAAAAAAAAAAAATTGGTAAATTTAGAGACCAGGAGAAAATGGAGCAGGATTCCAGGAGGCGCGGAGCAAAGGGCCAACACATGCCAAAACTAACCTCAGAGATGTTGCACAAGCAGGAGAAAAAGTCAGGGAGCAAGACAGAACCTTCAGGGAATGGTATGAGTGACATGGCATAGAAACTGAAAAAAAATATAAAAATTCTTTGCCAAACTCAAAGCCATCGAAAGGCATGGGATGCCGTCAAGTGCAGAGACATGGAGCAAAGATTGCCCAATCGAGTCCCATTGAAACCGCAAGATTTCGTTTCCCTTCCCGAAAGGAAATGAAATTTCCTTTCGGGAAGGGAAACGAAATCTTGCGACCCTGAAAAGAAAGGCTCACAAAGGCTCTGGAAGGGAGATACAATCAAATGAAGCGCGCCAGAAAAAAAACAGAAAAACCAGAAAACTGGGACATGTAGTGACTACGAGAAAATGGTCTGAGACTAAATGAGGTGCAGTGTAAAAGAGCAAAACATGCCAAATCTATTCTGAACAAAGCTGCAAAGGCATTGGAATAGATAAAGGAAGAAGGGAGAAAGTTGAGGGGAAGATATGAGAGGCACAGGATGGATATTGAAAAAGAAAAAAAAAAAAATTGGTAAATTTAGAGACCAGGAGAAAATGGAGCAGGATTCCAGGAGGCGCGGAGCAAAGGGCCAAAACATGCCAAAACTAACCTCAGAGATGTTGCACAAGCAGGAGAAAAAGTCAGGGAGCAAGACAGAACCTTCAGGGAATGGTATGAGTGACATGGCATAGAAACTGAAAAAAAATATAAAAATTCTTTGCCAAACTCAAAGCCATCGAAAGGCATGGGATGCCGTCAAGTGCAGAGACATGGAGCAAAGATTGCCCAATCGAGTCCCATTGAAACCGCAAGATTTCGTTTCCCTTCCCGAAAGGAAATGAAATTTCCTTTCGGGAAGGGAAACGAAATCTTGCGACCCTGAAAAGAAAGGCTCACAAAGGCTCTGGAAGGGAGATACAATCAAATGAAGCGCGCCAGAAAAAAAACCAGAAAAACCAGAAAACTGGGACATGTAGTGACTACGAGAAAATGGTCTGAGACTAAATGAGGTGCAGTGTAAAAGAGCAAAACATGCCAAATCTATTCTGAACAAAGCTGCAAAGGCATTGGAATAGATAAAGGAAGAAGGGAGAAAGTTGAGGGGAAGATATGAGAGGCACAGGATGGATATTGAAAAAGAAAAAAAAAAAATTGGTAAATTTAGAGACCAGGAGAAAATGGAGCAGGATTCCAGGAGGCGCGGAGCAAAGGGCCAACACATGCCAAAACTAACCTCAGAGATGTTGCACAAGCAGGAGAAAAAGTCAGGGAGCAAGACAGAACCTTCAGGGAATGGTATGAGTGACATGGCATAGAAACTGAAAAAAAATATAAAAATTCTTTGCCAAACTCAAAGCCATCGAAAGGCATGGGATGCCGTCAAGTGCAGAGACATGGAGCAAAGATTGCCCAATCGAGTCCCATTGAAACCGCAAGATTTCGTTTCCCTTCCCGAAAGGAAATGAAATTTCCTTTCGGGAAGGGAAACGAAATCTTGCGACCCTGAAAAGAAAGGCTCACAAAGGCTCTGGAAGGGAGATACAATCAAATGAAGCGCGCCAGAAAAAAAACCAGAAAAACCAGAAAACTGGGACATGTAGTGACTACGAGAAAATGGTCTGAGACTAAATGAGGTGCAGTGTAAAAGAGCAAAACATGCCAAATCTATTCTGAACAAAGCTGCAAAGGCATTGGAATAGATAAAGGAAGAAGGGAGAAAGTTGAGGGGAAGATATGAGAGGCACAGGATGGATATTGAAAAAGAAAAAAAAAAAAATTGGTAAATTTAGAGACCAGGAGAAAATGGAGCAGGATTCCAGGAGGCGCGGAGCAAAGGGCCAACACATGCCAAAACTAACCTCAGAGATGTTGCACAAGCAGGAGAAAAAGTCAGGGAGCAAGACAGAACCTTCAGGGAATGGTATGAGTGACATGGCATAGAAGCTGAAAAAAAATATAAAAATTCTTTGCCAAACTCAAAGCCATCGAAAGGCATGGGATGCCGTCAAGTGCAGAGACATGGAGCAAAGATTGCCCAATCGAGTCCCATTGAAACCGCAAGATTTCGTTTCCCTTCCCGAAAGGAAATGAAATTTCCTTTCGGGAAGGGAAACGAAATCTTGCGACCCTGAAAAGAAAGGCTCACAAAGGCTCTGGAAGGGAGATACCATCAAATGAAGCGCGCCAGAAAAAAAACAGAAAAACCAGAAAACTGGGACATGTAGTGACTACGAGAAAATGGTCTGAGACTAAATGAGGTGCAGTGTAAAAGAGCAAAACATGCCAAATCTATTCTGAACAAAGCTGCAAAGGCATTGGAATAGATAAAGGAAGAAGGGAGAAAGTTGAGGGGAAGATATGAGAGGCACAGGATGGATATTGAAAAAGAAAAAAAAAAAAATTGGTAAATTTAGAGACCAGGAGAAAATGGAGCAGGATTCCAGGAGGCGCGGAGCAAAGGGCCAACACATGCCAAAACTAACCTCAGAGATGTTGCACAAGCAGGAGAAAAAGTCAGGGAGCAAGACAGAACCTTCAGGGAATGGTATGAGTGACATGGCATAGAAACTGAAAAAAAATATAAAAATTCTTTGCCAAACTCAAAGCCATCGAAAGGCATGGGATGCCGTCAAGTGCAGAGACATGGAGCAAAGATTGCCCAATCGAGTCCCATTGAAACCGCAAGATTTCGTTTCCCTTCCCGAAAGGAAATGAAATTTCCTTTCGGGAAGGGAAACGAAATCTTGCGACCCTGAAAAGAAAGGCTCACAAAGGCTCTGGAAGGGAGATACAATCAAATGAAGCGCGCCAGAAAAAAAACCAGAAAAACCAGAAAACTGGGACATGTAGTGACTACGAGAAAATGGTCTGAGACT
Organism: Passer domesticus; assembly: GCF_036417665.1. NCBI lineage: Eukaryota > Metazoa > Chordata > Aves > Passeriformes > Passeridae > Passer > Passer domesticus. The sequence goes on along the minus strand of NC_087475.1, from coordinate 56,444,038 downwards.
AAATGAGGTGCAATGTAAAAGAGCAAAACATGCCAAATCTATTCTGAACAAAGCTGCAAAGGCATTGGAATAGATAAAGGAAGAAGGGAGAAAGTTGAGGGGAAGATATGAGAGGCACAGGATGGATATTGAAAAAGAAAAAAAAAAAAATTGGTAAATTTAGAGACCAGGAGAAAATGGAGCAGGATTCCAGGAGGCGCGGAGCAAAGGGCCAAAACATGCCAAAACTAACCTCAGAGATGTTGCACAAGCAGGAGAAAAAGTCAGGGAGCAAGACAGAACCTTCAGGGAATGGTATGAGTGACATGGCATAGAAACTGAAAAAAAATATAAAAATTCTTTGCCAAACTCAAAGCCATCGAAAGGCATGGGATGCCGTCAAGTGCAGAGACATGGAGCAAAGATTGCCCAATCGAGTCCCATTGAAACCGCAAGATTTCGTTTCCCTTCCCGAAAGGAAATGAAATTTCCTTTCGGGAAGGGAAACGAAATCTTGCGACCCTGAAAAGAAAGGCTCACAAAGGCTCTGGAAGGGAGATACCATCAAATGAAGTGCGCCAGAAAAAAAACAGAAAAACCAGAAAATTGGGACATGTAGTGACTACGAGAAAATGGTCTGAGTCTAAATGAGGTGCAGTATAAAAGAGCAAAACATGCCAAATCTATTCTGAACAAAGCTGCAAAGGCATTGGAATAGATAAAGGAAGAAGGGAGAAAGTTGAGGGGAAGATATGAGAGGCACAGGATGGATATTGAAAAAGAAAAAAAAAAAAAATTGGTAAATTTAGAGACCAGGAGAAAATGGAGCAGGATTCCAGGAGGTGCGGAGCAAAGGGCCAACACATGCCAAAACTAACCTCAGAGATGTTGCACAAGCAGGAGAAAAAGTCAGGGAGCAAGACAGAACCTTCAGGGAATGGTATGAGTGACATGGCATAGAAACTGAAAAAAAATATAAAAATTCTTTGCCAAACTCAAAGCCATCGAAAGGCATGGGATGCCGTCAAGTGCAGAGACATGGAGCAAAGATTGCCCAATCGAGTCCCATTGAAACCGCAAGATTTCGTTTCCCTTCCCGAAAGGAAATGAAATTTCCTTTCGGGAAGGGAAACGAAATCTTGCGACCCTGAAAAGAAAGGCTCACAAAGGCTCTGGAAAGGAGATACAATCAAATGAAGCACGCCAGAAAAAAAACAGAAAAACCAGAAAACTGGGACATGTAGTGACTACGAGAAAATGGTCTGAGACTAAATGAGGTGCAGTGTAAAAGAGCAAAACATGCCAAATCTATTCTGAACAAAGCTGCAAAGGCATTGGAATAGATAAAGGAAGAAGGGAGAAAGTTGAGGGGAAGATATGAGAGGCACAGGATGGATATTGAAAAAGAAAAAAAAAAAAAATTGGTAAATTTAGAGACCAGGAGAAAATGGAGCAGGATTCCAGGAGGCGCGGAGCAAAGGGCCAACACATGCCAAAACTAACCTCAGAGATGTTGCACAAGCAGGAGAAAAAGTCAGGGAGCAAGACAGAACCTTCAGGGAATGGTATGAGTGACATGGCATAGAAACTGAAAAAAAATATAAAAATTCTTTGCCAAACTCAAAGCCATCGAAAGGCATGGGATGCCGTCAAGTGCAGAGACATGGAGCAAAGATTGCCCAATCGAGTCCCATTGAAACCGCAAGATTTCGTTTCCCTTCCCGAAAGGAAATGAAATTTCCTTTCGGGAAGGGAAACGAAATCTTGCGACCCTGAAAAGAAAGGCTCACAAAGGCTCTGGAAGGGAGATACAATCAAATGAAGCGCGCCAGAAAAAAAACAGAAAAACCAGAAAACTGGGACATGTAGTGACTACGAGAAAATGGTCTGAGACTAAATGAGGTGCAGTGTAAAAGAGCAAAACATGCCAAATCTATTCTGAACAAAGCTGCAAAGGCATTGGAATAGATAAAGGAAGAAGGGAGAAAGTTGAGGGGAAGATATGAGAGGCACAGGATGGATATTGAAAAAGAAAAAAAAAAAAATTGGTAAATTTAGAGACCAGGAGAAAATGGAGCAGGATTCCAGGAGGCGCGGAGCAAAGGGCCAACACATGCCAAAACTAACCTCAGAGATGTTGCACAAGCAGGAGAAAAAGTCAGGGAGCAAGACAGAACCTTCAGGGAATGGTATGAGTGACATGGCATAGAAACTGAAAAAAAATATAAAAATTCTTTGCCAAACTCAAAGCCATCGAAAGGCATGGGATGCCGTCAAGTGCAGAGACATGGAGCAAAGATTGCCCAATCGAGTCCCATTGAAACCGCAAGATTTCGTTTCCCTTCCCGAAAGGAAATGAAATTTCCTTTCGGGAAGGGAAACGAAATCTTGCGACCCTGAAAAGAAAGGCTCACAAAGGCTCTGGAAGGGAGATACAATCAAATGAAGCACGCCAGAAAAAAAACAGAAAAACCAGAAAACTGGGACATGTAGTGACTACGAGAAAATGGTCTGAGACTAAATGAGGTGCAGTGTAAAAGAGCAAAACATGCCAAATCTATTCTGAACAAAGCTGCAAAGGCATTGGAATAGATAAAGGAAGAAGGGAGAAAGTTGAGGGGAAGATATGAGAGGCACAGGATGGATATTGAAAAAGAAAAAAAAAAAAATTGGTAAATTTAGAGACCAGGAGAAAATGGAGCAGGATTCCAGGAGGCGCGGAGCAAAGGGCCAACACATGCCAAAACTAACCTCAGAGATGTTGCACAAGCAGGAGAAAAAGTCAGGGAGCAAGACAGAACCTTCAGGGAATGGTATGAGTGACATGGCATAGAAACTGAAAAAAAATATAAAAATTCTTTGCCAAACTCAAAGCCATCGAAAGGCATGGGATGCCGTCAAGTGCAGAGACATGGAGCAAAGATTGCCCAATCGAGTCCCATTGAAACCGCAAGATTTCGTTTCCCTTCCCGAAAGGAAATGAAATTTCCTTTCGGGAAGGGAAACGAAATCTTGCGACCCTGAAAAGAAAGGCTCACAAAGGCTCTGGAAGGGAGATACCATCAAATGAAGCGCTCCAGAAAAAAAACAGAAAAACCAGAAAACTGGGACATGTAGTGACTACGAGAAAATGGTCTGAGACTAAATGAGGTGCAGTGTAAAAGAGCAAAACATGCCAAATCTATTCTGAACAAAGCTGCAAAGGCATTGGAATAGATAAAGGAAGAAGGGAGAAAGTTGAGGGGAAGATATGAGAGGCACAGGATGGATATTGAAAAAGAAAAAAAAAAAAATTGGTAAATTTAGAGACCAGGAGAAAATGGAGCAGGATTCCAGGAGGCGCGGAGCAAAGGGCCAACACATGCCAAAACTAACCTCAGAGATGTTGCACAAGCAGGAGAAAAAGTCAGGGAGCAAGACAGAACCTTCAGGGAATGGTATGAGTGACATGGCATAGAAACTGAAAAAAAATATAAAAATTCTTTGCCAAACTCAAAGCCATCGAAAGGCATGGGATGCCGTCAAGTGCAGAGACATGGAGCAAAGATTGCCCAATCGAGTCCCATTGAAACCGCAAGATTTCGTTTCCCTTCCCGAAAGGAAATGAAATTTCCTTTCGGGAAGGGAAACGAAATCTTGCGACCCTGAAAAGAAAGGCTCACAAAGGCTCTGGAAAGGAGATACAATCAAATGAAGCGCGCCAGAAAAAAAACAGAAAAACCAGAAAACTGGGACATGTAGTGACTACGAGAAAATGGTCTGAGACTAAATGAGGTGCAGTGTAAAAGAGCAAAACATGCCAAATCTATTCTGAACAAAGCTGCAAAGGCATTGGAATAGATAAAGGAAGAAGGGAGAAAGTTGAGGGGAAGATATGAGAGGCACAGGATGGATATTGAAAAAGAAAAAAAAAAAAATTGGTAAATTTAGAGACCAGGAGAAAATGGAGCAGGATTCCAGGAGGCGCGGAGCAAAGGGCCAACACATGCCAAAACTAACCTCAGAGATGTTGCACAAGCAGGAGAAAAAGTCAGGGAGCAAGACAGAACCTTCAGGGAATGGTATGAGTGACATGGCATAGAAACTGAAAAAAAATATAAAAATTCTTTGCCAAACTCAAAGCCATCGAAAGGCATGGGATGCCGTCAAGTGCAGAGACATGGAGCAAAGATTGCCCAATCGAGTCCCATTGAAACCGCAAGATTTCGTTTCCCTTCCCGAAAGGAAATGAAATTTCCTTTCGGGAAGGGAAACGAAATCTTGCGACCCTGAAAAGAAAGGCTCACAAAGGCTCTGGAAGGGAGATACCATCAAATGAAGCGCGCCAGAAAAAAAACAGAAAAACCAGAAAACTGGGACATGTAGTGACTACGAGAAAATGGTCTGAGACTAAATGAGGTGCAGTGTAAAAGAGCAAAACATGCCAAATCTATTCTGAACAAAGCTGCAAAGGCATTGGAATAGATAAAGGAAGAAGGGAGAAAGTTGAGGGGAAGATATGAGAGGCACAGGATGGATATTGAAAAAGAAAAAAAAAAAAATTGGTAAATTTAGAGACCAGGAGAAAATGGAGCAGGATTCCAGGAGGCGCGGAGCAAAGGGCCAACACATGCCAAAACTAACCTCAGAGATGTTGCACAAGCAGGAGAAAAAGTCAGGGAGCAAGACAGAACCTTCAGGGAATGGTATGAGTGACATGGCATAGAAACTGAAAAAAAATATAAAAATTCTTTGCCAAACTCAAAGCCATCGAAAGGCATGGGATGCCGTCAAGTGCAGAGACATGGAGCAAAGATTGCCCAATCGAGTCCCATTGAAACCGCAAGATTTCGTTTCCCTTCCCGAAAGGAAATGAAATTTCCTTTCGGGAAGGGAAACGAAATCTTGCGACCCTGAAAAGAAAGGCTCACAAAGGCTCTGGAAAGGAGATACAATCAAATGAAGCGCGCCAGAAAAAAAACAGAAAAACCAGAAAACTGGGACATGTAGTGACTACGAGAAAATGGTCTGAGACTAAATGAGGTGCAGTGTAAAAGAGCAAAACATGCCAAATCTATTCTGAACAAAGCTGCAAAGGCATTGGAATAGATAAAGGAAGAAGGGAGAAAGTTGAGGGGAAGATATGAGAGGCACAGGATGGATATTGAAAAAGAAAAAAAAAAAAATTGGTAAATTTAGAGACCAGGAGAAAATGGAGCAGGATTCCAGGAGGCGCGGAGCAAAGGGCCAACACATGCCAAAACTAACCTCAGAGATGTTGCACAAGCAGGAGAAAAAGTCAGGGAGCAAGACAGAACCTTCAGGGAATGGTATGAGTGACATGGCATAGAAACTGAAAAAAAATATAAAAATTCTTTGCCAAACTCAAAGCCATCGAAAGGCATGGGATGCCGTCAAGTGCAGAGACATGGAGCAAAGATTGCCCAATCGAGTCCCATTGAAACCGCAAGATTTCGTTTCCCTTCCCGAAAGGAAATGAAATTTCCTTTCGGGAAGGGAAACGAAATCTTGCGACCCTGAAAAGAAAGGCTCACAAAGGCTCTGGAAGGGAGATACAATCAAATGAAGCGCGCCAGAAAAAAAACAGAAAAACCAGAAAACTGGGACATGTAGTGACTACGAGAAAATGGTCTGAGACTAAATGAGGTGCAGTGTAAAAGAGCAAAACATGCCAAATCTATTCTGAACAAAGCTGCAAAGGCATTGGAATAGATAAAGGAAGAAGGGAGAAAGTTGAGGGGAAGATATGAGAGGCACAGGATGGATATTGAAAAAGAAAAAAAAAAAAATTGGTAAATTTAGAGACCAGGAGAAAATGGAGCAGGATTCCAGGAGGCGCGGAGCAAAGGGCCAACACATGCCAAAACTAACCTCAGAGATGTTGCACAAGCAGGAGAAAAAGTCAGGGAGCAAGACAGAACCTTCAGGGAATGGTATGAGTGACATGGCATAGAAACTGAAAAAAAATATAAAAATTCTTTGCCAAACTCAAAGCCATCGAAAGGCATGGGATGCCGTCAAGTGCAGAGACATGGAGCAAAGATTGCCCAATCGAGTCCCATTGAAACCGCAAGATTTCGTTTCCCTTCCCGAAAGGAAATGAAATTTCCTTTCGGGAAGGGAAACGAAATCTTGCGACCCTGAAAAGAAAGGCTCACAAAGGCTCTGGAAAGGAGATACAATCAAATGAAGCGCGCCAGAAAAAAACCAGAAAAACCAGAAAACTGGGACATGTAGTGACTACGAGAAAATGGTCTGAGACTAAATGAGGTGCAGTGTAAAAGAGCAAAACATGCCAAATCTATTCTGAACAAAGCTGCAAAGGCATTGGAATAGATAAAGGAAGAAGGGAGAAAGTTGAGGGGAAGATATGAGAGGCACAGGATGGATATTGAAAAAGAAAAAAAAAAAAATTGGTAAATTTAGAGACCAGGAGAAAATGGAGCAGGATTCCAGGAGGCGCGGAGCAAAGGGCCAAAACATGCCAAAACTAACCTCAGAGATGTTGCACAAGCAGGAGAAAAAGTCAGGGAGCAAGACAGAACCTTCAGGGAATGGTATGAGTGACATGGCATAGAAACTGAAAAAAAATATAAAAATTCTTTGCCAAACTCAAAGCCATCGAAAGGCATGGGATGCCGTCAAGTGCAGAGACATGGAGCAAAGATTGCCCAATCGAGTCCCATTGAAACCGCAAGATTTCGTTTCCCTTCCCGAAAGGAAATGAAATTTCCTTTCGGGAAGGGAAACGAAATCTTGCGACCCTGAAAAGAAAGGCTCACAAAGGCTCTGGAAGGGAGATACAATCAAATGAAGCGCGCCAGAAAAAAAACCAGAAAAACCAGAAAACTGGGACATGTAGTGACTACGAGAAAATGGTCTGAGACTAAATGAGGTGCAGTGTAAAAGAGCAAAACATGCCAAATCTATTCTGAACAAAGCTGCAAAGGCATTGGAATAGATAAAGGAAGAAGGGAGAAAGTTGAGGGGAAGATATGAGAGGCACAGGATGGATATTGAAAAAGAAAAAAAAAAAAATTGGTAAATTTAGAGACCAGGAGAAAATGGAGCAGGATTCCAGGAGGCGCGGAGCAAAGGGCCAAAACATGCCAAAACTAACCTCAGAGATGTTGCACAAGCAGGAGAAAAAGTCAGGGAGCAAGACAGAACCTTCAGGGAATGGTATGAGTGACATGGCATAGAAACTGAAAAAAAATATAAAAATTCTTTGCCAAACTCAAAGCCATCGAAAGGCATGGGATGCCGTCAAGTGCAGAGACATGGAGCAAAGATTGCCCAATCGAGTCCCATTGAAACCGCAAGATTTCGTTTCCCTTCCCGAAAGGAAATGAAATTTCCTTTCGGGAAGGGAAACGAAATCTTGCGACCCTGAAAAGAAAGGCTCACAAAGGCTCTGGAAGGGAGATACAATCAAATGAAGCGCGCCAGAAAAAAAACCAGAAAAACCAGAAAACTGGGACATGTAGTGACTACGAGAAAATGGTCTGAGACTAAATGAGGTGCAGTGTAAAAGAGCAAAACATGCCAAATCTATTCTGAACAAAGCTGCAAAGGCATTGGAATAGATAAAGGAAGAAGGGAGAAAGTTGAGGGGAAGATATGAGAGGCACAGGATGGATATTGAAAAAGAAAAAAAAAAAAATTGGTAAATTTAGAGACCAGGAGAAAATGGAGCAGGATTCCAGGAGGCGCGGAGCAAAGGGCCAACACATGCCAAAACTAACCTCAGAGATGTTGCACAAGCAGGAGAAAAAGTCAGGGAGCAAGACAGAACCTTCAGGGAATGGTATGAGTGACATGGCATAGAAACTGAAAAAAAATATAAAAATTCTTTGCCAAACTCAAAGCCATCGAAAGGCATGGGATGCCGTCAAGTGCAGAGACATGGAGCAAAGATTGCCCAATCGAGTCCCATTGAAACCGCAAGATTTCGTTTCCCTTCCCGAAAGGAAATGAAATTTCCTTTCGGGAAGGGAAACGAAATCTTGCGACCCTGAAAAGAAAGGCTCACAAAGGCTCTGGAAAGGAGATACAATCAAATGAAGCGCGCCAGAAAAAAAACAGAAAAACCAGAAAACTGGGACATGTAGTGACTACGAGAAAATGGTCTGAGACTAAATGAGGTGCAGTGTAAAAGAGCAAAACATGCCAAATCTATTCTGAACAAAGCTGCAAAGGCATTGGAATAGATAAAGGAAGAAGGGAGAAAGTTGAGGGGAAGATATGAGAGGCACAGGATGGATATTGAAAAAGAAAAAAAAAAAAAATTGGTAAATTTAGAGACCAGGAGAAAATGGAGCAGGATTCCAGGAGGCGCGGAGCAAAGGGCCAAAACATGCCAAAACTAACCTCAGAGATGTTGCACAAGCAGGAGAAAAAGTCAGGGAGCAAGACAGAACCTTCAGGGAATGGTATGAGTGACATGGCATAGAAACTGAAAAAAAATATAAAAATTCTTTGCCAAACTCAAAGCCATCGAAAGGCATGGGATGCCGTCAAGTGCAGAGACATGGAGCAAAGATTGCCCAATCGAGTCCCATTGAAACCGCAAGATTTCGTTTCCCTTCCCGAAAGGAAATGAAATTTCCTTTCGGGAAGGGAAACGAAATCTTGCGACCCTGAAAAGAAAGGCTCACAAAGGCTCTGGAAGGGAGATACCATCAAATGAAGCGCGCCAGAAAAAAAACAGAAAAACCAGAAAATTGGGACATGTAGTGACTACGAGAAAATGGTCTGAGTCTAAATGAGGTGCAGTGTAAAAGAGCAAAACATGCCAAATCTATTCTGAACAAAGCTGCAAAGGCATTGGAATAGATAAAGGAAGAAGGGAGAAAGTTGAGGGGAAGATATGAGAGGCACAGGATGGATATTGAAAAAGAAAAAAAAAAAAATTGGTAAATTTAGAGACCAGGAGAAAATGGAGCAGGATTCCAGGAGGTGCGGAGCAAAGGGCCAACACATGCCAAAACTAACCTCAGAGATGTTGCACAAGCAGGAGAAAAAGTCAGGGAGCAAGACAGAATCTTCAGGGAATGGTATGAGTGACATGGCATAGAAACTGAAAAAAAATATAAAAATTCTTTGCCAAACTCAAAGCCATCGAAAGGCATGGGATGCTGTCAAGTACAGAGACATGGAGCAAAGATTGCCCAATCGAGTCCCATTGAAACCGCAAGATTTCGTTTCCCTTCCCGAAAGGAAATGAAATTTCCTTTCGGGAAGGGAAACGAAATCTTGCGACCCTGAAAAGAAAGGCTCACAAAGGCTCTGGAAAGGAGATACAATCAAATGAAGCGCGCCAGAAAAAAAACAGAAAAACCAGAAAACTGGGACATGTAGTGACTACGAGAAAATGGTCTGAGACTAAATGAGGTGCAGTGTAAAAGAGCAAAACATGCCAAATCTATTCTGAACAAAGCTGCAAAGGCATTGGAATAGATAAAGGAAGAAGGGAGAAAGTTGAGGGGAAGATATGAGAGGCACAGGATGGATATTGAAAAAGAAAAAAAAAAAAATTGGTAAATTTAGAGACCAGGAGAAAATGGAGCAGGATTCCAGGAGGCGCGGAGCAAAGGGCCAACACATGCCAAAACTAACCTCAGAGATGTTGCACAAGCAGGAGAAAAAGTCAGGGAGCAAGACAGAACCTTCAGGGAATGGTATGAGTGACATGGCATAGAAACTGAAAAAAAATATAAAAATTCTTTGCCAAACTCAAAGCCATCGAAAGGCATGGGATGCCGTCAAGTGCAGAGACATGGAGCAAAGATTGCCCAATCGAGTCCCATTGAAACCGCAAGATTTCGTTTCCCTTCCCGAAAGGAAATGAAATTTCCTTTCGGGAAGGGAAACGAAATCTTGCGACCCTGAAAAGAAAGGCTCACAAAGGCTCTGGAAGGGAGATACAATCAAATGAAGCGCGCCAGAATAAAAACAGAAAAACCAGAAAACTGGGACATGTAGTGACTACGAGAAAATGGTCTGAGACTAAATGAGGTGCAGTGTAAAAGAGCAAAACATGCCAAATCTATTCTGAACAAAGCTGCAAAGGCATTGGAATAGATAAAGGAAGAAGGGAGAAAGTTGAGGGGAAGATATGAGAGGCACAGGATGGATATTGAAAAAGAAAAAAAAAAAAAAATTGGTAAATTTAGAGACCAGGAGAAAATGGAGCAGGATTCCAGGAGGCGCGGAGCAAAGGGCCAACACATGCCAAAACTAACCTCAGAGATGTTGCACAAGCAGGAGAAAAAGTCAGGGAGCAAGACAGAACCTTCAGGGAATGGTATGAGTGACATGGCATAGAAACTGAAAAAAAATATAAAAATTCTTTGCCAAACTCAAAGCCATCGAAAGGCATGGGATGCCGTCAAGTGCAGAGACATGGAGCAAAGATTGCCCAATCGAGTCCCATTGAAACCGCAAGATTTCGTTTCCCTTCCCGAAAGGAAATGAAATTTCCTTTCGGGAAGGGAAACGAAATCTTGCGACCCTGAAAAGAAAGGCTCACAAAGGCTCTGGAAGGGAGATACAATCAAATGAAGCGCGCCAGAAAAAAAACAGAAAAACCAGAAAACTGGGACATGTAGTGACTACGAGAAAATGGTCTGAGACTAAATGAGGTGCAGTGTAAAAGAGCAAAACATGCCAAATCTATTCTGAACAAAGCTGCAAAGGCATTGGAATAGATAAAGGAAGAAGGGAGAAAGTTGAGGGGAAGATATGAGAGGCACAGGATGGATATTGAAAAAGAAAAAAAAAAAAATTGGTAAATTTAGAGACCAGGAGAAAATGGAGCAGGATTCCAGGAGGCGCGGAGCAAAGGGCCAAAACATGCCAAAACTAACCTCAGAGATGTTGCACAAGCAGGAGAAAAAGTCAGGGAGCAAGACAGAACCTTCAGGGAATGGTATGAGTGACATGGCATAGAAACTGAAAAAAAATATAAAAATTCTTTGCCAAACTCAAAGCCATCGAAAGGCATGGGATGCCGTCAAGTGCAGAGACATGGAGCAAAGATTGCCCAATCGAGTCCCATTGAAACCGCAAGATTTCGTTTCCCTTCCCGAAAGGAAATGAAATTTCCTTTCGGGAAGGGAAACGAAATCTTGCGACCCTGAAAAGAAAGGCTCACAAAGGCTCTGGAAGGGAGATACAATCAAATGAAGCGCGCCAGAATAAAAACAGAAAAACCAGAAAACTGGGACATGTAGTGACTACGAGAAAATGGTCTGAGACTAAATGAGGTGCAGTGTAAAAGAGCAAAACATGCCAAATCTATTCTGAACAAAGCTGCAAAGGCATTGGAATAGATAAAGGAAGAAGGGAGAAAGTTGAGGGGAAGATATGAGAGGCACAGGATGGATATTGAAAAAGAAAAAAAAAAAATTGGTAAATTTAGAGACCAGGAGAAAATGGAGCAGGATTCCAGGAGGCGCGGAGCAAAGGGCCAAAACATGCCAAAACTAACCTCAGAGATGTTGCACAAGCAGGAGAAAAAGTCAGGGAGCAAGACAGAACCTTCAGGGAATGGTATGAGTGACATGGCATAGAAACTGAAAAAAAATATAAAAATTCTTTGCCAAACTCAAAGCCATCGAAAGGCATGGGATGCCGTCAAGTGCAGAGACATGGAGCAAAGATTGCCCAATCGAGTCCCATTGAAACCGCAAGATTTCGTTTCCCTTCCCGAAAGGAAATGAAATTTCCTTTCGGGAAGGGAAACGAAATCTTGCGACCCTGAAAAGAAAGGCTCACAAAGGCTCTGGAAGGGAGATACAATCAAATGAAGCGCGCCAGAAAAAAAACAGAAAAACCAGAAAACTGGGACATGTAGTGACTACGAGAAAATGGTCTGAGACTAAATGAGGTGCAGTGTAAAAGAGCAAAACATGCCAAATCTATTCTGAACAAAGCTGCAAAGGCATTGGAATAGATAAAGGAAGAAGGGAGAAAGTTGAGGGGAAGATATGAGAGGCACAGGATGGATATTGAAAAAGAAAAAAAAAAAAATTGGTAAATTTAGAGACCAGGAGAAAATGGAGCAGGATTCCAGGAGGCGCGGAGCAAAGGGCCAAAACATGCCAAAACTAACCTCAGAGATGTTGCACAAGCAGGAGAAAAAGTCAGGGAGCAAGACAGAACCTTCAGGGAATGGTATGAGTGACATGGCATAGAAACTGAAAAAAAATATAAAAATTCTTTGCCAAACTCAAAGCCATCGAAAGGCATGGGATGCCGTCAAGTGCAGAGACATGGAGCAAAGATTGCCCAATCGAGTCCCATTGAAACCGCAAGATTTCGTTTCCCTTCCCGAAAGGAAATGAAATTTCCTTTCGGGAAGGGAAACGAAATCTTGCGACCCTGAAAAGAAAGGCTCACAAAGGCTCTGGAAAGGAGGTACAATCAAATGAAGCGCGCCAGAAAAAAAACAGAAAAACCAGAAAACTGGGACATGTAGTGACTACGAGAAAATGGTCTGAGACTAAATGAGGTGCAGTGTAAAAGAGCAAAACATGCCAAATCTATTCTGAACAAAGCTGCAAAGGCATTGGAATAGATAAAGGAAGAAGGGAGAAAGTTGAGGGGAAGATATGAGAGGCACAGGATGGATATTGAAAAAGAAAAAAAAAAAAAATTGGTAAATTTAGAGACCAGGAGAAAATGGAGCAGGATTCCAGGAGGCGCGGAGCAAAGGGCCAAAACATGCCAAAACTAACCTCAGAGATGTTGCACAAGCAGGAGAAAAAGTCAGGGAGCAAGACAGAACCTTCAGGGAATGGTATGAGTGACATGGCATAGAAACTGAAAAAAAATATAAAAATTCTTTGCCAAACTCAAAGCCATTGAAAGGCATGGGATGCCGTCAAGTGCAGAGACATGGAGCAAAGATTGCCCAATCGAGTCCCATTGAAACCGCAAGATTTCGTTTCCCTTCCCGAAAGGAAATGAAATTTCCTTTCGGGAAGGGAAACGAAATCTTGCGACCCTGAAAAGAAAGGCTCACAAAGGCTCTGGAAGGGAGATACAATCAAATGAAGCGCGCCAGAAAAAAAACCAGAAAAACCAGAAAACTGGGACATGTAGTGACTACGAGAAAATGGTCTGAGACTAAATGAGGTGCAGTGTAAAAGAGCAAAACATGCCAAATCTATTCTGAACAAAGCTGCAAAGGCATTGGAATAGATAAAGGAAGAAGGGAGAAAGTTGAGGGGAAGATATGAGAGGCACAGGATGGATATTGAAAAAGAAAAAAAAAAAAATTGGTAAATTTAGAGACCAGGAGAAAATGGAGCAGGATTCCAGGAGGCGCGGAGCAAAGGGCCAACACATGCCAAAACTAACCTCAGAGATGTTGCACAAGCAGGAGAAAAAGTCAGGGAGCAAGACAGAACCTTCAGGGAATGGTATGAGTGACATGGCATAGAAGCTGAAAAAAAATATAAAAATTCTTTGCCAAACTCAAAGCCATCGAAAGGCATGGGATGCCGTCAAGTGCAGAGACATGGAGCAAAGATTGCCCAATCGAGTCCCATTGAAACCGCAAGATTTCGTTTCCCTTCCCGAAAGGAAATGAAATTTCCTTTCGGGAAGGGAAACGAAATCTTGCGACCCTGAAAAGAAAGGCTCACAAAGGCTCTGGAAGGGAGATACAATCAAATGAAGCGCGCCAGAAAAAAAACAGAAAAACCAGAAAACTGGGACATGTAGTGACTACGAGAAAATGGTCTGAGACTAAATGAGGTGCAGTGTAAAAGAGCAAAACATGCCAAATCTATTCTGAACAAAGCTGCAAAGGCATTGGAATAGATAAAGGAAGAAGGGAGAAAGTTGAGGGGAAGATATGAGAGGCACAGGATGGATATTGAAAAAGAAAAAAAAAAAAATTGGTAAATTTAGAGACCAGGAGAAAATGGAGCAGGATTCCAGGAGGCGCGGAGCAAAGGGCCAAAACATGCCAAAACTAACCTCAGAGATGTTGCACAAGCAGGAGAAAAAGTCAGGGAGCAAGACAGAACCTTCAGGGAATGGTATGAGTGACATGGCATAGAAACTGAAAAAAAATATAAAAATTCTTTGCCAAACTCAAAGCCATTGAAAGGCATGGGATGCCGTCAAGTGCAGAGACATGGAGCAAAGATTGCCCAATTGAGTCCCATTGAAACCGCAAGATTTCGTTTCCCTTCCCGAAAGGAAATGAAATTTCCTTTCGGGAAGGGAAACGAAATCTTGCGACCCTGAAAAGAAAGGCTCACAAAGGCTCTGGAAAGGAGGTACAATCAAATGAAGCGCGCCAGAAAAAAAACAGAAAAACCAGAAAACTGGGACATGTAGTGACTACGAGAAAATGGTCTGAGACTAAATGAGGTGCAGTGTAAAAGAGCAAAACATGCCAAATCTATTCTGAACAAAGCTGCAAAGGCATTGGAATAGATAAAGGAAGAAGGGAGAAAGTTGAGGGGAAGATATGAGAGGCACAGGATGGATATTGAAAAAGAAAAAAAAAAAAATTGGTAAATTTAGAGACCAGGAGAAAATGGAGCAGGATTCCAGGAGGCGCGGAGCAAAGGGCCAAAACATGCCAAAACTAACCTCAGAGATGTTGCACAAGCAGGAGAAAAAGTCAGGGAGCAAGACAGAACCTTCAGGGAATGGTATGAGTGACATGGCATAGAAACTGAAAAAAAATATAAAAATTCTTTGCCAAACTCAAAGCCATTGAAAGGCATGGGATGCCGTCAAGTGCAGAGACATGGAGCAAAGATTGCCCAATCGAGTCCCATTGAAACCGCAAGATTTCGTTTCCCTTCCCGAAAGGAAATGAAATTTCCTTTCGGGAAGGGAAACGAAATCTTGCGACCCTGAAAAGAAAGGCTCACAAAGGCTCTGGAAGGGAGATACAATCAAATGAAGCGCGCCAGAAAAAAAACAGAAAAACCAGAAAACTGGGACATGTAGTGACTACGAGAAAATGGTCTGAGACTAAATGAGGTGCAGTGTAAAAGAGCAAAACATGCCAAATCTATTCTGAACAAAGCTGCAAAGGCATTGGAATAGATAAAGGAAGAAGGGAGAAAGTTGAGGGGAAGATATGAGAGGCACAGGATGGATATTGAAAAAGAAAAAAAAAAAAATTGGTAAATTTAGAGACCAGGAGAAAATGGAGCAGGATTCCAGGAGGCGCGGAGCAAAGGGCCAAAACATGCCAAAACTAACCTCAGAGATGTTGCACAAGCAGGAGAAAAAGTCAGGGAGCAAGACAGAACCTTCAGGGAATGGTATGAGTGACATGGCATAGAAACTGAAAAAAAATATAAAAATTCTTTGCCAAACTCAAAGCCATCGAAAGGCATGGGATGCTGTCAAGTACAGAGACATGGAGCAAAGATTGCCCAATCGAGTCCCATTGAAACCGCAAGATTTCGTTTCCCTTCCCGAAAGGAAATGAAATTTCCTTTCGGGAAGGGAAACGAAATCTTGCGACCCTGAAAAGAAAGGCTCACAAAGGCTCTGGAAAGGAGATACAATCAAATGAAGCGCGCCAGAAAAAAAACAGAAAAACCAGAAAACTGGGACATGTAGTGACTACGAGAAAATGGTCTGAGACTAAATGAGGTGCAGTGTAAAAGAGCAAAACATGCCAAATCTATTCTGAACAAAGCTGCAAAGGCATTGGAATAGATAAAGGAAGAAGGGAGAAAGTTGAGGGGAAGATATGAGAGGCACAGGATGGATATTGAAAAAGAAAAAAAAAAAAATTGGTAAATTTAGAGACCAGGAGAAAATGGAGCAGGATTCCAGGAGGCGCGGAGCAAAGGGCCAACACATGCCAAAACTAACCTCAGAGATGTTGCACAAGCAGGAGAAAAAGTCAGGGAGCAAGACAGAACCTTCAGGGAATGGTATGAGTGACATGGCATAGAAACTGAAAAAAAATATAAAAATTCTTTGCCAAACTCAAAGCCATCGAAAGGCATGGGATGCCGTCAAGTGCAGAGACATGGAGCAAAGATTGCCCAATCGAGTCCCATTGAAACCGCAAGATTTCGTTTCCCTTCCCGAAAGGAAATGAAATTTCCTTTCGGGAAGAGAAACGAAATCTTGCGACCCTGAAAAGAAAGGCTCACAAAGGCTCTGGAAGGGAGATACAATCAAATGAAGCGCGCCAGAAAAAAAACAGAAAAACCAGAAAACTGGGACATGTAGTGACTACGAGAAAATGGTCTGAGACTAAATGAGGTGCAGTGTAAAAGAGCAAAACATGCCAAATCTATTCTGAACAAAGCTGCAAAGGCATTGGAATAGATAAAGGAAGTAGGGAGAAAGTTGAGGGGAAGATATGAGAGGCACAGGATGGATATTGAAAAAGAAAAAAAAAAAAATTGGTAAATTTAGAGACCAGGAGAAAATGGAGCAGGATTCCAGGAGGCGCGGAGCAAAGGGCCAAAACATGCCAAAACTAACCTCAGAGATGTTGCACAAGCAGGAGAAAAAGTCAGGGAGCAAGACAGAACCTTCAGGGAATGGTATGAGTGACATGGCATAGAAACTGAAAAAAAATATAAAAATTCTTTGCCAAACTCAAAGCCATTGAAAGGCATGGGATGCCGTCAAGTGCAGAGACATGGAGCAAAGATTGCCCAATCGAGTCCCATTGAAACCGCAAGATTTCGTTTCCCTTCCCGAAAGGAAATGAAATTTCCTTTCGGGAAGGGAAACGAAATCTTGCGACCCTGAAAAGAAAGGCTCACAAAGGCTCTGGAAGGGAGATACAATCAAATGAAGCGCGCCAGAAAAAAAACCAGAAAAACCAGAAAACTGGGACATGTAGTGACTACGAGAAAATGGTCTGAGACTAAATGAGGTGCAGTGTAAAAGAGCAAAACATGCCAAATCTATTCTGAACAAAGCTGCAAAGGCATTGGAATAGATAAAGGAAGAAGGGAGAAAGTTGAGGGGAAGATATGAGAGGCACAGGATGGATATTGAAAAAGAAAAAAAAAAAAATTGGTAAATTTAGAGACCAGGAGAAAATGGAGCAGGATTCCAGGAGGCGCGGAGCAAAGGGCCAACACATGCCAAAACTAACCTCAGAGATGTTGCACAAGCAGGAGAAAAAGTCAGGGAGCAAGACAGAACCTTCAGGGAATGGTATGAGTGACATGGCATAGAAGCTGAAAAAAAATATAAAAATTCTTTGCCAAACTCAAAGCCATCGAAAGGCATGGGATGCCGTCAAGTGCAGAGACATGGAGCAAAGATTGCCCAATCGAGTCCCATTGAAACCGCAAGATTTCGTTTCCCTTCCCGAAAGGAAATGAAATTTCCTTTCGGGAAGGGAAACGAAATCTTGCGACCCTGAAAAGAAAGGCTCACAAAGGCTCTGGAAGGGAGATACAATCAAATGAAGCGCGCCAGAAAAAAAACAGAAAAACCAGAAAACTGGGACATGTAGTGACTACGAGAAAATGGTCTGAGACTAAATGAGGTGCAGTGTAAAAGAGCAAAACATGCCAAATCTATTCTGAACAAAGCTGCAAAGGCATTGGAATAGATAAAGGAAGAAGGGAGAAAGTTGAGGGGAAGATATGAGAGGCACAGGATGGATATTGAAAAAGAAAAAAAAAAAAATTGGTAAATTTAGAGACCAGGAGAAAATGGAGCAGGATTCCAGGAGGCGCGGAGCAAAGGGCCAAAACATGCCAAAACTAACCTCAGAGATGTTGCACAAGCAGGAGAAAAAGTCAGGGAGCAAGACAGAACCTTCAGGGAATGGTATGAGTGACATGGCATAGAAACTGAAAAAAAATATAAAAATTCTTTGCCAAACTCAAAGCCATTGAAAGGCATGGGATGCCGTCAAGTGCAGAGACATGGAGCAAAGATTGCCCAATTGAGTCCCATTGAAACCGCAAGATTTCGTTTCCCTTCCCGAAAGGAAATGAAATTTCCTTTCGGGAAGGGAAACGAAATCTTGCGACCCTGAAAAGAAAGGCTCACAAAGGCTCTGGAAAGGAGGTACAATCAAATGAAGCGCGCCAGAAAAAAAACAGAAAAACCAGAAAACTGGGACATGTAGTGACTACGAGAAAATGGTCTGAGACTAAATGAGGTGCAGTGTAAAAGAGCAAAACATGCCAAATCTATTCTGAACAAAGCTGCAAAGGCATTGGAATAGATAAAGGAAGAAGGGAGAAAGTTGAGGGGAAGATATGAGAGGCACAGGATGGATATTGAAAAAGAAAAAAAAAAAAATTGGTAAATTTAGAGACCAGGAGAAAATGGAGCAGGATTCCAGGAGGCGCGGAGCAAAGGGCCAAAACATGCCAAAACTAACCTCAGAGATGTTGCACAAGCAGGAGAAAAAGTCAGGGAGCAAGACAGAACCTTCAGGGAATGGTATGAGTGACATGGCATAGAAACTGAAAAAAAATATAAAAATTCTTTGCCAAACTCAAAGCCATTGAAAGGCATGGGATGCCGTCAAGTGCAGAGACATGGAGCAAAGATTGCCCAATCGAGTCCCATTGAAACCGCAAGATTTCGTTTCCCTTCCCGAAAGGAAATGAAATTTCCTTTCGGGAAGGGAAACGAAATCTTGCGACCCTGAAAAGAAAGGCTCACAAAGGCTCTGGAAGGGAGATACAATCAAATGAAGCGCGCCAGAAAAAAAACAGAAAAACCAGAAAACTGGGACATGTAGTGACTACGAGAAAATGGTCTGAGACTAAATGAGGTGCAGTGTAAAAGAGCAAAACATGCCAAATCTATTCTGAACAAAGCTGCAAAGGCATTGGAATAGATAAAGGAAGAAGGGAGAAAGTTGAGGGGAAGATATGAGAGGCACAGGATGGATATTGAAAAAGAAAAAAAAAAAAATTGGTAAATTTAGAGACCAGGAGAAAATGGAGCAGGATTCCAGGAGGCGCGGAGCAAAGGGCCAAAACATGCCAAAACTAACCTCAGAGATGTTGCACAAGCAGGAGAAAAAGTCAGGGAGCAAGACAGAACCTTCAGGGAATGGTATGAGTGACATGGCATAGAAACTGAAAAAAAATATAAAAATTCTTTGCCAAACTCAAAGCCATCGAAAGGCATGGGATGCTGTCAAGTACAGAGACATGGAGCAAAGATTGCCCAATCGAGTCCCATTGAAACCGCAAGATTTCGTTTCCCTTCCCGAAAGGAAATGAAATTTCCTTTCGGGAAGGGAAACGAAATCTTGCGACCCTGAAAAGAAAGGCTCACAAAGGCTCTGGAAAGGAGATACAATCAAATGAAGCGCGCCAGAAAAAAAACAGAAAAACCAGAAAACTGGGACATGTAGTGACTACGAGAAAATGGTCTGAGACTAAATGAGGTGCAGTGTAAAAGAGCAAAACATGCCAAATCTATTCTGAACAAAGCTGCAAAGGCATTGGAATAGATAAAGGAAGAAGGGAGAAAGTTGAGGGGAAGATATGAGAGGCACAGGATGGATATTGAAAAAGAAAAAAAAAAAAATTGGTAAATTTAGAGACCAGGAGAAAATGGAGCAGGATTCCAGGAGGCGCGGAGCAAAGGGCCAACACATGCCAAAACTAACCTCAGAGATGTTGCACAAGCAGGAGAAAAAGTCAGGGAGCAAGACAGAACCTTCAGGGAATGGTATGAGTGACATGGCATAGAAACTGAAAAAAAATATAAAAATTCTTTGCCAAACTCAAAGCCATCGAAAGGCATGGGATGCCGTCAAGTGCAGAGACATGGAGCAAAGATTGCCCAATCGAGTCCCATTGAAACCGCAAGATTTCGTTTCCCTTCCCGAAAGGAAATGAAATTTCCTTTCGGGAAGGGAAACGAAATCTTGCGACCCTGAAAAGAAAGGCTCACAAAGGCTCTGGAAAGGAGATACAATCAAATGAAGCGCGCCAGAAAAAAAACAGAAAAACCAGAAAACTGGGACATGTAGTGACTACGAGAAAATGGTCTGAGACTAAATGAGGTGCAGTGTAAAAGAGCAAAACATGCCAAATCTATTCTGAACAAAGCTGCAAAGGCATTGGAATAGATAAAGGAAGTAGGGAGAAAGTTGAGGGGAAGATATGAGAGGCACAGGATGGATATTGAAAAAGAAAAAAAAAAAAATTGGTAAATTTAGAGACCAGGAGAAAATGGAGCAGGATTCCAGGAGGCGCGGAGCAAAGGGCCAAAACATGCCAAAACTAACCTCAGAGATGTTGCACAAGCAGGAGAAAAAGTCAGGGAGCAAGACAGAACCTTCAGGGAATGGTATGAGTGACATGGCATAGAAGCTGAAAAAAAATATAAAAATTCTTTGCCAAACTCAAAGCCATCGAAAGGCATGGGATGCCGTCAAGTGCAGAGACATGGAGCAAAGATTGCCCAATCGAGTCCCATTGAAACCGCAAGATTTCGTTTCCCTTCCCGAAAGGAAATGAAATTTCCTTTCGGGAAGGGAAACGAAATCTTGCGACCCTGAAAAGAAAGGCTCACAAAGGCTCTGGAAAGGAGATACAATCAAATGAAGCGCGCCAGAAAAAAAACAGAAAAACCAGAAAACTGGGACATGTAGTGACTACGAGAAAATGGTCTGAGACTAAATGAGGTGCAGTGTAAAAGAGCAAAACATGCCAAATCTATTCTGAACGAAGCTGCAAAGGCATTGGAATAGATAAAGGAAGTAGGGAGAAAGTTGAGGGGAAGATATGAGAGGCACAGGATGGATATTGAAAAAGAAAAAAAAAAAAATTGGTAAATTTAGAGACCAGGAGAAAATGGAGCAGGATTCCAGGAGGCGCAGAGCAAAGGGCCAAAACATGCCAAAACTAACCTCAGAGATGTTGCACAAGCAGGAGAAAAAGTCAGGGAGCAAGACAGAACCTTCAGGGAATGGTATGAGTGACATGGCATAGAAGCTGAAAAAAAATATAAAAATTCTTTGCCAAACTCAAAGCCATCGAAAGGCATGGGATGCCGTCAAGTGCAGAGACATGGAGCAAAGATTGCCCAATCGAGTCCCATTGAAACCGCAAGATTTCGTTTCCCTTCCCGAAAGGAAATGAAAT
Source organism: Passer domesticus (assembly GCF_036417665.1). Classification (NCBI taxonomy): domain Eukaryota; kingdom Metazoa; phylum Chordata; class Aves; order Passeriformes; family Passeridae; genus Passer; species Passer domesticus. The sequence goes on along the minus strand of NC_087475.1, from coordinate 56,422,970 downwards.
TTCCTTTCGGGAAGGGAAACTAAATCTTGCGACCCTGAAAAGAAAGGCTCACAAAGGCTCTGGAAAGGAGATACAATCAAATGAAGCGCGCCAGAAAAAAAACAGAAAAACCAGAAAACTGGGACATGTAGTGACTACGAGAAAATGGTCTGAGACTAAATGAGGTGCAGTGTAAAAGAGCAAAACATGCCAAATCTATTCTGAACAAAGCTGCAAAGGCATTGGAATAGATAAAGGAAGAAGGGAGAAAGTTGAGGGGAAGATATGAGAGGCACAGGATGGATATTGAAAAAGAAAAAAAAAAAAATTGGTAAATTTAGAGACCAGGAGAAAATGGAGCAGGATTCCAGGAGGCGCGGAGCAAAGGGCCAAAACATGCCAAAACTAACCTCAGAGATGTTGCACAAGCAGGAGAAAAAGTCAGGGAGCAAGACAGAACCTTCAGGGAATGGTATGAGTGACATGGCATAGAAACTGAAAAAAAATATAAAAATTCTTTGCCAAACTCAAAGCCATCGAAAGGCATGGGATGCCGTCAAGTGCAGAGACATGGAGCAAAGATTGCCCAATCGAGTCCCATTGAAACCGCAAGATTTCGTTTCCCTTCCCGAAAGGAAATGAAATTTCCTTTCGGGAAGGGAAACGAAATCTTGCGACCCTGAAAAGAAAGGCTCACAAAGGCTCTGGAAAGGAGATACAATCAAATGAAGCGCGCCAGAAAAAAAACAGAAAAACCAGAAAACTGGGACATGTAGTGACTACGAGAAAATGGTCTGAGACTAAATGAGGTGCAGTGTAAAAGAGCAAAACATGCCAAATCTATTCTGAACAAAGCTGCAAAGGCATTGGAATAGATAAAGGAAGAAGGGAGAAAGTTGAGGGGAAGATATGAGAGGCACAGGATGGATATTGAAAAAGAAAAAAAAAAAAATTGGTAAATTTAGAGACCAGGAGAAAATGGAGCAGGATTCCAGGAGGCGCGGAGCAAAGGGCCAACACATGCCAAAACTAACCTCAGAGATGTTGCACAAGCAGGAGAAAAAGTCAGGGAGCAAGACAGAACCTTCAGGGAATGGTATGAGTGACATGGCATAGAAACTGAAAAAAAATATAAAAATTCTTTGCCAAACTCAAAGCCATCGAAAGGCATGGGATGCCGTCAAGTGCAGAGACATGGAGCAAAGATTGCCCAATCGAGTCCCATTGAAACCGCAAGATTTCGTTTCCCTTCCCGAAAGGAAATGAAATTTCCTTTCGGGAAGGGAAACGAAATCTTGCGACCCTGAAAAGAAAGGCTCACAAAGGCTCTGGAAAGGAGATACAATCAAATGAAGCGCGCCAGAAAAAAAACAGAAAAACCAGAAAACTGGGACATGTAGTGACTACGAGAAAATGGTCTGAGACTAAATGAGGTGCAGTGTAAAAGAGCAAAACATGCCAAATCTATTCTGAACAAAGCTGCAAAGGCATTGGAATAGATAAAGGAAGTAGGGAGAAAGTTGAGGGGAAGATATGAGAGGCACAGGATGGATATTGAAAAAGAAAAAAAAAAAAATTGGTAAATTTAGAGACCAGGAGAAAATGGAGCAGGATTCCAGGAGGCGCGGAGCAAAGGGCCAAAACATGCCAAAACTAACCTCAGAGATGTTGCACAAGCAGGAGAAAAAGTCAGGGAGCAAGACAGAACCTTCAGGGAATGGTATGAGTGACATGGCATAGAAGCTGAAAAAAAATATAAAAATTCTTTGCCAAACTCAAAGCCATCGAAAGGCATGGGATGCCGTCAAGTGCAGAGACATGGAGCAAAGATTGCCCAATCGAGTCCCATTGAAACCGCAAGATTTCGTTTCCCTTCCCGAAAGGAAATGAAATTTCCTTTCGGGAAGGGAAACGAAATCTTGCGACCCTGAAAAGAAAGGCTCACAAAGGCTCTGGAAAGGAGATACAATCAAATGAAGCGCGCCAGAAAAAAAACAGAAAAACCAGAAAACTGGGACATGTAGTGACTACGAGAAAATGGTCTGAGACTAAATGAGGTGCAGTGTAAAAGAGCAAAACATGCCAAATCTATTCTGAACGAAGCTGCAAAGGCATTGGAATAGATAAAGGAAGTAGGGAGAAAGTTGAGGGGAAGATATGAGAGGCACAGGATGGATATTGAAAAAGAAAAAAAAAAAAATTGGTAAATTTAGAGACCAGGAGAAAATGGAGCAGGATTCCAGGAGGCGCAGAGCAAAGGGCCAAAACATGCCAAAACTAACCTCAGAGATGTTGCACAAGCAGGAGAAAAAGTCAGGGAGCAAGACAGAACCTTCAGGGAATGGTATGAGTGACATGGCATAGAAGCTGAAAAAAAATATAAAAATTCTTTGCCAAACTCAAAGCCATCGAAAGGCATGGGATGCCGTCAAGTGCAGAGACATGGAGCAAAGATTGCCCAATCGAGTCCCATTGAAACCGCAAGATTTCGTTTCCCTTCCCGAAAGGAAATGAAATTTCCTTTCGGGAAGGGAAACTAAATCTTGCGACCCTGAAAAGAAAGGCTCACAAAGGCTCTGGAAAGGAGATACAATCAAATGAAGCGCGCCAGAAAAAAAACAGAAAAACCAGAAAACTGGGACATGTAGTGACTACGAGAAAATGGTCTGAGACTAAATGAGGTGCAGTGTAAAAGAGCAAAACATGCCAAATCTATTCTGAACAAAGCTGCAAAGGCATTGGAATAGATAAAGGAAGAAGGGAGAAAGTTGAGGGGAAGATATGAGAGGCACAGGATGGATATTGAAAAAGAAAAAAAAAAAAATTGGTAAATTTAGAGACCAGGAGAAAATGGAGCAGGATTCCAGGAGGCGCGGAGCAAAGGGCCAAAACATGCCAAAACTAACCTCAGAGATGTTGCACAAGCAGGAGAAAAAGTCAGGGAGCAAGACAGAACCTTCAGGGAATGGTATGAGTGACATGGCATAGAAACTGAAAAAAAATATAAAAATTCTTTGCCAAACTCAAAGCCATTGAAAGGCATGGGATGCCGTCAAGTGCAGAGACATGGAGCAAAGATTGCCCAATCGAGTCCCATTGAAACCGCAAGATTTCGTTTCCCTTCCCGAAAGGAAATGAAATTTCCTTTCGGGAAGGGAAACGAAATCTTGCGACCCTGAAAAGAAAGGCTCACAAAGGCTCTGGAAGGGAGATACAATCAAATGAAGCGCGCCAGAAAAAAAAACAGAAAAACCAGAAAACTGGGACATGTAGTGACTACGAGAAAATGGTCTGAGACTAAATGAGGTGCAGTGTAAAAGAGCAAAACATGCCAAATCTATTCTGAACAAAGCTGCAAAGGCATTGGAATAGATAAAGGAAGAAGGGAGAAAGTTGAGGGGAAGATATGAGAGGCACAGGATGGATATTGAAAAAGAAAAAAAAAAAAATTGGTAAATTTAGAGACCAGGAGAAAATGGAGCAGGATTCCAGGAGGCGCGGAGCAAAGGGCCAAAACATGCCAAAACTAACCTCAGAGATGTTGCACAAGCAGGAGAAAAAGTCAGGGAGCAAGACAGAACCTTCAGGGAATGGTATGAGTGACATGGCATAGAAACTGAAAAAAAATATAAAAATTCTTTGCCAAACTCAAAGCCATCGAAAGGCATGGGATGCCGTCAAGTGCAGAGACATGGAGCAAAGATTGCCCAATCGAGTCCCATTGAAACCGCAAGATTTCGTTTCCCTTCCCGAAAGGAAATGAAATTTCCTTTCGGGAAGGGAAACGAAATCTTGCGACCCTGAAAAGAAAGGCTCACAAAGGCTCTGGAAGGGAGATACAATCAAATGAAGCGCGCCAGAATAAAAACAGAAAAACCAGAAAACTGGGACATGTAGTGACTACGAGAAAATGGTCTGAGACTAAATGAGGTGCAGTGTAAAAGAGCAAAACATGCCAAATCTATTCTGAACAAAGCTGCAAAGGCATTGGAATAGATAAAGGAAGAAGGGAGAAAGTTGAGGGGAAGATATGAGAGGCACAGGATGGATATTGAAAAAGAAAAAAAAAAAAATTGGTAAATTTAGAGACCAGGAGAAAATGGAGCAGGATTCCAGGAGGCGCGGAGCAAAGGGCCAAAACATGCCAAAACTAACCTCAGAGATGTTGCACAAGCAGGAGAAAAAGTCAGGGAGCAAGACAGAACCTTCAGGGAATGGTATGAGTGACATGGCATAGAAACTGAAAAAAAATATAAAAATTCTTTGCCAAACTCAAAGCCATCGAAAGGCATGGGATGCCGTCAAGTGCAGAGACATGGAGCAAAGATTGCCCAATCGAGTCCCATTGAAACCGCAAGATTTCGTTTCCCTTCCCGAAAGGAAATGAAATTTCCTTTCGGGAAGGGAAACGAAATCTTGCGACCCTGAAAAGAAAGGCTCACAAAGGCTCTGGAAAGGAGATACAATCAAATGAAGCACGCCAGAAAAAAAACAGAAAAACCAGAAAACTGGGACATGTAGTGACTACGAGAAAATGGTCTGAGACTAAATGAGGTGCAGTGTAAAAGAGCAAAACATGCCAAATCTATTCTGAACAAAGCTGCAAAGGCATTGGAATAGATAAAGGAAGAAGGGAGAAAGTTGAGGGGAAGATATGAGAGGCACAGGATGGATATTGAAAAAGAAAAAAAAAAAAATTGGTAAATTTAGAGACCAGGAGAAAATGGAGCAGGATTCCAGGAGGCGCGGAGCAAAGGGCCAAAACATGCCAAAACTAACCTCAGAGATGTTGCACAAGCAGGAGAAAAAGTCAGGGAGCAAGACAGAACCTTCAGGGAATGGTATGAGTGACATGGCATAGAAACTGAAAAAAAATATAAAAATTCTTTGCCAAACTCAAAGCCATCGAAAGGCATGGGATGCCGTCAAGTGCAGAGACATGGAGCAAAGATTGCCCAATCGAGTCCCATTGAAACCGCAAGATTTCGTTTCCCTTCCCGAAAGGAAATGAAATTTCCTTTCGGGAAGGGAAACGAAATCTTGCGACCCTGAAAAGAAAGGCTCACAAAGGCTCTGGAAAGGAGGTACAATCAAATGAAGCGCGCCAGAAAAAAAACAGAAAAACCAGAAAACTGGGACATGTAGTGACTACGAGAAAATGGTCTGAGACTAAATGAGGTGCAGTGTAAAAGAGCAAAACATGCCAAATCTATTCTGAACAAAGCTGCAAAGGCATTGGAATAGATAAAGGAAGAAGGGAGAAAGTTGAGGGGAAGATATGAGAGGCACAGGATGGATATTGAAAAAGAAAAAAAAAAAAATTGGTAAATTTAGAGACCAGGAGAAAATGGAGCAGGATTCCAGGAGGCGCGGAGCAAAGGGCCAAAACATGCCAAAACTAACCTCAGAGATGTTGCACAAGCAGGAGAAAAAGTCAGGGAGCAAGACAGAACCTTCAGGGAATGGTATGAGTGACATGGCATAGAAACTGAAAAAAAAAATAAAAATTCTTTGCCAAACTCAAAGCCATCGAAAGGCATGGGATGCCGTCAAGTGCAGAGACATAGAGCAAAGATTGCCCAATCGAGTCCCATTGAAACCGCAAGATTTCGTTTCCCTTCCCGAAAGGAAATGAAATTTCCTTTCGGGAATGGAAACGAAATCTTGCGACCCTGAAAAGAAAGGCTCACAAAGGCTCTGGAAGGGAGATACCATCAAATGAAGCGCGCCAGAAAAAAAACAGAAAAACCAGAAAACTGGGACATGTAGTGACTACGAGAAAATGGTCTGAGACTAAATGAGGTGCAGTGTAAAAGAGCAAAACATGCCAAATCTATTCTGAACAAAGCTGCAAAGGCATTGGAATAGATAAAGGAAGTAGGGAGAAAGTTGAGGGGAAGATATGAGAGGCACAGGATGGATATTGAAAAAGAAAAAAAAAAAAATTGGTAAATTTAGAGACCAGGAGAAAATGGAGCAGGATTCCAGGAGGCGCAGAGCAAAGGGCCAAAACATGCCAAAACTAACCTCAGAGATGTTGCACAAGCAGGAGAAAAAGTCAGGGAGCAAGACAGAACCTTCAGGGAATGGTATGAGTGACATGGCATAGAAGCTGAAAAAAAATATAAAAATTCTTTGCCAAACTCAAAGCCATCGAAAGGCATGGGATGCCGTCAAGTGCAGAGACATGGAGCAAAGATTGCCCAATCGAGTCCCATTGAAACCGCAAGATTTCGTTTCCCTTCCCGAAAGGAAATGAAATTTCCTTTCGGGAAGGGAAACGAAATCTTGCGACCCTGAAAAGAAAGGCTCACAAAGGCTCTGGAAAGGAGATACAATCAAATGAAGCGCGCCAGAAAAAAAACAGAAAAACCAGAAAACTGGGACATGTAGTGACTACGAGAAAATGGTCTGAGACTAAATGAGGTGCAGTGTAAAAGAGCAAAACATGCCAAATCTATTCTGAACAAAGCTGCAAAGGCATTGGAATAGATAAAGGAAGAAGGGAGAAAGTTGAGGGGAAGATATGAGAGGCACAGGATGGATATTGAAAAAGAAAAAAAAAAAAATTGGTAAATTTAGAGACCAGGAGAAAATGGAGCAGGATTCCAGGAGGCGCGGAGCAAAGGGCCAAAACATGCCAAAACTAACCTCAGAGATGTTGCACAAGCAGGAGAAAAAGTCAGGGAGCAAGACAGAACCTTCAGGGAATGGTATGAGTGACATGGCATAGAAACTGAAAAAAAATATAAAAATTCTTTGCCAAACTCAAAGCCATCGAAAGGCATGGGATGCCGTCAAGTGCAGAGACATGGAGCAAAGATTGCCCAATCGAGTCCCATTGAAACCGCAAGATTTCGTTTCCCTTCCCGAAAGGAAATGAAATTTCCTTTCGGGAAGGGAAACGAAATCTTGCGACCCTGAAAAGAAAGGCTCACAAAGGCTCTGGAAAGGAGATACAATCAAATGAAGCGCGCCAGAAAAAAAACAGAAAAACCAGAAAACTGGGACATGTAGTGACTACGAGAAAATGGTCTGAGTCTAAATGAGGTGCAGTGTAAAAGAGCAAAACATGCCAAATCTATTCTGAACAAAGCTGCAAAGGCATTGGAATAGATAAAGGAAGAAGGGAGAAAGTTGAGGGGAAGATATGAGAGGCACAGGATGGATATTGAAAAAGAAAAAAAAAAAAAAATTGGTAAATTTAGAGACCAGGAGAAAATGGAGCAGGATTCCAGGAGGCGCGGAGCAAAGGGCCAACACATGCCAAAACTAACCTCAGAGATGTTGCACAAGCAGGAGAAAAAGTCAGGGAGCAAGACAGAACCTTCAGGGAATGGTATGAGTGACATGGCATAGAAACTGAAAAAAAATATAAAAATTCTTTGCCAAACTCAAAGCCATCGAAAGGCATGGGATGCCGTCAAGTGCAGAGACATGGAGCAAAGATTGCCCAATCGAGTCCCATTGAAACCGCAAGATTTCGTTTCCCTTCCCGAAAGGAAATGAAATTTCCTTTCGGGAAGGGAAACGAAATCTTGCGACCCTGAAAAGAAAGGCTCACAAAGGCTCTGGAAAGGAGATACAATCAAATGAAGCGCGCCAGAAAAAAAACAGAAAAACCAGAAAACTGGGACATGTAGTGACTACGAGAAAATGGTCTGAGACTAAATGAGGTGCAGTGTAAAAGAGCAAAACATGCCAAATCTATTCTGAACAAAGCTGCAAAGGCATTGGAATAGATAAAGGAAGAAGGGAGAAAGTTGAGGGGAAGATATGAGAGGCACAGGATGGATATTGAAAAAGAAAAAAAAAAAAATTGGTAAATTTAGAGACCAGGAGAAAATGGAGCAGGATTCCAGGAGGCGCGGAGCAAAGGGCCAACACATGCCAAAACTAACCTCAGAGATGTTGCACAAGCAGGAGAAAAAGTCAGGGAGCAAGACAGAACCTTCAGGGAATGGTATGAGTGACATGGCATAGAAACTGAAAAAAAATATAAAAATTCTTTGCCAAACTCAAAGCCATCGAAAGGCATGGGATGCCGTCAAGTGCAGAGACATGGAGCAAAGATTGCCCAATTGAGTCCCATTGAAACCGCAAGATTTCGTTTCCCTTCCCGAAAGGAAATGAAATTTCCTTTCGGGAAGGGAAACGAAATCTTGCGACCCTGAAAAGAAAGGCTCACAAAGGCTCTGGAAGGGAGATACAATCAAATGAAGCGCGCCAGAAAAAAAACAGAAAAACCAGAAAACTGGGACATGTAGTGACTACGAGAAAATGGTCTGAGTCTAAATGAGGTGCAGTGTAAAAGAGCAAAACATGCCAAATCTATTCTGAACAAAGCTGCAAAGGCATTGGAATAGATAAAGGAAGAAGGGAGAAAGTTGAGGGGAAGATATGAGAGGCACAGGATGGATATTGAAAAAGAAAAAAAAAAAAAAATTGGTAAATTTAGAGACCAGGAGAAAATGGAGCAGGATTCCAGGAGGTGCGGAGCAAAGGGCCAACACATGCCAAAACTAACCTCAGAGATGTTGCACAAGCAGGAGAAAAAGTCAGGGAGCAAGACAGAACCTTCAGGGAATGGTATGAGTGACATGGCATAGAAACTGAAAAAAAATATAAAAATTCTTTGCCAAACTCAAAGCCATCGAAAGGCATGGGATGCCGTCAAGTGCAGAGACATGGAGCAAAGATTGCCCAATCGAGTCCCATTGAAACCGCAAGATTTCGTTTCCCTTCCCGAAAGGAAATGAAATTTCCTTTCGGGAAGGGAAACGAAATCTTGCGACCCTGAAAAGAAAGGCTCACAAAGGCTCTGGAAGGGAGATACAATCAAATGAAGCGCGCCAGAAAAAAAACAGAAAAACCAGAAAACTGGGACATGTAGTGACTACGAGAAAATGGTCTGAGACTAAATGAGGTGCAGTGTAAAAGAGCAAAACATGCCAAATCTATTCTGAACAAAGCTGCAAAGGCATTGGAATAGATAAAGGAAGAAGGGAGAAAGTTGAGGGGAAGATATGAGAGGCACAGGATGGATATTGAAAAAGAAAAAAAAAAAAAATTGGTAAATTTAGAGACCAGGAGAAAATGGAGCAGGATTCCAGGAGGCGCGGAGCAAAGGGCCAACACATGCCAAAACTAACCTCAGAGATGTTGCACAAGCAGGAGAAAAAGTCAGGGAGCAAGACAGAACCTTCAGGGAATGGTATGAGTGACATGGCATAGAAACTGAAAAAAAATATAAAAATTCTTTGCCAAACTCAAAGCCATCGAAAGGCATGGGATGCTGTCAAGTGCAGAGACATGGAGCAAAGATTGCCCAATCGAGTCCCATTGAAACCGCAAGATTTCGTTTCCCTTCCCGAAAGGAAATGAAATTTCCTTTCGGGAAGGGAAACGAAATCTTGCGACCCTGAAAAGAAAGGCTCACAAAGGCTCTGGAAGGGAGATACAATCAAATGAAGCGCGCCAGAAAAAAAACAGAAAAACCAGAAAACTGGGACATGTAGTGACTACGAGAAAATGGTCTGAGACTAAATGAGGTGCAGTGTAAAAGAGCAAAACATGCCAAATCTATTCTGAACAAAGCTGCAAAGGCATTGGAATAGATAAAGGAAGAAGGGAGAAAGTTGAGGGGAAGATATGAGAGGCACAGGATGGATATTGAAAAAGAAAAAAAAAAAAATTGGTAAATTTAGAGACCAGGAGAAAATGGAGCAGGATTCCAGGAGGCGCGGAGCAAAGGGCCAACACATGCCAAAACTAACCTCAGAGATGTTGCACAAGCAGGAGAAAAAGTCAGGGAGCAAGACAGAACCTTCAGGGAATGGTATGAGTGACATGGCATAGAAACTGAAAAAAAATATAAAAATTCTTTGCCAAACTCAAAGCCATCGAAAGGCATGGGATGCCGTCAAGTGCAGAGACATGGAGCAAAGATTGCCCAATCGAGTCCCATTGAAACCGCAAGATTTCGTTTCCCTTCCCGAAAGGAAATGAAATTTCCTTTCGGGAAGGGAAACGAAATCTTGCGACCCTGAAAAGAAAGGCTCACAAAGGCTCTGGAAGGGAGATACAATCAAATGAAGCGCGCCAGAAAAAAAACAGAAAAACCAGAAAATTGGGACATGTAGTGACTACGAGAAAATGGTCTGAGTCTAAATGAGGTGCAGTGTAAAAGAGCAAAACATGCCAAATCTATTCTGAACAAAGCTGCAAAGGCATTGGAATAGATAAAGGAAGAAGGGAGAAAGTTGAGGGGAAGATATGAGAGGCACAGGATGGATATTGAAAAAGAAAAAAAAAAAAAAATTGGTAAATTTAGAGACCAGGAGAAAATGGAGCAGGATTCCAGGAGGTGCGGAGCAAAGGGCCAACACATGCCAAAACTAACCTCAGAGATGTTGCACAAGCAGGAGAAAAAGTCAGGGAGCAAGACAGAACCTTCAGGGAATGGTATGAGTGACATGGCATAGAAACTGAAAAAAAATATAAAAATTCTTTGCCAAACTCAAAGCCATCGAAAGGCATGGGATGCCGTCAAGTGCAGAGACATGGAGCAAAGATTGCCCAATCGAGTCCCATTGAAACCGCAAGATTTCGTTTCCCTTCCCGAAAGGAAATGAAATTTCCTTTCGGGAAGGGAAACGAAATCTTGCGACCCTGAAAAGAAAGGCTCACAAAGGCTCTGGAAGGGAGATACAATCAAATGAAGCGCGCCAGAAAAAAAACAGAAAAACCAGAAAACTGGGACATGTAGTGACTACGAGAAAATGGTCTGAGACTAAATGAGGTGCAGTGTAAAAGAGCAAAACATGCCAAATCTATTCTGAACAAAGCTGCAAAGGCATTGGAATAGATAAAGGAAGAAGGGAGAAAGTTGAGGGGAAGGTATGAGAGGCACAGGATGGATATTGAAAAAGAAAAAAAAAAAAATTGGTAAATTTAGAGACCAGGAGAAAATGGAGCAGGATTCCAGGAGGCGCGGAGCAAAGGGCCAACACATGCCAAAACTAACCTCAGAGATGTTGCACAAGCAGGAGAAAAAGTCAGGGAGCAAGACAGAACCTTCAGGGAATGGTATGAGTGACATGGCATAGAAGCTGAAAAAAAATATAAAAATTCTTTGCCAAACTCAAAGCCATCGAAAGGCATGGGATGCCGTCAAGTGCAGAGACATGGAGCAAAGATTGCCCAATCGAGTCCCATTGAAACCGCAAGATTTCGTTTCCCTTCCCGAAAGGAAATGAAATTTCCTTTCGGGAAGGGAAACGAAATCTTGCGACCCTGAAAAGAAAGGCTCACAAAGGCTCTGGAAGGGAGATACCATCAAATGAAGCGCGCCAGAAAAAAAACAGAAAAACCAGAAAACTGGGACATGTAGTGACTACGAGAAAATGGTCTGAGACTAAATGAGGTGCAGTGTAAAAGAGCAAAACATGCCAAATCTATTCTGAACAAAGCTGCAAAGGCATTGGAATAGATAAAGGAAGAAGGGAGAAAGTTGAGGGGAAGATATGAGAGGCACAGGATGGATATTGAAAAAGAAAAAAAAAAAAAATTGGTAAATTTAGAGACCAGGAGAAAATGGAGCAGGATTCCAGGAGGCGCGGAGCAAAGGGCCAAAACATGCCAAAACTAACCTCAGAGATGTTGCACAAGCAGGAGAAAAAGTCAGGGAGCAAGACAGAACCTTCAGGGAATGGTATGAGTGACATGGCATAGAAGCTGAAAAAAAATATAAAAATTCTTTGCCAAACTCAAAGCCATCGAAAGGCATGGGATGCCGTCAAGTGCAGAGACATGGAGCAAAGATTGCCCAATCGAGTCCCATTGAAACCGCAAGATTTCGTTTCCCTTCCCGAAAGGAAATGAAATTTCCTTTCGGGAAGGGAAACGAAATCTTGCGACCCTGAAAAGAAAGGCTCACAAAGGCTCTGGAAGGGAGATACAATCAAATGAAGCGCGCCAGAAAAAAAACAGAAAAACCAGAAAATTGGGACATGTAGTGACTACGAGAAAATGGTCTGAGTCTAAATGAGGTGCAGTGTAAAAGAGCAAAACATGCCAAATCTATTCTGAACAAAGCTGCAAAGGCATTGGAATAGATAAAGGAAGAAGGGAGAAAGTTGAGGGGAAGATATGAGAGGCACAGGATGGATATTGAAAAAGAAAAAAAAAAAAAAATTGGTAAATTTAGAGACCAGGAGAAAATGGAGCAGGATTCCAGGAGGTGCGGAGCAAAGGGCCAACACATGCCAAAACTAACCTCAGAGATGTTGCACAAGCAGGAGAAAAAGTCAGGGAGCAAGACAGAACCTTCAGGGAATGGTATGAGTGACATGGCATAGAAACTGAAAAAAAATATAAAAATTCTTTGCCAAACTCAAAGCCATCGAAAGGCATGGGATGCCGTCAAGTGCAGAGACATGGAGCAAAGATTGCCCAATCGAGTCCCATTGAAACCGCAAGATTTCGTTTCCCTTCCCGAAAGGAAATGAAATTTCCTTTCGGGAAGGGAAACGAAATCTTGCGACCCTGAAAAGAAAGGCTCACAAAGGCTCTGGAAGGGAGATACAATCAAATGAAGCGCGCCAGAAAAAAAACAGAAAAACCAGAAAATTGGGACATGTAGTGACTACGAGAAAATGGTCTGAGTCTAAATGAGGTGCAGTGTAAAAGAGCAAAACATGCCAAATCTATTCTGAACAAAGCTGCAAAGGCATTGGAATAGATAAAGGAAGAAGGGAGAAAGTTGAGGGGAAGATATGAGAGGCACAGGATGGATATTGAAAAAGAAAAAAAAAAAAAAATTGGTAAATTTAGAGACCAGGAGAAAATGGAGCAGGATTCCAGGAGGTGCGGAGCAAAGGGCCAACACATGCCAAAACTAACCTCAGAGATGTTGCACAAGCAGGAGAAAAAGTCAGGGAGCAAGACAGAACCTTCAGGGAATGGTATGAGTGACATGGCATAGAAACTGAAAAAAAATATAAAAATTCTTTGCCAAACTCAAAGCCATCGAAAGGCATGGGATGCCGTCAAGTGCAGAGACATGGAGCAAAGATTGCCCAATCGAGTCCCATTGAAACCGCAAGATTTCGTTTCCCTTCCCGAAAGGAAATGAAATTTCCTTTCGGGAAGGGAAACGAAATCTTGCGACCCTGAAAAGAAAGGCTCACAAAGGCTCTGGAAGGGAGATACAATCAAATGAAGCGCGCCAGAAAAAAAACAGAAAAACCAGAAAACTGGGACATGTAGTGACTACGAGAAAATGGTCTGAGACTAAATGAGGTGCAGTGTAAAAGAGCAAAACATGCCAAATCTATTCTGAACAAAGCTGCAAAGGCATTGGAATAGATAAAGGAAGAAGGGAGAAAGTTGAGGGGAAGATATGAGAGGCACAGGATGGATATTGAAAAAGAAAAAAAAAAAAATTGGTAAATTTAGAGACCAGGAGAAAATGGAGCAGGATTCCAGGAGGTGCGGAGCAAAGGGCCAACACATGCCAAAACTAACCTCAGAGATGTTGCACAAGCAGGAGAAAAAGTCAGGGAGCAAGACAGAACCTTCAGGGAATGGTATGAGTGACATGGCATAGAAACTGAAAAAAAATATAAAAATTCTTTGCCAAACTCAAAGCCATCGAAAGGCATGGGATGCCGTCAAGTGCAGAGACATGGAGCAAAGATTGCCCAATCGAGTCCCATTGAAACCGCAAGATTTCGTTTCCCTTCCCGAAAGGAAATGAAATTTCCTTTCGGGAAGGGAAACGAAATCTTGCGACCCTGAAAAGAAAGGCTCACAAAGGCTCTGGAAGGGAGATACAATCAAATGAAGCGCGCCAGAAAAAAAACAGAAAAACCAGAAAACTGGGACATGTAGTGACTACGAGAAAATGGTCTGAGACTAAATGAGGTGCAGTGTAAAAGAGCAAAACATGCCAAATCTATTCTGAACAAAGCTGCAAAGGCATTGGAATAGATAAAGGAAGAAGGGAGAAAGTTGAGGGGAAGATATGAGAGGCACAGGATGGATATTGAAAAAGAAAAAAAAAAAAAAATTGGTAAATTTAGAGACCAGGAGAAAATGGAGCAGGATTCCAGGAGGCGCGGAGCAAAGGGCCAACACATGCCAAAACTAACCTCAGAGATGTTGCACAAGCAGGAGAAAAAGTCAGGGAGCAAGACAGAACCTTCAGGGAATGGTATGAGTGACATGGCATAGAAACTGAAAAAAAATATAAAAATTCTTTGCCAAACTCAAAGCCATCGAAAGGCATGGGATGCCGTCAAGTGCAGAGACATGGAGCAAAGATTGCCCAATCGAGTCCCATTGAAACCGCAAGATTTCGTTTCCCTTCCCGAAAGGAAATGAAATTTCCTTTCGGGAAGGGAAACGAAATCTTGCGACCCTGAAAAGAAAGGCTCACAAAGGCTCTGGAAGGGAGATACAATCAAATGAAGCGCGCCAGAAAAAAAACAGAAAAACCAGAAAACTGGGACATGTAGTGACTACGAGAAAATGGTCTGAGACTAAATGAGGTGCAGTGTAAAAGAGCAAAACATGCCAAATCTATTCTGAACAAAGCTGCAAAGGCATTGGAATAGATAAAGGAAGAAGGGAGAAAGTTGAGGGGAAGATATGAGAGGCACAGGATGGATATTGAAAAAGAAAAAAAAAAAAATTGGTAAATTTAGAGACCAGGAGAAAATGGAGCAGGATTCCAGGAGGCGCGGAGCAAAGGGCCAACACATGCCAAAACTAACCTCAGAGATGTTGCACAAGCAGGAGAAAAAGTCAGGGAGCAAGACAGAACCTTCAGGGAATGGTATGAGTGACATGGCATAGAAACTGAAAAAAAATATAAAAATTCTTTGCCAAACTCAAAGCCATCGAAAGGCATGGGATGCCGTCAAGTGCAGAGACATGGAGCAAAGATTGCCCAATCGAGTCCCATTGAAACCGCAAGATTTCGTTTCCCTTCCCGAAAGGAAATGAAATTTCCTTTCGGGAAGGGAAACGAAATCTTGCGACCCTGAAAAGAAAGGCTCACAAAGGCTCTGGAAGGGAGATACAATCAAATGAAGCGCGCCAGAAAAAAAACAGAAAAACCAGAAAACTGGGACATGTAGTGACTACGAGAAAATGGTCTGAGTCTAAATGAGGTGCAGTGTAAAAGAGCAAAACATGCCAAATCTATTCTGAACAAAGCTGCAAAGGCATTGGAATAGATAAAGGAAGAAGGGAGAAAGTTGAGGGGAAGATATGAGAGGCACAGGATGGATATTGAAAAAGAAAAAAAAAAAAAAATTGGTAAATTTAGAGACCAGGAGAAAATGGAGCAGGATTCCAGGAGGTGCGGAGCAAAGGGCCAACACATGCCAAAACTAACCTCAGAGATGTTGCACAAGCAGGAGAAAAAGTCAGGGAGCAAGACAGAACCTTCAGGGAATGGTATGAGTGACATGGCATAGAAACTGAAAAAAAATATAAAAATTCTTTGCCAAACTCAAAGCCATCGAAAGGCATGGGATGCCGTCAAGTGCAGAGACATGGAGCAAAGATTGCCCAATCGAGTCCCATTGAAACCGCAAGATTTCGTTTCCCTTCCCGAAAGGAAATGAAATTTCCTTTCGGGAAGGGAAACGAAATCTTGCGACCCTGAAAAGAAAGGCTCACAAAGGCTCTGGAAGGGAGATACAATCAAATGAAGCGCGCCAGAAAAAAAACAGAAAAACCAGAAAACTGGGACATGTAGTGACTACGAGAAAATGGTCTGAGACTAAATGAGGTGCAGTGTAAAAGAGCAAAACATGCCAAATCTATTCTGAACAAAGCTGCAAAGGCATTGGAATAGATAAAGGAAGAAGGGAGAAAGTTGAGGGGAAGATATGAGAGGCACAGGATGGATATTGAAAAAGAAAAAAAAAAAAAATTGGTAAATTTAGAGACCAGGAGAAAATGGAGCAGGATTCCAGGAGGCGCGGAGCAAAGGGCCAACACATGCCAAAACTAACCTCAGAGATGTTGCACAAGCAGGAGAAAAAGTCAGGGAGCAAGACAGAACCTTCAGGGAATGGTATGAGTGACATGGCATAGAAACTGAAAAAAAATATAAAAATTCTTTGCCAAACTCAAAGCCATCGAAAGGCATGGGATGCTGTCAAGTGCAGAGACATGGAGCAAAGATTGCCCAATCGAGTCCCATTGAAACCGCAAGATTTCGTTTCCCTTCCCGAAAGGAAATGAAATTTCCTTTCGGGAAGGGAAACGAAATCTTGCGACCCTGAAAAGAAAGGCTCACAAAGGCTCTGGAAGGGAGATACAATCAAATGAAGCGCGCCAGAAAAAAAACAGAAAAACCAGAAAACTGGGACATGTAGTGACTACGAGAAAATGGTCTGAGACTAAATGAGGTGCAGTGTAAAAGAGCAAAACATGCCAAATCTATTCTGAACAAAGCTGCAAAGGCATTGGAATAGATAAAGGAAGAAGGGAGAAAGTTGAGGGGAAGATATGAGAGGCACAGGATGGATATTGAAAAAGAAAAAAAAAAAAATTGGTAAATTTAGAGACCAGGAGAAAATGGAGCAGGATTCCAGGAGGCGCGGAGCAAAGGGCCAACACATGCCAAAACTAACCTCAGAGATGTTGCACAAGCAGGAGAAAAAGTCAGGGAGCAAGACAGAACCTTCAGGGAATGGTATGAGTGACATGGCATAGAAACTGAAAAAAAATATAAAAATTCTTTGCCAAACTCAAAGCCATCGAAAGGCATGGGATGCCGTCAAGTGCAGAGACATGGAGCAAAGATTGCCCAATCGAGTCCCATTGAAACCGCAAGATTTCGTTTCCCTTCCCGAAAGGAAATGAAATTTCCTTTCGGGAAGGGAAACGAAATCTTGCGACCCTGAAAAGAAAGGCTCACAAAGGCTCTGGAAGGGAGATACAATCAAATGAAGCGCGCCAGAAAAAAAACAGAAAAACCAGAAAATTGGGACATGTAGTGACTACGAGAAAATGGTCTGAGTCTAAATGAGGTGCAGTGTAAAAGAGCAAAACATGCCAAATCTATTCTGAACAAAGCTGCAAAGGCATTGGAATAGATAAAGGAAGAAGGGAGAAAGTTGAGGGGAAGATATGAGAGGCACAGGATGGATATTGAAAAAGAAAAAAAAAAAAAAATTGGTAAATTTAGAGACCAGGAGAAAATGGAGCAGGATTCCAGGAGGTGCGGAGCAAAGGGCCAACACATGCCAAAACTAACCTCAGAGATGTTGCACAAGCAGGAGAAAAAGTCAGGGAGCAAGACAGAACCTTCAGGGAATGGTATGAGTGACATGGCATAGAAACTGAAAAAAAATATAAAAATTCTTTGCCAAACTCAAAGCCATCGAAAGGCATGGGATGCCGTCAAGTGCAGAGACATGGAGCAAAGATTGCCCAATCGAGTCCCATTGAAACCGCAAGATTTCGTTTCCCTTCCCGAAAGGAAATGAAATTTCCTTTCGGGAAGGGAAACGAAATCTTGCGACCCTGAAAAGAAAGGCTCACAAAGGCTCTGGAAGGGAGATACAATCAAATGAAGCGCGCCAGAAAAAAAACAGAAAAACCAGAAAACTGGGACATGTAGTGACTACGAGAAAATGGTCTGAGACTAAATGAGGTGCAGTGTAAAAGAGCAAAACATGCCAAATCTATTCTGAACAAAGCTGCAAAGGCATTGGAATAGATAAAGGAAGAAGGGAGAAAGTTGAGGGGAAGGTATGAGAGGCACAGGATGGATATTGAAAAAGAAAAAAAAAAAAATTGGTAAATTTAGAGACCAGGAGAAAATGGAGCAGGATTCCAGGAGGCGCGGAGCAAAGGGCCAACACATGCCAAAACTAACCTCAGAGATGTTGCACAAGCAGGAGAAAAAGTCAGGGAGCAAGACAGAACCTTCAGGGAATGGTATGAGTGACATGGCATAGAAGCTGAAAAAAAATATAAAAATTCTTTGCCAAACTCAAAGCCATCGAAAGGCATGGGATGCCGTCAAGTGCAGAGACATGGAGCAAAGATTGCCCAATCGAGTCCCATTGAAACCGCAAGATTTCGTTTCCCTTCCCGAAAGGAAATGAAATTTCCTTTCGGGAAGGGAAACGAAATCTTGCGACCCTGAAAAGAAAGGCTCACAAAGGCTCTGGAAGGGAGATACCATCAAATGAAGCGCGCCAGAAAAAAAACAGAAAAACCAGAAAACTGGGACATGTAGTGACTACGAGAAAATGGTCTGAGACTAAATGAGGTGCAGTGTAAAAGAGCAAAACATGCCAAATCTATTCTGAACAAAGCTGCAAAGGCATTGGAATAGATAAAGGAAGAAGGGAGAAAGTTGAGGGGAAGATATGAGAGGCACAGGATGGATATTGAAAAAGAAAAAAAAAAAAAATTGGTAAATTTAGAGACCAGGAGAAAATGGAGCAGGATTCCAGGAGGCGCGGAGCAAAGGGCCAAAACATGCCAAAACTAACCTCAGAGATGTTGCACAAGCAGGAGAAAAAGTCAGGGAGCAAGACAGAACCTTCAGGGAATGGTATGAGTGACATGGCATAGAAGCTGAAAAAAAATATAAAAATTCTTTGCCAAACTCAAAGCCATCGAAAGGCATGGGATGCCGTCAAGTGCAGAGACATGGAGCAAAGATTGCCCAATCGAGTCCCATTGAAACCGCAAGATTTCGTTTCCCTTCCCGAAAGGAAATGAAATTTCCTTTCGGGAAGGGAAACGAAATCTTGCGACCCTGAAAAGAAAGGCTCACAAAGGCTCTGGAAGGGAGATACAATCAAATGAAGCGCGCCAGAAAAAAAACAGAAAAACCAGAAAATTGGGACATGTAGTGACTACGAGAAAATGGTCTGAGTCTAAATGAGGTGCAGTGTAAAAGAGCAAAACATGCCAAATCTATTCTGAACAAAGCTGCAAAGGCATTGGAATAGATAAAGGAAGAAGGGAGAAAGTTGAGGGGAAGATATGAGAGGCACAGGATGGATATTGAAAAAGAAAAAAAAAAAAAAATTGGTAAATTTAGAGACCAGGAGAAAATGGAGCAGGATTCCAGGAGGTGCGGAGCAAAGGGCCAACACATGCCAAAACTAACCTCAGAGATGTTGCACAAGCAGGAGAAAAAGTCAGGGAGCAAGACAGAACCTTCAGGGAATGGTATGAGTGACATGGCATAGAAACTGAAAAAAAATATAAAAATTCTTTGCCAAACTCAAAGCCATCGAAAGGCATGGGATGCCGTCAAGTGCAGAGACATGGAGCAAAGATTGCCCAATCGAGTCCCATTGAAACCGCAAGATTTCGTTTCCCTTCCCGAAAGGAAATGAAATTTCCTTTCGGGAAGGGAAACGAAATCTTGCGACCCTGAAAAGAAAGGCTCACAAAGGCTCTGGAAGGGAGATACAATCAAATGAAGCGCGCCAGAAAAAAAACAGAAAAACCAGAAAACTGGGACATGTAGTGACTACGAGAAAATGGTCTGAGACTAAATGAGGTGCAGTGTAAAAGAGCAAAACATGCCAAATCTATTCTGAACAAAGCTGCAAAGGCATTGGAATAGATAAAGGAAGAAGGGAGAAAGTTGAGGGGAAGATATGAGAGGCACAGGATGGATATTGAAAAAGAAAAAAAAAAAAAATTGGTAAATTTAGAGACCAGGAGAAAATGGAGCAGGATTCCAGGAGGCGCGGAGCAAAGGGCCAACACATGCCAAAACTAACCTCAGAGATGTTGCACAAGCAGGAGAAAAAGTCAGGGAGCAAGACAGAACCTTCAGGGAATGGTATGAGTGACATGGCATAGAAACTGAAAAAAAATATAAAAATTCTTTGCCAAACTCAAAGCCATCGAAAGGCATGGGATGCCGTCAAGTGCAGAGACATGGAGCAAAGATTGCCCAATCGAGTCCCATTGAAACCGCAAGATTTCGTTTCCCTTCCCGAAAGGAAATGAAATTTCCTTTCGGGAAGGGAAACGAAATCTTGCGACCCTGAAAAGAAAGGCTCACAAAGGCTCTGGAAGGGAGATACAATCAAATGAAGCGCGCCAGAAAAAAAACAGAAAAACCAGAAAATTGGGACATGTAGTGACTACGAGAAAATGGTCTGAGTCTAAATGAGGTGCAGTGTAAAAGAGCAAAACATGCCAAATCTATTCTGAACAAAGCTGCAAAGGCATTGGAATAGATAAAGGAAGAAGGGAGAAAGTTGAGGGGAAGATATGAGAGGCACAGGATGGATATTGAAAAAGAAAAAAAAAAAAAAATTGGTAAATTTAGAGACCAGGAGAAAATGGAGCAGGATTCCAGGAGGTGCGGAGCAAAGGGCCAACACATGCCAAAACTAACCTCAGAGATGTTGCACAAGCAGGAGAAAAAGTCAGGGAGCAAGACAGAACCTTCAGGGAATGGTATGAGTGACATGGCATAGAAACTGAAAAAAAATATAAAAATTCTTTGCCAAACTCAAAGCCATCGAAAGGCATGGGATGCCGTCAAGTGCAGAGACATGGAGCAAAGATTGCCCAATCGAGTCCCATTGAAACCGCAAGATTTCGTTTCCCTTCCCGAAAGGAAATGAAATTTCCTTTCGGGAAGGGAAACGAAATCTTGCGACCCTGAAAAGAAAGGCTCACAAAGGCTCTGGAAGGGAGATACCATCAAATGAAGCGCGCCAGAAAAAAAACAGAAAAACCAGAAAATTGGGACATGTAGTGACTACGAGAAAATGGTCTGAGACTAAATGAGGTGCAGTGTAAAAGAGCAAAACATGCCAAATCTATTCTGAACAAAGCTGCAAAGGCATTGGAATAGATAAAGGAAGAAGGGAGAAAGTTGAGGGGAAGATATGAGAGGCACAGGATGGATATTGAAAAAGAAAAAAAAAAAAAAATTGGTAAATTTAGAGACCAGGAGAAAATGGAGCAGGATTCCAGGAGGCGCGGAGCAAAGGGCCAACACATGCCAAAACTAACCTCAGAGATGTTGCACAAGCAGGAGAAAAAGTCAGGGAGCAAGACAGAACCTTCAGGGAATGGTATGAGTGACATGGCATAGAAACTGAAAAAAAATATAAAAATTCTTTGCCAAACTCAAAGCCATCGAAAGGCATGGGATGCCGTCAAGTGCAGAGACATGGAGCAAAGATTGCCCAATCGAGTCCCATTGAAACCGCAAGATTTCGTTTCCCTTCCCGAAAGGAAATGAAATTTCCTTTCGGGAAGGGAAACGAAATCTTGCGACCCTGAAAAGAAAGGCTCACAGAGGCTCTGGAAGGGAGATACAATCAAATGAAGCGCGCCAGAAAAAAAACAGAAAAACCAGAAAACTGGGACATGTAGTGACTACGAGAAAATGGTCTGAGACTAAATGAGGTGCAGTGTAAAAGAGCAAAACATGCCAAATCTATTCTGAACAAAGCTGCAAAGGCATTGGAATAGATAAAGGAAGAAGGGAGAAAGTTGAGGGGAAGATATGAGAGGCACAGGATGGATATTGAAAAAGAAAAAAAAAAAAAATTGGTAAATTTAGAGACCAGGAGAAAATGGAGCAGGATTCCAGGAGGCGCGGAGCAAAGGGCCAAAACATGCCAAAACTAACCTCAGAGATGTTGCACAAGCAGGAGAAAAAGTCAGGGAGCAAGACAGAACCTTCAGGGAATGGTATGAGTGACATGGCATAGAAGCTGAAAAAAAATATAAAAATTCTTTGCCAAACTCAAAGCCATCGAAAGGCATGGGATGCCGTCAAGTGCAGAGACATGGAGCAAAGATTGCCCAATCGAGTCCTATTGAAACCGCAAGATTTCGTTTCCCTTCCCGAAAGGAAATGAAATTTCCTTTCGGGAATGGAAACGAAATCTTGCGACCCTGAAAAGAAAGGCTCACAAAGGCTCTGGAAAGGAGATACAATCAAATGAAGCGCGCCAGAAAAAAAACAGAAAAACCAGAAAACTGGGACATGTAGTGACTACGAGAAAATGGTCTGAGACTAAATGAGGTGCAGTGTAAAAGAGCAAAACATGCCAAATCTATTCTGAACAAAGCTGCAAAGGCATTGGAATAGATAAAGGAAGAAGGGAGAAAGTTGAGGGGAAGATATGAGAGGCACAGGATGGATATTGAAAAAGAAAAAAAAAAAAATTGGTAAATTTAGAGACCAGGAGAAAATGGAGCAGGATTCCAGGAGGCGCGGAGCAAAGGGCCAACACATGCCAAAACTAACCTCAGAGATGTTGCACAAGCAGGAGAAAAAGTCAGGGAGCAAGACAGAACCTTCAGGGAATGGTATGAGTGACATGGCATAGAAACTGAAAAAAAATATAAAAATTCTTTGCCAAACTCAAAGCCATCGAAAGGCATGGGATGCTGTCAAGTGCAGAGACATGGAGCAAAGATTGCCCAATCGAGTCCCATTGAAACCGCAAGATTTCGTTTCCCTTCCCGAAAGGAAATGAAATTTCCTTTCGGGAAGGGAAACGAAATCTTGCGACCCTGAAAAGAAAGGCTCACAAAGGCTCTGGAAGGGAGATACAATCAAATGAAGCGCGCCAGAAAAAAAACAGAAAAACCAGAAAACTGGGACATGTAGTGACTACGAGAAAATGGTCTGAGACTAAATGAGGTGCAGTGTAAAAGAGCAAAACATGCCAAATCTATTCTGAACAAAGCTGCAAAGGCATTGGAATAGATAAAGGAAGAAGGGAGAAAGTTGAGGGGAAGATATGAGAGGCACAGGATGGATATTGAAAAAGAAAAAAAAAAAAATTGGTAAATTTAGAGACCAGGAGAAAATGGAGCAGGATTCCAGGAGGCGCGGAGCAAAGGGCCAACACATGCCAAAACTAACCTCAGAGATGTTGCACAAGCAGGAGAAAAAGTCAGGGAGCAAGACAGAACCTTCAGGGAATGGTATGAGTGACATGGCATAGAAACTGAAAAAAAATATAAAAATTCTTTGCCAAACTCAAAGCCATCGAAAGGCATGGGATGCCGTCAAGTGCAGAGACATGGAGCAAAGATTGCCCAATCGAGTCCCATTGAAACCGCAAGATTTCGTTTCCCTTCCCGAAAGGAAATGAAATTTCCTTTCGGGAAGGGAAACGAAATCTTGCGACCCTGAAAAGAAAGGCTCACAAAGGCTCTGGAAGGGAGATACAATCAAATGAAGCGCGCCAGAAAAAAAACAGAAAAACCAGAAAATTGGGACATGTAGTGACTACGAGAAAATGGTCTGAGTCTAAATGAGGTGCAGTGTAAAAGAGCAAAACATGCCAAATCTATTCTGAACAAAGCTGCAAAGGCATTGGAATAGATAAAGGAAGAAGGGAGAAAGTTGAGGGGAAGATATGAGAGGCACAGGATGGATATTGAAAAAGAAAAAAAAAAAAAAATTGGTAAATTTAGAGACCAGGAGAAAATGGAGCAGGATTCCAGGAGGTGCGGAGCAAAGGGCCAACACATGCCAAAACTAACCTCAGAGATGTTGCACAAGCAGGAGAAAAAGTCAGGGAGCAAGACAGAACCTTCAGGGAATGGTATGAGTGACATGGCATAGAAACTGAAAAAAAATATAAAAATTCTTTGCCAAACTCAAAGCCATCGAAAGGCATGGGATGCCGTCAAGTGCAGAGACATGGAGCAAAGATTGCCCAATCGAGTCCCATTGAAACCGCAAGATTTCGTTTCCCTTCCCGAAAGGAAATGAAATTTCCTTTCGGGAAGGGAAACGAAATCTTGCGACCCTGAAAAGAAAGGCTCACAAAGGCTCTGGAAGGGAGATACAATCAAATGAAGCGCGCCAGAAAAAAAACAGAAAAACCAGAAAACTGGGACATGTAGTGACTACGAGAAAATGGTCTGAGACTAAATGAGGTGCAGTGTAAAAGAGCAAAACATGCCAAATCTATTCTGAACAAAGCTGCAAAGGCATTGGAATAGATAAAGGAAGAAGGGAGAAAGTTGAGGGGAAGATATGAGAGGCACAGGATGGATATTGAAAAAGAAAAAAAAAAAAAAATTGGTAAATTTAGAGACCAGGAGAAAATGGAGCAGGATTCCAGGAGGTGCGGAGCAAAGGGCCAACACATGCCAAAACTAACCTCAGAGATGTTGCACAAGCAGGAGAAAAAGTCAGGGAGCAAGACAGAACCTTCAGGGAATGGTATGAGTGACATGGCATAGAAGCTGAAAAAAAATATAAAAATTCTTTGCCAAACTCAAAGCCATCGAAAGGCATGGGATGCCGTCAAGTGCAGAGACATGGAGCAAAGATTGCCCAATCGAGTCCCATTGAAACCGCAAGATTTCGTTTCCCTTCCCGAAAGGAAATGAAATTTCCTTTCGGGAAGGGAAACGAAATCTTGCGACCCTGAAAAGAAAGGCTCACAAAGGCTCTGGAAGGGAGATACCATCAAATGAAGCGCGCCAGAAAAAAAACAGAAAAACCAGAAAATTGGGACATGTAGTGACTACGAGAAAATGGTCTGAGACTAAATGAGGTGCAGTGTAAAAGAGCAAAACATGCCAAATCTATTCTGAACAAAGCTGCAAAGGCATTGGAATAGATAAAGGAAGAAGGGAGAAAGTTGAGGGGAAGATATGAGAGGCACAGGATGGATATTGAAAAAGAAAAAAAAAAAAAATTGGTAAATTTAGAGACCAGGAGAAAATGGAGCAGGATTCCAGGAGGCGCGGAGCAAAGGGCCAACACATGCCAAAACTAACCTCAGAGATGTTGCACAAGCAGGAGAAAAAGTCAGGGAGCAAGACAGAACCTTCAGGGAATGGTATGAGTGACATGGCATAGAAACTGAAAAAAAATATAAAAATTCTTTGCCAAACTCAAAGCCATCGAAAGGCATGGGATGCCGTCAAGTGCAGAGACATGGAGCAAAGATTGCCCAATCGAGTCCCATTGAAACCGCAAGATTTCGTTTCCCTTCCCGAAAGGAAATGAAATTTCCTTTAGGGAAGGGAAACGAAATCTTGCGACCCTGAAAAGAAAGGCTCACAAAGGCTCTGGAAGGGAGATACAATCAAATGAAGCGCGCCAGAAAAAAAACAGAAAAACCAGAAAATTGGGACATGTAGTGACTACGAGAAAATGGTCTGAGTCTAAATGAGGTGCAGTGTAAAAGAGCAAAACATGCCAAATCTATTCTGAACAAAGCTGCAAAGGCATTGGAATAGATAAAGGAAGAAGGGAGAAAGTTGAGGGGAAGATATGAGAGGCACAGGATGGATATTGAAAAAGAAAAAAAAAAAAAAATTGGTAAATTTAGAGACCAGGAGAAAATGGAGCAGGATTCCAGGAGGTGCGGAGCAAAGGGCCAACACATGCCAAAACTAACCTCAGAGATGTTGCACAAGCAGGAGAAAAAGTCAGGGAGCAAGACAGAACCTTCAGGGAATGGTATGAGTGACATGGCATAGAAACTGAAAAAAAATATAAAAATTCTTTGCCAAACTCAAAGCCATCGAAAGGCATGGGATGCCGTCAAGTGCAGAGACATGGAGCAAAGATTGCCCAATCGAGTCCCATTGAAACCGCAAGATTTCGTTTCCCTTCCCGAAAGGAAATGAAATTTCCTTTCGGGAAGGGAAACGAAATCTTGCGACCCTGAAAAGAAAGGCTCACAAAGGCTCTGGAAGGGAGATACAATCAAATGAAGCGCGCCAGAAAAAAAACAGAAAAACCAGAAAACTGGGACATGTAGTGACTACGAGAAAATGGTCTGAGACTAAATGAGGTGCAGTGTAAAAGAGCAAAACATGCCAAATCTATTCTGAACAAAGCTGCAAAGGCATTGGAATAGATAAAGGAAGAAGGGAGAAAGTTGAGGGGAAGATATGAGAGGCACAGGATGGATATTGAAAAAGAAAAAAAAAAAAATTGGTAAATTTAGAGACCAGGAGAAAATGGAGCAGGATTCCAGGAGGCGCGGAGCAAAGGGCCAACACATGCCAAAACTAACCTCAGAGATGTTGCACAAGCAGGAGAAAAAGTCAGGGAGCAAGACAGAACCTTCAGGGAATGGTATGAGTGACATGGCATAGAAGCTGAAAAAAAATATAAAAATTCTTTGCCAAACTCAAAGCCATCGAAAGGCATGGGATGCCGTCAAGTGCAGAGACATGGAGCAAAGATTGCCCAATCGAGTCCCATTGAAACCGCAAGATTTCGTTTCCCTTCCCGAAAGGAAATGAAATTTCCTTTCGGGAAGGGAAACGAAATCTTGCGACCCTGAAAAGAAAGGCTCACAAAGGCTCTGGAAGGGAGATACCATCAAATGAAGCGCGCCAGAAAAAAAACAGAAAAACCAGAAAATTGGGACATGTAGTGACTACGAGAAAATGGTCTGAGTCTAAATGAGGTGCAGTGTAAAAGAGCAAAACATGCCAAATCTATTCTGAACAAAGCTGCAAAGGCATTGGAATAGATAAAGGAAGAAGGGAGAAAGTTGAGGGGAAGATATGAGAGGCACAGGATGGATATTGAAAAAGAAAAAAAAAAAAAATTGGTAAATTTAGAGACCAGGAGAAAATGGAGCAGGATTCCAGGAGGTGCGGAGCAAAGGGCCAACACATGCCAAAACTAACCTCAGAGATGTTGCACAAGCAGGAGAAAAAGTCAGGGAGCAAGACAGAACCTTCAGGGAATGGTATGAGTGACATGGCATAGAAACTGAAAAAAAATATAAAAATTCTTTGCCAAACTCAAAGCCATCGAAAGGCATGGGATGCTGTCAAGTGCAGAGACATGGAGCAAAGATTGCCCAATCGAGTCCCATTGAAACCGCAAGATTTCGTTTCCCTTCCCGAAAGGAAATGAAATTTCCTTTCGGGAAGGGAAACGAAATCTTGCGACCCTGAAAAGAAAGGCTCACAAAGGCTCTGGAAAGGAGATACAATCAAATGAAGCGCGCCAGAAAAAAAACAGAAAAACCAGAAAACTGGGACATGTAGTGACTACGAGAAAATGGTCTGAGACTAAATGAGGTGCAGTGTAAAAGAGCAAAACATGCCAAATCTATTCTGAACAAAGCTGCAAAGGCATTGGAATAGATAAAGGAAGAAGGGAGAAAGTTGAGGGGAAGATATGAGAGGCACAGGATGGATATTGAAAAAGAAAAAAAAAAAAATTGGTAAATTTAGAGACCAGGAGAAAATGGAGCAGGATTCCAGGAGGCGCGGAGCAAAGGGCCAACACATGCCAAAACTAACCTCAGAGATGTTGCACAAGCAGGAGAAAAAGTCAGGGAGCAAGACAGAACCTTCAGGGAATGGTATGAGTGACATGGCATAGAAACTGAAAAAAAATATAAAAATTCTTTGCCAAACTCAAAGCCATCGAAAGGCATGGGATGCCGTCAAGTGCAGAGACATGGAGCAAAGATTGCCCAATCGAGTCCCATTGAAACCGCAAGATTTCGTTTCCCTTCCCGAAAGGAAATGAAATTTCCTTTCGGGAATGGAAACGAAATCTTGCGACCCTGAAAAGAAAGGCTCACAAAGGCTCTGGAAAGGAGATACAATCAAATGAAGCGCGCCAGAAAAAAAACAGAAAAACCAGAAAACTGGGACATGTAGTGACTACGAGAAAATGGTCTGAGACTAAATGAGGTGCAGTGTAAAAGAGCAAAACATGCCAAATCTATTCTGAACAAAGCTGCAAAGGCATTGGAATAGATAAAGGAAGAAGGGAGAAAGTTGAGGGGAAGATATGAGAGGCACAGGATGGATATTGAAAAAGAAAAAAAAAAAAATTGGTAAATTTAGAGACCAGGAGAAAATGGAGCAGGATTCCAGGAGGCGCGGAGCAAAGGGCCAACACATGCCAAAACTAACCTCAGAGATGTTGCACAAGCAGGAGAAAAAGTCAGGGAGCAAGACAGAACCTTCAGGGAATGGTATGAGTGACATGGCATAGAAGCTGAAAAAAAATATAAAAATTCTTTGCCAAACTCAAAGCCATCGAAAGGCATGGGATGCCGTCAAGTGCAGAGACATGGAGCAAAGATTGCCCAATCGAGTCCCATTGAAACCGCAAGATTTCGTTTCCCTTCCCGAAAGGAAATGAAATTTCCTTTCGGGAAGGGAAACGAAATCTTGCGACCCTGAAAAGAAAGGCTCACAAAGGCTCTGGAAGGGAGATACCATCAAATGAAGCGCGCCAGAAGAAAAACAGAAAAACCAGAAAATTGGGACATGTAGTGACTACGAGAAAATGGTCTGAGTCTAAATGAGGTGCAGTGTAAAAGAGCAAAACATGCCAAATCTATTCTGAACAAAGCTGCAAAGGCATTGGAATAGATAAAGGAAGAAGGGAGAAAGTTGAGGGGAAGATATGAGAGGCACAGGATGGATATTGAAAAAGAAAAAAAAAAAAATTGGTAAATTTAGAGACCAGGAGAAAATGGAGCAGGATTCCAGGAGGCGCGGAGCAAAGGGCCAAAACATGCCAAAACTAACCTCAGAGATGTTGCACAAGCAGGAGAAAAAGTCAGGGAGCAAGACAGAACCTTCAGGGAATGGTATGAGTGACATGGCATAGAAACTGAAAAAAAATATAAAAATTCTTTGCCAAACTCAAAGCCATCGAAAGGCATGGGATGCCGTCAAGTGCAGAGACATGGAGCAAAGATTGCCCAATCGAGTCCCATTGAAACCGCAAGATTTCGTTTCCCTTCCCGAAAGGAAATGAAATTTCCTTTCGGGAAGGGAAACGAAATCTTGCGACCCTGAAAAGAAAGGCTCACAAAGGCTCTGGAAGGGAGATACAATCAAATGAAGCGCGCCAGAAAAAAAACAGAAAAACCAGAAAACTGGGACATGTAGTGACTACGAGAAAATGGTCTGAGACTAAATGAGGTGCAGTGTAAAAGAGCAAAACATGCCAAATCTATTCTGAACAAAGCTGCAAAGGCATTGGAATAGATAAAGGAAGAAGGGAGAAAGTTGAGGGGAAGATATGAGAGGCACAGGATGGATATTGAAAAAGAAAAAAAAAAAATTGGTAAATTTAGAGACCAGGAGAAAATGGAGCAGGATTCCAGGAGGCGCGGAGCAAAGGGCCAAAACATGCCAAAACTAACCTCAGAGATGTTGCACAAGCAGGAGAAAAAGTCAGGGAGCAAGACAGAACCTTCAGGGAATGGTATGAGTGACATGGCATAGAAACTGAAAAAAAATATAAAAATTCTTTGCCAAACTCAAAGCCATCGAAAGGCATGGGATGCCGTCAAGTGCAGAGACATGGAGCAAAGATTGCCCAATCGAGTCCCATTGAAACCGCAAGATTTCGTTTCCCTTCCCGAAAGGAAATGAAATTTCCTTTCGGGAATGGAAACGAAATCTTGCGACCCTGAAAAGAAAGGCTCACAAAGGCTCTGGAAAGGAGATACAATCAAATGAAGCGCGCCAGAAAAAAAACAGAAAAACCAGAAAACTGGGACATGTAGTGACTACGAGAAAATGGTCTGAGACTAAATGAGGTGCAGTGTAAAAGAGCAAAACATGCCAAATCTATTCTGAACAAAGCTGCAAAGGCATTGGAATAGATAAAGGAAGAAGGGAGAAAGTTGAGGGGAAGATATGAGAGGCACAGGATGGATATTGAAAAAGAAAAAAAAAAAAATTGGTAAATTTAGAGACCAGGAGAAAATGGAGCAGGATTCCAGGAGGCGCGGAGCAAAGGGCCAACACATGCCAAAACTAACCTCAGAGATGTTGCACAAGCAGGAGAAAAAGTCAGGGAGCAAGACAGAACCTTCAGGGAATGGTATGAGTGACATGGCATAGAAGCTGAAAAAAAATATAAAAATTCTTTGCCAAACTCAAAGCCATCGAAAGGCATGGGATGCCGTCAAGTGCAGAGACATGGAGCAAAGATTGCCCAATCGAGTCCCATTGAAACCGCAAGATTTCGTTTCCCTTCCCGAAAGGAAATTTCATTTCCTTTCGGGAAGGGAAACGAAATCTTGCGACCCTGAAAAGAAAGGCTCACAAAGGCTCTGGAAGGGAGATACAATCAAATGAAGCGCGCCAGAAAAAAACCAGAAAAACCAGAAAACTGGGACATGTAGTGACTACGAGAAAATGGTCTGAGACTAAATGAGGTGCAGTGTAAAAGAGCAAAACATGCCAAATCTATTCTGAACAAAGCTGCAAAGGCATTGGAATAGATAAAGGAAGAAGGGAGAAAGTTGAGGGGAAGATATGAGAGGCACAGGATGGATATTGAAAAAGAAAAAAAAAAAAATTGGTAAATTTAGAGACCAGGAGAAAATGGAGCAGGATTCCAGGAGGCGCGGAGCAAAGGGCCAACACATGCCAAAACTAACCTCAGAGATGTTGCACAAGCAGGAGAAAAAGTCAGGGAGCAAGACAGAACCTTCAGGGAATGGTATGAGTGACATGGCATAGAAGCTGAAAAAAAATATAAAAATTCTTTGCCAAACTCAAAGCCATCGAAAGGCATGGGATGCCGTCAAGTGCAGAGACATGGAGCAAAGATTGCCCAATCGAGTCCCATTGAAACCGCAAGATTTCGTTTCCCTTCCCGAAAGGAAATGAAATTTCCTTTCGGGAAGGGAAACGAAATCTTGCGACCCTGAAAAGAAAGGCTCACAAAGGCTCTGGAAAGGAGATACAATCAAATGAAGCGCGCCAGAAAAAAACCAGAAAAACCAGAAAACTGGGACATGTAGTGACTACGAGAAAATGGTCTGAGACTAAATGAGGTGCAGTGTAAAAGAGCAAAACATGCCAAATCTATTCTGAACAAAGCTGCAAAGGCATTGGAATAGATAAAGGAAGAAGGGAGAAAGTTGAGGGGAAGATATGAGAGGCACAGGATGGATATTGAAAAAGAAAAAAAAAAAAATTGGTAAATTTAGAGACCAGGAGAAAATGGAGCAGGATTCCAGGAGGCGCGGAGCAAAGGGCCAAAACATGCCAAAACTAACCTCAGAGATGTTGCACAAGCAGGAGAAAAAGTCAGGGAGCAAGACAGAACCTTCAAGGAATGGTATGAGTGACATGGCATAGAAACTGAAAAAAAATATAAAAATTCTTTGCCAAACTCAAAGCCATCGAAAGGCATGGGATGCCGTCAAGTGCAGAGACATGGAGCAAAGATTGCCCAATCGAGTCCCATTGAAACCGCAAGATTTCGTTTCCCTTCCCGAAAGGAAATGAAATTTCCTTTCGGGAATGGAAACGAAATCTTGCGACCCTGAAAAGAAAGGCTCACAAAGGCTCTGGAAAGGAGATACAATCAAATGAAGCGCGCCAGAAAAAAAACAGAAAAACCAGAAAACTGGGACATGTAGTGACTACGAGAAAATGGTCTGAGACTAAATGAGGTGCAGTGTAAAAGAGCAAAACATGCCAAATCTATTCTGAACAAAGCTGCAAAGGCATTGGAATAGATAAAGGAAGAAGGGAGAAAGTTGAGGGGAAGATATGAGAGGCACAGGATGGATATTGAAAAAGAAAAAAAAAAAATTGGTAAATTTAGAGACCAGGAGAAAATGGAGCAGGATTCCAGGAGGCGCGGAGCAAAGGGCCAACACATGCCAAAACTAACCTCAGAGATGTTGCACAAACAGGAGAAAAAGTCAGGGAGCAAGACAGAACCTTCAGGGAATGGTATGAGTGACATGGCATAGAAGCTGAAAAAAAATATAAAAATTCTTTGCCAAACTCAAAGCCATCGAAAGGCATGGGATGCCGTCAAGTGCAGAGACATGGAGCAAAGATTGCCCAATCGAGTCCCATTGAAACCGCAAGATTTCGTTTCCCTTCCCGAAAGGAAATGAAATTTCCTTTCGGGAAGGGAAACGAAATCTTGCGACCCTGAAAAGAAAGGCTCACAAAGGCTCTGGAAGGGAGATACCATCAAATGAAGCGCGCCAGAAAAAAAACAGAAAAACCAGAAAATTGGGACATGTAGTGACTACGAGAAAATGGTCTGAGTCTAAATGAGGTGCAGTGTAAAAGAGCAAAACATGCCAAATCTATTCTGAACAAAGCTGCAAAGGCATTGGAATAGATAAAGGAAGAAGGGAGAAAGTTGAGGGGAAGATATGAGAGGCACAGGATGGATATTGAAAAAGAAAAAAAAAAAAAATTGGTAAATTTAGATACCAGGAGAAAATGGAGCAGGATTCCAGGAGGTGCGGAGCAAAGGGCCAACACATGCCAAAACTAACCTCAGAGATGTTGCACAAGCAGGAGAAAAAGTCAGGGAGCAAGACAGAACCTTCAGGGAATGGTATGAGTGACATGGCATAGAAACTGAAAAAAAATATAAAAATTCTTTGCCAAACTCAAAGCCATCGAAAGGCATGGGATGCTGTCAAGTGCAGAGACATGGAGCAAAGATTGCCCAATCGAGTCCCATTGAAACC
This sequence comes from Passer domesticus, assembly GCF_036417665.1. Lineage (NCBI taxonomy): Eukaryota > Metazoa > Chordata > Aves > Passeriformes > Passeridae > Passer > Passer domesticus. Next base: position 56,390,523 of record NC_087475.1, on the reverse strand, counting down.
GCAAGATTTCGTTTCCCTTCCCGAAAGGAAATGAAATTTCCTTTCGGGAAGGGAAACGAAATCTTGCGACCCTGAAAAGAAAGGCTCACAAAGGCTCTGGAAGGGAGATACAATCAAATGAAGCGCGCCAGAAAAAAAACAGAAAAACCAGAAAACTGGGACATGTAGTGACTACGAGAAAATGGTCTGAGACTAAATGAGGTGCAGTGTAAAAGAGCAAAACATGCCAAATCTATTCTGAACAAAGCTGCAAAGGCATTGGAATAGATAAAGGAAGAAGGGAGAAAGTTGAGGGGAAGATATGAGAGGCACAGGATGGATATTGAAAAAGAAAAAAAAAAAAATTGGTAAATTTAGAGACCAGGAGAAAATGGAGCAGGATTCCAGGAGGCGCGGAGCAAAGGGCCAACACATGCCAAAACTAACCTCAGAGATGTTGCACAAGCAGGAGAAAAAGTCAGGGAGCAAGACAGAACCTTCAGGGAATGGTATGAGTGACATGGCATAGAAGCTGAAAAAAAATATAAAAATTCTTTGCCAAACTCAAAGCCATCGAAAGGCATGGGATGCCGTCAAGTGCAGAGACATGGAGCAAAGATTGCCCAATCGAGTCCCATTGAAACCGCAAGATTTCGTTTCCCTTCCCGAAAGGAAATGAAATTTCCTTTCGGGAAGGGAAACGAAATCTTGCGACCCTGAAAAGAAAGGCTCACAAAGGCTCTGGAAGGGAGATACAATCAAATGAAGCACGCCAGAAAAAAAACAGAAAAACCAGAAAACTGGGACATGTAGTGACTACGAGAAAATGGTCTGAGACTAAATGAGGTGCAGTGTAAAAGAGCAAAACATGCCAAATCTATTCTGAACAAAGCTGCAAAGGCATTGAAATAGATAAAGGAAGAAGGGAGAAAGTTGAGGGGAAGATATGAGAGGCACAGGATGGATATTGAAAAAGAAAAAAAAAAAAAATTGGTAAATTTAGAGACCAGGAGAAAATGGAGCAGGATTCCAGGAGGCGCGGAGCAAAGGGCCAACACATGCCAAAACTAACCTCAGAGATGTTGCACAAGCAGGAGAAAAAGTCAGGGAGCAAGACAGAACCTTCAGGGAATGGTATGAGTGACATGGCATAGAAGCTGAAAAAAAATATAAAAATTCTTTGCCAAACTCAAAGCCATCGAAAGGCATGGGATGCCGTCAAGTGCAGAGACATGGAGCAAAGATTGCCCAATCGAGTCCCATTGAAACCGCAAGATTTCGTTTCCCTTCCCGAAAGGAAATGAAATTTCCTTTCGGGAAGGGAAACGAAATCTTGCGACCCTGAAAAGAAAGGCTCACAAAGGCTCTGGAAGGGAGATACAATCAAATGAAGCACGCCAGAAAAAAAACAGAAAAACCAGAAAACTGGGACATGTAGTGACTACGAGAAAATGGTCTGAGACTAAATGAGGTGCAGTGTAAAAGAGCAAAACATGCCAAATCTATTCTGAACAAAGCTGCAAAGGCATTGGAATAGATAAAGGAAGAAGGGAGAAAGTTGAGGGGAAGATATGAGAGGCACAGGATGGATATTGAAAAAGAAAAAAAAAAAAATTGGTAAATTTAGAGACCAGGAGAAAATGGAGCAGGATTCCAGGAGGCGCGGAGCAAAGGGCCAACACATGCCAAAACTAACCTCAGAGATGTTGCACAAGCAGGAGAAAAAGTCAGGGAGCAAGACAGAACCTTCAGGGAATGGTATGAGTGACATGGCATAGAAACTGAAAAAAAATATAAAAATTCTTTGCCAAACTCAAAGCCATCGAAAGGCATGGGATGCCGTCAAGTGCAGAGACATGGAGCAAAGATTGCCCAATCGAGTCCCATTGAAACCGCAAGATTTCGTTTCCCTTCCCGAAAGGAAATGAAATTTCCTTTCGGGAAGGGAAACGAAATCTTGCGACCCTGAAAAGAAAGGCTCACAGAGGCTCTGGAAGGGAGATACAATCAAATGAAGCGCGCCAGAAAAAAAACAGAAAAACCAGAAAACTGGGACATGTAGTGACTACGAGAAAATGGTCTGAGACTAAATGAGGTGCAGTGTAAAAGAGCAAAACATGCCAAATCTATTCTGAACAAAGCTGCAAAGGCATTGGAATAGATAAAGGAAGAAGGGAGAAAGTTGAGGGGAAGATATGAGAGGCACAGGATGGATATTGAAAAAGAAAAAAAAAAAAAATTGGTAAATTTAGAGACCAGGAGAAAATGGAGCAGGATTCCAGGAGGCGCGGAGCAAAGGGCCAACACATGCCAAAACTAACCTCAGAGATGTTGCACAAGCAGGAGAAAAAGTCAGGGAGCAAGACAGAACCTTCAGGGAATGGTATGAGTGACATGGCATAGAAACTGAAAAAAAATATAAAAATTCTTTGCCAAACTCAAAGCCATCGAAAGGCATGGGATGCCGTCAAGTGCAGAGACATGGAGCAAAGATTGCCCAATCGAGTCCCATTGAAACCGCAAGATTTCGTTTCCCTTCCCAAAAGGAAATGAAATTTCCTTTCGGGAAGGGAAACGAAATCTTGCGACCCTGAAAAGAAAGGCTCACAGAGGCTCTGGAAGGGAGATACAATCAAATGAAGCACGCCAGAAAAAAAACAGAAAAACCAGAAAACTGGGACATGTAGTGACTACGAGAAAATGGTCTGAGACTAAATGAGGTGCAGTGTAAAAGAGCAAAACATGCCAAATCTATTCTGAACAAAGCTGCAAAGGCATTGGAATAGATAAAGGAAGAAGGGAGAAAGTTGAGGGGAAGATATGAGAGGCACAGGATGGATATTGAAAAAGAAAAAAAAAAAAAATTGGTAAATTTAGAGACCAGGAGAAAATGGAGCAGGATTCCAGGAGGCGCGGAGCAAAGGGCCAAAACATGCCAAAACTAACCTCAGAGATGTTGCACAAGCAGGAGAAAAAGTCAGGGAGCAAGACAGAACCTTCAGGGAATGGTATGAGTGACATGGCATAGAAGCTGAAAAAAAATATAAAAATTCTTTGCCAAACTCAAAGCCATCGAAAGGCATGGGATGCCGTCAAGTGCAGAGACATGGAGCAAAGATTGCCCAATCGAGTCCCATTGAAACCGCAAGATTTCGTTTCCCTTCCCGAAAGGAAATGAAATTTCCTTTCGGGAATGGAAACGAAATCTTGCGACCCTGAAAAGAAAGGCTCACAAAGGCTCTGGAAAGGAGATACAATCAAATGAAGCGCGCCAGAAAAAAAACAGAAAAACCAGAAAACTGGGACATGTAGTGACTACGAGAAAATGGTCTGAGACTAAATGAGGTGCAGTGTAAAAGAGCAAAACATGCCAAATCTATTCTGAACAAAGCTGCAAAGGCATTGGAATAGATAAAGGAAGAAGGGAGAAAGTTGAGGGGAAGATATGAGAGGCACAGGATGGATATTGAAAAAGAAAAAAAAAAAATTGGTAAATTTAGAGACCAGGAGAAAATGGAGCAGGATTCCAGGAGGCGCGGAGCAAAGGGCCAACACATGCCAAAACTAACCTCAGAGATGTTGCACAAGCAGGAGAAAAAGTCAGGGAGCAAGACAGAACCTTCAGGGAATGGTATGAGTGACATGGCATAGAAGCTGAAAAAAAATATAAAAATTCTTTGCCAAACTCAAAGCCATCGAAAGGCATGGGATGCCGTCAAGTGCAGAGACATGGAGCAAAGATTGCCCAATCGAGTCCCATTGAAACCGCAAGATTTCGTTTCCCTTCCCGAAAGGAAATGAAATTTCCTTTCGGGAAGGGAAACGAAATCTTGCGACCCTGAAAAGAAAGGCTCACAAAGGCTCTGGAAGGGAGATACCATCAAATGAAGCGCGCCAGAAAGAAAACAGAAAAACCAGAAAATTGGGACATGTAGTGACTACGAGAAAAAGGTCTGAGTCTAAATGAGGTGCAGTGTAAAAGAGCAAAACATGCCAAATCTATTCTGAACAAAGCTGCAAAGGCATTGGAATAGATAAAGGAAGAAGGGAGAAAGTTGAGGGGAAGATATGAGAGGCACAGGATGGATATTGAAAAAGAAAAAAAAAAAAAATTGGTAAATTTAGATACCAGGAGAAAATGGAGCAGGATTCCAGGAGGTGCGGAGCAAAGGGCCAACACATGCCAAAACTAACCTCAGAGATGTTGCACAAGCAGGAGAAAAAGTCAGGGAGCAAGACAGAACCTTCAGGGAATGGTATGAGTGACATGGCATAGAAACTGAAAAAAAATATAAAAATTCTTTGCCAAACTCAAAGCCATCGAAAGGCATGGGATGCTGTCAAGTGCAGAGACATGGAGCAAAGATTGCCCAATCGAGTCCCATTGAAACCGCAAGATTTCGTTTCCCTTCCCGAAAGGAAATGAAATTTCCTTTCGGGAAGGGAAACGAAATCTTGCGACCCTGAAAAGAAAGGCTCACAAAGGCTCTGGAAGGGAGATACAATCAAATGAAGCGCGCCAGAAAAAAAACAGAAAAACCAGAAAACTGGGACATGTAGTGACTACGAGAAAATGGTCTGAGACTAAATGAGGTGCAGTGTAAAAGAGCAAAACATGCCAAATCTATTCTGAACAAAGCTGCAAAGGCATTGGAATAGATAAAGGAAGAAGGGAGAAAGTTGAGGGGAAGATATGAGAGGCACAGGATGGATATTGAAAAAGAAAAAAAAAAAAATTGGTAAATTTAGAGACCAGGAGAAAATGGAGCAGGATTCCAGGAGGCGCGGAGCAAAGGGCCAACACATGCCAAAACTAACCTCAGAGATGTTGCACAAGCAGGAGAAAAAGTCAGGGAGCAAGACAGAACCTTCAGGGAATGGTATGAGTGACATGGCATAGAAGCTGAAAAAAAATATAAAAATTCTTTGCCAAACTCAAAGCCATCGAAAGGCATGGGATGCCGTCAAGTGCAGAGACATGGAGCAAAGATTGCCCAATCGAGTCCCATTGAAACCGCAAGATTTCGTTTCCCTTCCCGAAAGGAAATGAAATTTCCTTTCGGGAAGGGAAACGAAATCTTGCGACCCTGAAAAGAAAGGCTCACAAAGGCTCTGGAAGGGAGATACAATCAAATGAAGCACGCCAGAAAAAAAACAGAAAAACCAGAAAACTGGGACATGTAGTGACTACGAGAAAATGGTCTGAGACTAAATGAGGTGCAGTGTAAAAGAGCAAAACATGCCAAATCTATTCTGAACAAAGCTGCAAAGGCATTGAAATAGATAAAGGAAGAAGGGAGAAAGTTGAGGGGAAGATATGAGAGGCACAGGATGGATATTGAAAAAGAAAAAAAAAAAAAATTGGTAAATTTAGAGACCAGGAGAAAATGGAGCAGGATTCCAGGAGGCGCGGAGCAAAGGGCCAACACATGCCAAAACTAACCTCAGAGATGTTGCACAAGCAGGAGAAAAAGTCAGGGAGCAAGACAGAACCTTCAGGGAATGGTATGAGTGACATGGCATAGAAACTGAAAAAAAATATAAAAATTCTTTGCCAAACTCAAAGCCATCGAAAGGCATGGGATGCCGTCAAGTGCAGAGACATGGAGCAAAGATTGCCCAATCGAGTCCCATTGAAACCGCAAGATTTCGTTTCCCTTCCCGAAAGGAAATGAAATTTCCTTTCGGGAAGGGAAACGAAATCTTGCGACCCTGAAAAGAAAGGCTCACAGAGGCTCTGGAAGGGAGATACAATCAAATGAAGCACGCCAGAAAAAAAACAGAAAAACCAGAAAACTGGGACATGTAGTGACTACGAGAAAATGGTCTGAGACTAAATGAGGTGCAGTGTAAAAGAGCAAAACATGCCAAATCTATTCTGAACAAAGCTGCAAAGGCATTGGAATAGATAAAGGAAGAAGGGAGAAAGTTGAGGGGAAGATATGAGAGGCACAGGATGGATATTGAAAAAGAAAAAAAAAAAAATTGGTAAATTTAGAGACCAGGAGAAAATGGAGCAGGATTCCAGGAGGCGCGGAGCAAAGGGCCAAAACATGCCAAAACTAACCTCAGAGATGTTGCACAAGCAGGAGAAAAAGTCAGGGAGCAAGACAGAACCTTCAGGGAATGGTATGAGTGACATGGCATAGAAGCTGAAAAAAAATATAAAAATTCTTTGCCAAACTCAAAGCCATCGAAAGGCATGGGATGCCGTCAAGTGCAGAGACATGGAGCAAAGATTGCCCAATCGAGTCCTATTGAAACCGCAAGATTTCGTTTCCCTTCCCGAAAGGAAATGAAATTTCCTTTCGGGAATGGAAACGAAATCTTGCGACCCTGAAAAGAAAGGCTCACAAAGGCTCTGGAAAGGAGATACAATCAAATGAAGCGCGCCAGAAAAAAAACAGAAAAACCAGAAAACTGGGACATGTAGTGACTACGAGAAAATGGTCTGAGACTAAATGAGGTGCAGTGTAAAAGAGCAAAACATGCCAAATCTATTCTGAACAAAGCTGCAAAGGCATTGGAATAGATAAAGGAAGAAGGGAGAAAGTTGAGGGGAAGATATGAGAGGCACAGGATGGATATTGAAAAAGAAAAAAAAAAAAATTGGTAAATTTAGAGACCAGGAGAAAATGGAGCAGGATTCCAGGAGGCGCGGAGCAAAGGGCCAACACATGCCAAAACTAACCTCAGAGATGTTGCACAAGCAGGAGAAAAAGTCAGGGAGCAAGACAGAACCTTCAGGGAATGGTATGAGTGACATGGCATAGAAGCTGAAAAAAAATATAAAAATTCTTTGCCAAACTCAAAGCCATCGAAAGGCATGGGATGCCGTCAAGTGCAGAGACATGGAGCAAAGATTGCCCAATCGAGTCCCATTGAAACCGCAAGATTTCGTTTCCCTTCCCGAAAGGAAATGAAATTTCCTTTCGGGACGGGAAATGAAATCTTGCGACCCTGAAAAGAAAGGCTCACAAAGGCTCTGGAAGGGAGATACCATCAAATGAAGCGCGCCAGAAAAAAAACAGAAAAACCAGAAAATTGGGACATGTAGTGACTACGAGAAAATGGTCTGAGTCTAAATGAGGTGCAGTGTAAAAGAGCAAAACATGCCAAATCTATTCTGAACAAAGCTGCAAAGGCATTGGAATAGATAAAGGAAGAAGGGAGAAAGTTGAGGGGAAGATATGAGAGGCACAGGATGGATATTGAAAAAGAAAAAAAAAAAAATTGGTAAATTTAGATACCAGGAGAAAATGGAGCAGGATTCCAGGAGGCGCGGAGCAAAGGGCCAACACATGCCAAAACTAACCTCAGAGATGTTGCACAAGCAGGAGAAAAAGTCAGGGAGCAAGACAGAACCTTCAGGGAATGGTATGAGTGACATGGCATAGAAGCTGAAAAAAAATATAAAAATTCTTTGCCAAACTCAAAGCCATCGAAAGGCATGGGATGCTGTCAAGTGCAGAGACATGGAGCAAAGATTGCCCAATCGAGTCCCATTGAAACCGCAAGATTTCGTTTCCCTTCCCGAAAGGAAATGAAATTTCCTTTCGGGAAGGGAAACGAAATCTTGCGACCCTGAAAAGAAAGGCTCACAAAGGCTCTGGAAGGGAGATACAATCAAATGAAGCGCGCCAGAAAAAAAACAGAAAAACCAGAAAACTGGGACATGTAGTGACTACGAGAAAATGGTCTGAGACTAAATGAGGTGCAGTGTAAAAGAGCAAAACATGCCAAATCTATTCTGAACAAAGCTGCAAAGGCATTGGAATAGATAAAGGAAGAAGGGAGAAAGTTGAGGGGAAGATATGAGAGGCACAGGATGGATATTGAAAAAGAAAAAAAAAAAAATTGGTAAATTTAGAGACCAGGAGAAAATGGAGCAGGATTCCAGGAGGCGCGGAGCAAAGGGCCAAAACATGCCAAAACTAACCTCAGAGATGTTGCACAAGCAGGAGAAAAAGTCAGGGAGCAAGACAGAACCTTCAGGGAATGGTATGAGTGACATGGCATAGAAGCTGAAAAAAAATATAAAAATTCTTTGCCAAACTCAAAGCCATCGAAAGGCATGGGATGCCGTCAAGTGCAGAGACATGGAGCAAAGATTGCCCAATCGAGTCCCATTGAAACCGCAAGATTTCGTTTCCCTTCCCGAAAGGAAATGAAATTTCCTTTCGGGAAGGGAAACGAAATCTTGCGACCCTGAAAAGAAAGGCTCACAAAGGCTCTGGAAAGGAGATACAATCAAATGAAGCGCGCCAGAAAAAAAACAGAAAAACCAGAAAACTGGGACATGTAGTGACTACGAGAAAATGGTCTGAGACTAAATGAGGTGCAGTGTAAAAGAGCAAAACATGCCAAATCTATTCTGAACAAAGCTGCAAAGGCATTGGAATAGATAAAGGAAGAAGGGAGAAAGTTGAGGGGAAGATATGAGAGGCACAGGATGGATATTGAAAAAGAAAAAAAAAAAATTGGTAAATTTAGAGACCAGGAGAAAATGGAGCAGGATTCCAGGAGGCGCGGAGCAAAGGGCCAAAACATGCCAAAACTAACCTCAGAGATGTTGCACAAGCAGGAGAAAAAGTCAGGGAGCAAGACAGAACCTTCAGGGAATGGTATGAGTGACATGGCATAGAAACTGAAAAAAAATATAAAAATTCTTTGCCAAACTCAAAGCCATCGAAAGGCATGGGATGCCGTCAAGTGCAGAGACATGGAGCAAAGATTGCCCAATCGAGTCCCATTGAAACCGCAAGATTTCGTTTCCCTTCCCGAAAGGAAATGAAATTTCCTTTCGGGAAGGGAAACGAAATCTTGCGACCCTGAAAAGAAAGGCTCACAAAGGCTCTGGAAGGGAGATACAATCAAATGAAGCGCGCCAGAAAAAAAACAGAAAAACCAGAAAACTGGGACATGTAGTGACTACGAGAAAATGGTCTGAGACTAAATGAGGTGCAGTGTAAAAGAGCAAAACATGCCAAATCTATTCTGAACAAAGCTGCAAAGGCATTGGAATAGATAAAGGAAGAAGGGAGAAAGTTGAGGGGAAGATATGAGAGGCACAGGATGGATATTGAAAAAGAAAAAAAAAAAAATTGGTAAATTTAGAGACCAGGAGAAAATGGAGCAGGATTCCAGGAGGCGCGGAGCAAAGGGCCAACACATGCCAAAACTAACCTCAGAGATGTTGCACAAGCAGGAGAAAAAGTCAGGGAGCAAGACAGAACCTTCAGGGAATGGTATGAGTGACATGGCATAGAAACTGAAAAAAAATATAAAAATTCTTTGCCAAACTCAAAGCCATCGAAAGGCATGGGATGCCGTCAAGTGCAGAGACATGGAGCAAAGATTGCCCAATCGAGTCCCATTGAAACCGCAAGATTTCGTTTCCCTTCCCGAAAGGAAATGAAATTTCCTTTCGGGAAGGGAAACGAAATCTTGCGACCCTGAAAAGAAAGGCTCACAAAGGCTCTGGAAGGGAGATACAATCAAATGAAGCGCGCCAGAAAAAAAACAGAAAAACCAGAAAACTGGGACATGTAGTGACTACGAGAAAATGGTCTGAGACTAAATGAGGTGCAGTGTAAAAGAGCAAAACATGCCAAATCTATTCTGAACAAAGCTGCAAAGGCATTGGAATAGATAAAGGAAGAAGGGAGAAAGTTGAGGGGAAGATATGAGAGGCACAGGATGGATATTGAAAAAGAAAAAAAAAAAAATTGGTAAATTTAGAGACCAGGAGAAAATGGAGCAGGATTCCAGGAGGCGCGGAGCAAAGGGCCAACACATGCCAAAACTAACCTCAGAGATGTTGCACAAGCAGGAGAAAAAGTCAGGGAGCAAGACAGAACCTTCAGGGAATGGTATGAGTGACATGGCATAGAAACTGAAAAAAAATATAAAAATTCTTTGCCAAACTCAAAGCCATCGAAAGGCATGGGATGCCGTCAAGTGCAGAGACATGGAGCAAAGATTGCCCAATCGAGTCCCATTGAAACCGCAAGATTTCGTTTCCCTTCCCGAAAGGAAATGAAATTTCCTTTCGGGAAGGGAAACGAAATCTTGCGACCCTGAAAAGAAAGGCTCACAAAGGCTCTGGAAGGGAGATACAATCAAATGAAGCGCGCCAGAAAAAAAACAGAAAAACCAGAAAACTGGGACATGTAGTGACTACGAGAAAATGGTCTGAGACTAAATGAGGTGCAGTGTAAAAGAGCAAAACATGCCAAATCTATTCTGAACAAAGCTGCAAAGGCATTGGAATAGATAAAGGAAGAAGGGAGAAAGTTGAGGGGAAGATATGAGAGGCACAGGATGGATATTGAAAAAGAAAAAAAAAAAATTGGTAAATTTAGAGACCAGGAAAAAATGGAGCAGGATTCCAGGAGGCGCGGAGCAAAGGGCCAAAACATGCCAAAACTAACCTCAGAGATGTTGCACAAGCAGGAGAAAAAGTCAGGGAGCAAGACAGAACCTTCAGGGAATGGTATGAGTGACATGGCATAGAAACTGAAAAAAAATATAAAAATTCTTTGCCAAACTCAAAGCCATCGAAAGGCATGGGATGCCGTCAAGTGCAGAGACATGGAGCAAAGATTGCCCAATCGAGTCCCATTGAAACCGCAAGATTTCGTTTCCCTTCCCGAAAGGAAATGAAATTTCCTTTCGGGAAGGGAAACGAAATCTTGCGACCCTGAAAAGAAAGGCTCACAAAGGCTCTGGAAGGGAGATACAATCAAATGAAGCACGCCAGAAAAAAAACAGAAAAACCAGAAAACTGGGACATGTAGTGACTACGAGAAAATGGTCTGAGACTAAATGAGGTGCAGTGTAAAAGAGCAAAACATGCCAAATCTATTCTGAACAAAGCTGCAAAGGCATTGGAATAGATAAAGGAAGAAGGGAGAAAGTTGAGGGGAAGATATGAGAGGCACAGGATGGATATTGAAAAAGAAAAAAAAAAAAATTGGTAAATTTAGAGACCAGGAGAAAATGGAGCAGGATTCCAGGAGGCGCGGAGCAAAGGGCCAACACATGCCAAAACTAACCTCAGAGATGTTGCACAAGCAGGAGAAAAAGTCAGGGAGCAAGACAGAACCTTCAGGGAATGGTATGAGTGACATGGCATAGAAACTGAAAAAAAATATAAAAATTCTTTGCCAAACTCAAAGCCATCGAAAGGCATGGGATGCCGTCAAGTGCAGAGACATGGAGCAAAGATTGCCCAATCGAGTCCCATTGAAACCGCAAGATTTCGTTTCCCTTCCCGAAAGGAAATGAAATTTCCTTTCGGGAAGGGAAACGAAATCTTGCGACCCTGAAAAGAAAGGCTCACAAAGGCTCTGGAAGGGAGATACAATCAAATGAAGCGCGCCAGAAAAAAAACAGAAAAACCAGAAAACTGGGACATGTAGTGACTACGAGAAAATGGTCTGAGACTAAATGAGGTGCAGTGTAAAAGAGCAAAACATGCCAAATCTATTCTGAACAAAGCTGCAAAGGCATTGGAATAGATAAAGGAAGAAGGGAGAAAGTTGAGGGGAAGATATGAGAGGCACAGGATGGATATTGAAAAAGAAAAAAAAAAAAAATTGGTAAATTTAGAGACCAGGAGAAAATGGAGCAGGATTCCAGGAGGCGCGGAGCAAAGGGCCAACACATGCCAAAACTAACCTCAGAGATGTTGCACAAGCAGGAGAAAAAGTCAGGGAGCAAGACAGAACCTTCAGGGAATGGTATGAGTGACATGGCATAGAAACTGAAAAAAAATATAAAAATTCTTTGCCAAACTCAAAGCCATCGAAAGGCATGGGATGCCGTCAAGTGCAGAGACATGGAGCAAAGATTGCCCAATCGAGTCCCATTGAAACCGCAAGATTTCGTTTCCCTTCCCGAAAGGAAATGAAATTTCCTTTCGGGAAGGGAAACGAAATCTTGCGACCCTGAAAAGAAAGGCTCACAAAGGCTCTGGAAGGGAGATACTATCAAATGAAGCACGCCAGAAAAAAAACAGAAAAACCAGAAAACTGGGACATGTAGTGACTACGAGAAAATGGTCTGAGACTAAATGAGGTGCAGTGTAAAAGAGCAAAACATGCCAAATCTATTCTGAACAAAGCTGCAAAGGCATTGGAATAGATAAAGGAAGAAGGGAGAAAGTTGAGGGGAAGATATGAGAGGCACAGGATGGATATTGAAAAAGAAAAAAAAAAAAAATTGGTAAATTTAGAGACCAGGAGAAAATGGAGCAGGATTCCAGGAGGCGCGGAGCAAAGGGCCAAAACATGCCAAAACTAACCTCAGAGATGTTGCACAAGCAGGAGAAAAAGTCAGGGAGCAAGACAGAACCTTCAGGGAATGGTATGAGTGACATGGCATAGAAGCTGAAAAAAAATATAAAAATTCTTTGCCAAACTCAAAGCCATCGAAAGGCATGGGATGCCGTCAAGTGCAGAGACATGGAGCAAAGATTGCCCAATCGAGTCCCATTGAAACCGCAAGATTTCGTTTCCCTTCCCGAAAGGAAATGAAATTTCCTTTCGGGAAGGGAAACGAAATCTTGCGACCCTGAAAAGAAAGGCTCACAAAGGCTCTGGAAAGGAGATACAATCAAATGAAGCGCGCCAGAAAAAAACCAGAAAAACCAGAAAACTGGGACATGTAGTGACTACGAGAAAATGGTCTGAGACTAAATGAGGTGCAGTGTAAAAGAGCAAAACATGCCAAATCTATTCTGAACAAAGCTGCAAAGGCATTGGAATAGATAAAGGAAGAAGGGAGAAAGTTGAGGGGAAGATATGAGAGGCACAGGATGGATATTGAAAAAGAAAAAAAAAAAAATTGGTAAATTTAGAGACCAGGAGAAAATGGAGCAGGATTCCAGGAGGCGCGGAGCAAAGGGCCAAAACATGCCAAAACTAACCTCAGAGATGTTGCACAAGCAGGAGAAAAAGTCAGGGAGCAAGACAGAACCTTCAAGGAATGGTATGAGTGACATGGCATAGAAACTGAAAAAAAATATAAAAATTCTTTGCCAAACTCAAAGCCATCGAAAGGCATGGGATGCCGTCAAGTGCAGAGACATGGAGCAAAGATTGCCCAATCGAGTCCCATTGAAACCGCAAGATTTCGTTTCCCTTCCCGAAAGGAAATGAAATTTCCTTTCGGGAATGGAAACGAAATCTTGCGACCCTGAAAAGAAAGGCTCACAAAGGCTCTGGAAAGGAGATACAATCAAATGAAGCGCGCCAGAAAAAAAACAGAAAAACCAGAAAACTGGGACATGTAGTGACTACGAGAAAATGGTCTGAGACTAAATGAGGTGCAGTGTAAAAGAGCAAAACATGCCAAATCTATTCTGAACAAAGCTGCAAAGGCATTGGAATAGATAAAGGAAGAAGGGAGAAAGTTGAGGGGAAGATATGAGAGGCACAGGATGGATATTGAAAAAGAAAAAAAAAAAATTGGTAAATTTAGAGACCAGGAGAAAATGGAGCAGGATTCCAGGAGGCGCGGAGCAAAGGGCCAACACATGCCAAAACTAACCTCAGAGATGTTGCACAAGCAGGAGAAAAAGTCAGGGAGCAAGACAGAACCTTCAGGGAATGGTATGAGTGACATGGCATAGAAGCTGAAAAAAAATATAAAAATTCTTTGCCAAACTCAAAGCCATCGAAAGGCATGGGATGCCGTCAAGTGCAGAGACATGGAGCAAAGATTGCCCAATCGAGTCCCATTGAAACCGCAAGATTTCGTTTCCCTTCCCGAAAGGAAATGAAATTTCCTTTCGGGAAGGGAAACGAAATCTTGCGACCCTGAAAAGAAAGGCTCACAAAGGCTCTGGAAGGGAGATACCATCAAATGAAGCGCGCCAGAAAGAAAACAGAAAAACCAGAAAATTGGGACATGTAGTGACTACGAGAAAATGGTCTGAGTCTAAATGAGGTGCAGTGTAAAAGAGCAAAACATGCCAAATCTATTCTGAACAAAGCTGCAAAGGCATTGGAATAGATAAAGGAAGAAGGGAGAAAGTTGAGGGGAAGATATGAGAGGCACAGGATGGATATTGAAAAAGAAAAAAAAAAAAAATTGGTAAATTTAGATACCAGGAGAAAATGGAGCAGGATTCCAGGAGGTGCGGAGCAAAGGGCCAACACATGCCAAAACTAACCTCAGAGATGTTGCACAAGCAGGAGAAAAAGTCAGGGAGCAAGACAGAACCTTCAGGGAATGGTATGAGTGACATGGCATAGAAACTGAAAAAAAATATAAAAATTCTTTGCCAAACTCAAAGCCATCGAAAGGCATGGGATGCTGTCAAGTGCAGAGACATGGAGCAAAGATTGCCCAATCGAGTCCCATTGAAACCGCAAGATTTCGTTTCCCTTCCCGAAAGGAAATGAAATTTCCTTTCGGGAAGGGAAACGAAATCTTGCGACCCTGAAAAGAAAGGCTCACAAAGGCTCTGGAAGGGAGATACAATCAAATGAAGCGCGCCAGAAAAAAAACAGAAAAACCAGAAAACTGGGACATGTAGTGACTACGAGAAAATGGTCTGAGACTAAATGAGGTGCAGTGTAAAAGAGCAAAACATGCCAAATCTATTCTGAACAAAGCTGCAAAGGCATTGGAATAGATAAAGGAAGAAGGGAGAAAGTTGAGGGGAAGATATGAGAGGCACAGGATGGATATTGAAAAAGAAAAAAAAAAAAATTGGTATATTTAGAGACCAGGAGAAAATGGAGCAGGATTCCAGGAGGCGCGGAGCAAAGGGCCAACACATGCCAAAACTAACCTCAGAGATGTTGCACAAGCAGGAGAAAAAGTCAGGGAGCAAGACAGAACCTTCAGGGAATGGTATGAGTGACATGGCATAGAAGCTGAAAAAAAATATAAAAATTCTTTGCCAAACTCAAAGCCATCGAAAGGCATGGGATGCCGTCAAGTGCAGAGACATGGAGCAAAGATTGCCCAATCGAGTCCCATTGAAACCGCAAGATTTCGTTTCCCTTCCCGAAAGGAAATGAAATTTCCTTTCGGGAAGGGAAACGAAATCTTGCGACCCTGAAAAGAAAGGCTCACAAAGGCTCTGGAAGGGAGATACAATCAAATGAAGCACGCCAGAAAAAAAACAGAAAAACCAGAAAACTGGGACATGTAGTGACTACGAGAAAATGGTCTGAGACTAAATGAGGTGCAGTGTAAAAGAGCAAAACATGCCAAATCTATTCTGAACAAAGCTGCAAAGGCATTGAAATAGATAAAGGAAGAAGGGAGAAAGTTGAGGGGAAGATATGAGAGGCACAGGATGGATATTGAAAAAGAAAAAAAAAAAAAATTGGTAAATTTAGAGACCAGGAGAAAATGGAGCAGGATTCCAGGAGGCGCGGAGCAAAGGGCCAACACATGCCAAAACTAACCTCAGAGATGTTGCACAAGCAGGAGAAAAAGTCAGGGAGCAAGACAGAACCTTCAGGGAATGGTATGAGTGACATGGCATAGAAGCTGAAAAAAAATATAAAAATTCTTTGCCAAACTCAAAGCCATCGAAAGGCATGGGATGCCGTCAAGTGCAGAGACATGGAGCAAAGATTGCCCAATCGAGTCCCATTGAAACCGCAAGATTTCGTTTCCCTTCCCGAAAGGAAATGAAATTTCCTTTCGGGAAGGGAAACGAAATCTTGCGACCCTGAAAAGAAAGGCTCACAAAGGCTCTGGAAGGGAGATACAATCAAATGAAGCACGCCAGAAAAAAAACAGAAAAACCAGAAAACTGGGACATGTAGTGACTACGAGAAAATGGTCTGAGACTAAATGAGGTGCAGTGTAAAAGAGCAAAACATGCCAAATCTATTCTGAACAAAGCTGCAAAGGCATTGGAATAGATAAAGGAAGAAGGGAGAAAGTTGAGGGGAAGATATGAGAGGCACAGGATGGATATTGAAAAAGAAAAAAAAAAAATTGGTAAATTTAGAGACCAGGAGAAAATGGAGCAGGATTCCAGGAGGCGCGGAGCAAAGGGCCAACACATGCCAAAACTAACCTCAGAGATGTTGCACAAGCAGGAGAAAAAGTCAGGGAGCAAGACAGAACCTTCAGGGAATGGTATGAGTGACATGGCATAGAAACTGAAAAAAAATATAAAAATTCTTTGCCAAACTCAAAGCCATCGAAAGGCATGGGATGCCGTCAAGTGCAGAGACATGGAGCAAAGATTGCCCAATCGAGTCCCATTGAAACCGCAAGATTTCGTTTCCCTTCCCGAAAGGAAATGAAATTTCCTTTCGGGAAGGGAAACGAAATCTTGCGACCCTGAAAAGAAAGGCTCACAGAGGCTCTGGAAGGGAGATACAATCAAATGAAGCGCGCCAGAAAAAAAACAGAAAAACCAGAAAACTGGGACATGTAGTGACTACGAGAAAATGGTCTGAGACTAAATGAGGTGCAGTGTAAAAGAGCAAAACATGCCAAATCTATTCTGAACAAAGCTGCAAAGGCATTGGAATAGATAAAGGAAGAAGGGAGAAAGTTGAGGGGAAGATATGAGAGGCACAGGATGGATATTGAAAAAGAAAAAAAAAAAAAATTGGTAAATTTAGAGACCAGGAGAAAATGGAGCAGGATTCCAGGAGGCGCGGAGCAAAGGGCCAACACATGCCAAAACTAACCTCAGAGATGTTGCACAAGCAGGAGAAAAAGTCAGGGAGCAAGACAGAACCTTCAGGGAATGGTATGAGTGACATGGCATAGAAACTGAAAAAAAATATAAAAATTCTTTGCCAAACTCAAAGCCATCGAAAGGCATGGGATGCCGTCAAGTGCAGAGACATGGAGCAAAGATTGCCCAATCGAGTCCCATTGAAACCGCAAGATTTCGTTTCCCTTCCCGAAAGGAAATGAAATTTCCTTTCGGGAAGGGAAACGAAATCTTGCGACCCTGAAAAGAAAGGCTCACAGAGGCTCTGGAAGGGAGATACAATCAAATGAAGCACGCCAGAAAAAAAACAGAAAAACCAGAAAACTGGGACATGTAGTGACTACGAGAAAATGGTCTGAGACTAAATGAGGTGCAGTGTAAAAGAGCAAAACATGCCAAATCTATTCTGAACAAAGCTGCAAAGGCATTGGAATAGATAAAGGAAGAAGGGAGAAAGTTGAGGGGAAGATATGAGAGGCACAGGATGGATATTGAAAAAGAAAAAAAAAAAAATTGGTAAATTTAGAGACCAGGAGAAAATGGAGCAGGATTCCAGGAGGCGCGGAGCAAAGGGCCAACACATGCCAAAACTAACCTCAGAGATGTTGCACAAGCAGGAGAAAAAGTCAGGGAGCAAGACAGAACCTTCAGGGAATGGTATGAGTGACATGGCATAGAAACTGAAAAAAAATATAAAAATTCTTTGCCAAACTCAAAGCCATCGAAAGGCATGGGATGCCGTCAAGTGCAGAGACATGGAGCAAAGATTGCCCAATCGAGTCCCATTGAAACCGCAAGATTTCGTTTCCCTTCCCGAAAGGAAATGAAATTTCCTTTCGGGAAGGGAAACGAAATCTTGCGACCCTGAAAAGAAAGGCTCACAGAGGCTCTGGAAGGGAGATACAATCAAATGAAGCGCGCCAGAAAAAAAACAGAAAAACCAGAAAACTGGGACATGTAGTGACTACGAGAAAATGGTCTGAGACTAAATGAGGTGCAGTGTAAAAGAGCAAAACATGCCAAATCTATTCTGAACAAAGCTGCAAAGGCATTGGAATAGATAAAGGAAGAAGGGAGAAAGTTGAGGGGAAGATATGAGAGGCACAGGATGGATATTGAAAAAGAAAAAAAAAAAAAATTGGTAAATTTAGAGACCAGGAGAAAATGGAGCAGGATTCCAGGAGGCGCGGAGCAAAGGGCCAACACATGCCAAAACTAACCTCAGAGATGTTGCACAAGCAGGAGAAAAAGTCAGGGAGCAAGACAGAACCTTCAGGGAATGGTATGAGTGACATGGCATAGAAACTGAAAAAAAATATAAAAATTCTTTGCCAAACTCAAAGCCATCGAAAGGCATGGGATGCCGTCAAGTGCAGAGACATGGAGCAAAGATTGCCCAATCGAGTCCTATTGAAACCGCAAGATTTCGTTTCCCTTCCCGAAAGGAAATGAAATTTCCTTTCGGGAATGGAAACGAAATCTTGCGACCCTGAAAAGAAAGGCTCACAAAGGCTCTGGAAAGGAGATACAATCAAATGAAGCGCGCCAGAAAAAAAACAGAAAAACCAGAAAACTGGGACATGTAGTGACTACGAGAAAATGGTCTGAGACTAAATGAGGTGCAGTGTAAAAGAGCAAAACATGCCAAATCTATTCTGAACAAAGCTGCAAAGGCATTGGAATAGATAAAGGAAGAAGGGAGAAAGTTGAGGGGAAGATATGAGAGGCACAGGATGGATATTGAAAAAGAAAAAAAAAAAAATTGGTAAATTTAGAGACCAGGAGAAAATGGAGCAGGATTCCAGGAGGCGCGGAGCAAAGGGCCAACACATGCCAAAACTAACCTCAGAGATGTTGCACAAGCAGGAGAAAAAGTCAGGGAGCAAGACAGAACCTTCAGGGAATGGTATGAGTGACATGGCATAGAAGCTGAAAAAAAATATAAAAATTCTTTGCCAAACTCAAAGCCATCGAAAGGCATGGGATGCCGTCAAGTGCAGAGACATGGAGCAAAGATTGCCCAATCGAGTCCCATTGAAACCGCAAGATTTCGTTTCCCTTCCCGAAAGGAAATGAAATTTCCTTTCGGGACGGGAAACGAAATCTTGCGACCCTGAAAAGAAAGGCTCACAAAGGCTCTGGAAGGGAGATACCATCAAATGAAGCGCGCCAGAAAAAAAACAGAAAAACCAGAAAATTGGGACATGTAGTGACTACGAGAAAATGGTCTGAGTCTAAATGAGGTGCAGTGTAAAAGAGCAAAACATGCCAAATCTATTCTGAACAAAGCTGCAAAGGCATTGGAATAGATAAAGGAAGAAGGGAGAAAGTTGAGGGGAAGATATGAGAGGCACAGGATGGATATTGAAAAAGAAAAAAAAAAAAATTGGTAAATTTAGATACCAGGAGAAAATGGAGCAGGATTCCAGGAGGCGCGGAGCAAAGGGCCAACACATGCCAAAACTAACCTCAGAGATGTTGCACAAGCAGGAGAAAAAGTCAGGGAGCAAGACAGAACCTTCAGGGAATGGTATGAGTGACATGGCATAGAAGCTGAAAAAAAATATAAAAATTCTTTGCCAAACTCAAAGCCATCGAAAGGCATGGGATGCTGTCAAGTGCAGAGACATGGAGCAAAGATTGCCCAATCGAGTCCCATTGAAACCGCAAGATTTCGTTTCCCTTCCCGAAAGGAAATGAAATTTCCTTTCGGGAAGGGAAACGAAATCTTGCGACCCTGAAAAGAAAGGCTCACAAAGGCTCTGGAAGGGAGATACAATCAAATGAAGCGCGCCAGAAAAAAAACAGAAAAACCAGAAAACTGGGACATGTAGTGACTACGAGAAAATGGTCTGAGACTAAATGAGGTGCAGTGTAAAAGAGCAAAACATGCCAAATCTATTCTGAACAAAGCTGCAAAGGCATTGGAATAGATAAAGGAAGAAGGGAGAAAGTTGAGGGGAAGATATGAGAGGCACAGGATGGATATTGAAAAAGAAAAAAAAAAAAATTGGTAAATTTAGAGACCAGGAGAAAATGGAGCAGGATTCCAGGAGGCGCGGAGCAAAGGGCCAAAACATGCCAAAACTAACCTCAGAGATGTTGCACAAGCAGGAGAAAAAGTCAGGGAGCAAGACAGAACCTTCAGGGAATGGTATGAGTGACATGGCATAGAAGCTGAAAAAAAATATAAAAATTCTTTGCCAAACTCAAAGCCATCGAAAGGCATGGGATGCCGTCAAGTGCAGAGACATGGAGCAAAGATTGCCCAATCGAGTCCCATTGAAACCGCAAGATTTCGTTTCCCTTCCCGAAAGGAAATGAAATTTCCTTTCGGGAAGGGAAACGAAATCTTGCGACCCTGAAAAGAAAGGCTCACAAAGGCTCTGGAAAGGAGATACAATCAAATGAAGCGCGCCAGAAAAAAAACAGAAAAACCAGAAAACTGGGACATGTAGTGACTACGAGAAAATGGTCTGAGACTAAATGAGGTGCAGTGTAAAAGAGCAAAACATGCCAAATCTATTCTGAACAAAGCTGCAAAGGCATTGGAATAGATAAAGGAAGAAGGGAGAAAGTTGAGGGGAAGATATGAGAGGCACAGGATGGATATTGAAAAAGAAAAAAAAAAAATTGGTAAATTTAGAGACCAGGAGAAAATGGAGCAGGATTCCAGGAGGCGCGGAGCAAAGGGCCAAAACATGCCAAAACTAACCTCAGAGATGTTGCACAAGCAGGAGAAAAAGTCAGGGAGCAAGACAGAACCTTCAGGGAATGGTATGAGTGACATGGCATAGAAACTGAAAAAAAATATAAAAATTCTTTGCCAAACTCAAAGCCATCGAAAGGCATGGGATGCCGTCAAGTGCAGAGACATGGAGCAAAGATTGCCCAATCGAGTCCCATTGAAACCGCAAGATTTCGTTTCCCTTCCCGAAAGGAAATGAAATTTCCTTTCGGGAAGGGAAACGAAATCTTGCGACCCTGAAAAGAAAGGCTCACAAAGGCTCTGGAAGGGAGATACAATCAAATGAAGCGCGCCAGAAAAAAAACAGAAAAACCAGAAAACTGGGACATGTAGTGACTACGAGAAAATGGTCTGAGACTAAATGAGGTGCAGTGTAAAAGAGCAAAACATGCCAAATCTATTCTGAACAAAGCTGCAAAGGCATTGGAATAGATAAAGGAAGAAGGGAGAAAGTTGAGGGGAAGATATGAGAGGCACAGGATGGATATTGAAAAAGAAAAAAAAAAAAATTGGTAAATTTAGAGACCAGGAGAAAATGGAGCAGGATTCCAGGAGGCGCGGAGCAAAGGGCCAACACATGCCAAAACTAACCTCAGAGATGTTGCACAAGCAGGAGAAAAAGTCAGGGAGCAAGACAGAACCTTCAGGGAATGGTATGAGTGACATGGCATAGAAACTGAAAAAAAATATAAAAATTCTTTGCCAAACTCAAAGCCATCGAAAGGCATGGGATGCCGTCAAGTGCAGAGACATGGAGCAAAGATTGCCCAATCGAGTCCCATTGAAACCGCAAGATTTCGTTTCCCTTCCCGAAAGGAAATGAAATTTCCTTTCGGGAAGGGAAACGAAATCTTGCGACCCTGAAAAGAAAGGCTCACAAAGGCTCTGGAAGGGAGATACAATCAAATGAAGCGCGCCAGAAAAAAAACAGAAAAACCAGAAAACTGGGACATGTAGTGACTACGAGAAAATGGTCTGAGACTAAATGAGGTGCAGTGTAAAAGAGCAAAACATGCCAAATCTATTCTGAACAAAGCTGCAAAGGCATTGGAATAGATAAAGGAAGAAGGGAGAAAGTTGAGGGGAAGATATGAGAGGCACAGGATGGATATTGAAAAAGAAAAAAAAAAAAAATTGGTAAATTTAGAGACCAGGAGAAAATGGAGCAGGATTCCAGGAGGCGCGGAGCAAAGGGCCAACACATGCCAAAACTAACCTCAGAGATGTTGCACAAGCAGGAGAAAAAGTCAGGGAGCAAGACAGAACCTTCAGGGAATGGTATGAGTGACATGGCATAGAAACTGAAAAAAAATATAAAAATTCTTTGCCAAACTCAAAGCCATCGAAAGGCATGGGATGCCGTCAAGTGCAGAGACATGGAGCAAAGATTGCCCAATCGAGTCCCATTGAAACCGCAAGATTTCGTTTCCCTTCCCGAAAGGAAATGAAATTTCCTTTCGGGAAGGGAAACGAAATCTTGCGACCCTGAAAAGAAAGGCTCACAAAGGCTCTGGAAAGGAGATACAATCAAATGAAGCGCGCCAGAAAAAAAACAGAAAAACCAGAAAACTGGGACATGTAGTGACTACGAGAAAATGGTCTGAGACTAAATGAGGTGCAGTGTAAAAGAGCAAAACATGCCAAATCTATTCTGAACAAAGCTGCAAAGGCATTGGAATAGATAAAGGAAGAAGGGAGAAAGTTGAGGGGAAGATATGAGAGGCACAGGATGGATATTGAAAAAGAAAAAAAAAAAATTGGTAAATTTAGAGACCAGGAAAAAATGGAGCAGGATTCCAGGAGGCGCGGAGCAAAGGGCCAAAACATGCCAAAACTAACCTCAGAGATGTTGCACAAGCAGGAGAAAAAGTCAGGGAGCAAGACAGAACCTTCAGGGAATGGTATGAGTGACATGGCATAGAAACTGAAAAAAAATATAAAAATTCTTTGCCAAACTCAAAGCCATCGAAAGGCATGGGATGCCGTCAAGTGCAGAGACATGGAGCAAAGATTGCCCAATCGAGTCCCATTGAAACCGCAAGATTTCGTTTCCCTTCCCGAAAGGAAATGAAATTTCCTTTCGGGAAGGGAAACGAAATCTTGCGACCCTGAAAAGAAAGGCTCACAAAGGCTCTGGAAGGGAGATACAATCAAATG
Organism: Passer domesticus; assembly: GCF_036417665.1. Lineage (NCBI taxonomy): Eukaryota > Metazoa > Chordata > Aves > Passeriformes > Passeridae > Passer > Passer domesticus. The sequence goes on along the minus strand of NC_087475.1, from coordinate 56,367,934 downwards.
AAGCACGCCAGAAAAAAAACAGAAAAACCAGAAAACTGGGACATGTAGTGACTACGAGAAAATGGTCTGAGACTAAATGAGGTGCAGTGTAAAAGAGCAAAACATGCCAAATCTATTCTGAACAAAGCTGCAAAGGCATTGGAATAGATAAAGGAAGAAGGGAGAAAGTTGAGGGGAAGATATGAGAGGCACAGGATGGATATTGAAAAAGAAAAAAAAAAAAATTGGTAAATTTAGAGACCAGGAGAAAATGGAGCAGGATTCCAGGAGGCGCGGAGCAAAGGGCCAACACATGCCAAAACTAACCTCAGAGATGTTGCACAAGCAGGAGAAAAAGTCAGGGAGCAAGACAGAACCTTCAGGGAATGGTATGAGTGACATGGCATAGAAACTGAAAAAAAATATAAAAATTCTTTGCCAAACTCAAAGCCATCGAAAGGCATGGGATGCCGTCAAGTGCAGAGACATGGAGCAAAGATTGCCCAATCGAGTCCCATTGAAACCGCAAGATTTCGTTTCCCTTCCCGAAAGGAAATGAAATTTCCTTTCGGGAAGGGAAACGAAATCTTGCGACCCTGAAAAGAAAGGCTCACAAAGGCTCTGGAAGGGAGATACAATCAAATGAAGCGCGCCAGAAAAAAAACAGAAAAACCAGAAAACTGGGACATGTAGTGACTACGAGAAAATGGTCTGAGACTAAATGAGGTGCAGTGTAAAAGAGCAAAACATGCCAAATCTATTCTGAACAAAGCTGCAAAGGCATTGGAATAGATAAAGGAAGAAGGGAGAAAGTTGAGGGGAAGATATGAGAGGCACAGGATGGATATTGAAAAAGAAAAAAAAAAAAAATTGGTAAATTTAGAGACCAGGAGAAAATGGAGCAGGATTCCAGGAGGCGCGGAGCAAAGGGCCAACACATGCCAAAACTAACCTCAGAGATGTTGCACAAGCAGGAGAAAAAGTCAGGGAGCAAGACAGAACCTTCAGGGAATGGTATGAGTGACATGGCATAGAAACTGAAAAAAAATATAAAAATTCTTTGCCAAACTCAAAGCCATCGAAAGGCATGGGATGCCGTCAAGTGCAGAGACATGGAGCAAAGATTGCCCAATCGAGTCCCATTGAAACCGCAAGATTTCGTTTCCCTTCCCGAAAGGAAATGAAATTTCCTTTCGGGAAGGGAAACGAAATCTTGCGACCCTGAAAAGAAAGGCTCACAAAGGCTCTGGAAGGGAGATACTATCAAATGAAGCACGCCAGAAAAAAAACAGAAAAACCAGAAAACTGGGACATGTAGTGACTACGAGAAAATGGTCTGAGACTAAATGAGGTGCAGTGTAAAAGAGCAAAACATGCCAAATCTATTCTGAACAAAGCTGCAAAGGCATTGGAATAGATAAAGGAAGAAGGGAGAAAGTTGAGGGGAAGATATGAGAGGCACAGGATGGATATTGAAAAAGAAAAAAAAAAAAATTGGTAAATTTAGAGACCAGGAGAAAATGGAGCAGGATTCCAGGAGGCGCGGAGCAAAGGGCCAACACATGCCAAAACTAACCTCAGAGATGTTGCACAAGCAGGAGAAAAAGTCAGGGAGCAAGACAGAACCTTCAGGGAATGGTATGAGTGACATGGCATAGAAACTGAAAAAAAATATAAAAATTCTTTGCCAAACTCAAAGCCATCGAAAGGCATGGGATGCCGTCAAGTGCAGAGACATGGAGCAAAGATTGCCCAATCGAGTCCCATTGAAACCGCAAGATTTCGTTTCCCTTCCCGAAAGGAAATGAAATTTCCTTTCGGGAAGGGAAACGAAATCTTGCGACCCTGAAAAGAAAGGCTCACAGAGGCTCTGGAAGGGAGATACAATCAAATGAAGCGCGCCAGAAAAAAAACAGAAAAACCAGAAAACTGGGACATGTAGTGACTACGAGAAAATGGTCTGAGACTAAATGAGGTGCAGTGTAAAAGAGCAAAACATGCCAAATCTATTCTGAACAAAGCTGCAAAGGCATTGGAATAGATAAAGGAAGAAGGGAGAAAGTTGAGGGGAAGATATGAGAGGCACAGGATGGATATTGAAAAAGAAAAAAAAAAAAAATTGGTAAATTTAGAGACCAGGAGAAAATGGAGCAGGATTCCAGGAGGTGCGGAGCAAAGGGCCAACACATGCCAAAACTAACCTCAGAGATGTTGCACAAGCAGGAGAAAAAGTCAGGGAGCAAGACAGAACCTTCAGGGAATGGTATGAGTGACATGGCATAGAAGCTGAAAAAAAATATAAAAATTCTTTGCCAAACTCAAAGCCATCGAAAGGCATGGGATGCCGTCAAGTGCAGAGACATGGAGCAAAGATTGCCCAATCGAGTCCCATTGAAACCGCAAGATTTCGTTTCCCTTCCCGAAAGGAAATGAAATTTCCTTTTGGGAAGGGAAACGAAATCTTGCGACCCTGAAAAGAAAGGCTCACAAAGGCTCTGGAAGGGAGATACAATCAAATGAAGCGCGCCAGAAAAAAAACAGAAAAACCAGAAAACTGGGACATGTAGTGACTACGAGAAAATGGTCTGAGACTAAATGAGGTGCAGTGTAAAAGAGCAAAACATGCCAAATCTATTCTGAACAAAGCTGCAAAGGCATTGGAATAGATAAAGGAAGAAGGGAGAAAGTTGAGGGGAAGATATGAGAGGCACAGGATGGATATTGAAAAAGAAAAAAAAAAAAATTGGTAAATTTAGAGACCAGGAGAAAATGGAGCAGGATTCCAGGAGGCGCGGAGCAAAGGGCCAAAACATGCCAAAACTAACCTCAGAGATGTTGCACAAGCAGGAGAAAAAGTCAGGGAGCAAGACAGAACCTTCAGGGAATGGTATGAGTGACATGGCATAGAAGCTGAAAAAAAATATAAAAATTCTTTGCCAAACTCAAAGCCATCGAAAGGCATGGGATGCCGTCAAGTGCAGAGACATGGAGCAAAGATTGCCCAATCGAGTCCCATTGAAACCGCAAGATTTCGTTTCCCTTCCCGAAAGGAAATGAAATTTCCTTTCGGGAAGGGAAACGAAATCTTGCGACCCTGAAAAGAAAGGCTCACAAAGGCTCTGGAAAGGAGATACAATCAAATGAAGCGCGCCAGAAAAAAAACAGAAAAACCAGAAAACTGGGACATGTAGTGACTACGAGAAAATGGTCTGAGACTAAATGAGGTGCAGTGTAAAAGAGCAAAACATGCCAAATCTATTCTGAACAAAGCTGCAAAGGCATTGGAATAGATAAAGGAAGAAGGGAGAAAGTTGAGGGGAAGATATGAGAGGCACAGGATGGATATTGAAAAAGAAAAAAAAAAAATTGGTAAATTTAGAGACCAGGAGAAAATGGAGCAGGATTCCAGGAGGCGCGGAGCAAAGGGCCAAAACATGCCAAAACTAACCTCAGAGATGTTGCACAAGCAGGAGAAAAAGTCAGGGAGCAAGACAGAACCTTCAGGGAATGGTATGAGTGACATGGCATAGAAACTGAAAAAAAATATAAAAATTCTTTGCCAAACTCAAAGCCATCGAAAGGCATGGGATGCCGTCAAGTGCAGAGACATGGAGCAAAGATTGCCCAATCGAGTCCCATTGAAACCGCAAGATTTCGTTTCCCTTCCCGAAAGGAAATGAAATTTCCTTTCGGGAAGGGAAACGAAATCTTGCGACCCTGAAAAGAAAGGCTCACAAAGGCTCTGGAAGGGAGATACAATCAAATGAAGCACGCCAGAAAAAAAACAGAAAAACCAGAAAACTGGGACATGTAGTGACTACGAGAAAATGGTCTGAGACTAAATGAGGTGCAGTGTAAAAGAGCAAAACATGCCAAATCTATTCTGAACAAAGCTGCAAAGGCATTGGAATAGATAAAGGAAGAAGGGAGAAAGTTGAGGGGAAGATATGAGAGGCACAGGATGGATATTGAAAAAGAAAAAAAAAAAAAATTGGTAAATTTAGAGACCAGGAGAAAATGGAGCAGGATTCCAGGAGGTGCGGAGCAAAGGGCCAACACATGCCAAAACTAACCTCAGAGATGTTGCACAAGCAGGAGAAAAAGTCAGGGAGCAAGACAGAACCTTCAGGGAATGGTATGAGTGACATGGCATAGAAGCTGAAAAAAAATATAAAAATTCTTTGCCAAACTCAAAGCCATCGAAAGGCATGGGATGCCGTCAAGTGCAGAGACATGGAGCAAAGATTGCCCAATCGAGTCCCATTGAAACCGCAAGATTTCGTTTCCCTTCCCGAAAGGAAATGAAATTTCCTTTCGGGAAGGGAAACGAAATCTTGCGACCCTGAAAAGAAAGGCTCACAAAGGCTCTGGAAGGGAGATACAATCAAATGAAGCGCGCCAGAAAAAAACCAGAAAAACCAGAAAACTGGGACATGTAGTGACTACGAGAAAATGGTCTGAGACTAAATGAGGTGCAGTGTAAAAGAGCAAAACATGCCAAATCTATTCTGAACAAAGCTGCAAAGGCATTGGAATAGATAAAGGAAGAAGGGAGAAAGTTGAGGGGAAGATATGAGAGGCACAGGATGGATATTGAAAAAGAAAAAAAAAAAAATTGGTAAATTTAGAGACCAGGAGAAAATGGAGCAGGATTCCAGGAGGCGCGGAGCAAAGGGCCAAAACATGCCAAAACTAACCTCAGAGATGTTGCACAAGCAGGAGAAAAAGTCAGGGAGCAAGACAGAACCTTCAGGGAATGGTATGAGTGACATGGCATAGAAACTGAAAAAAAATATAAAAATTCTTTGCCAAACTCAAAGCCATCGAAAGGCATGGGATGCCGTCAAGTGCAGAGACATGGAGCAAAGATTGCCCAATCGAGTCCCATTGAAACCGCAAGATTTCGTTTCCCTTCCCGAAAGGAAATGAAATTTCCTTTCGGGAAGGGAAACGAAATCTTGCGACCCTGAAAAGAAAGGCTCACAAAGGCTCTGGAAGGGAGATACAATCAAATGAAGCACGCCAGAAAAAAAACAGAAAAACCAGAAAACTGGGACATGTAGTGACTACGAGAAAATGGTCTGAGACTAAATGAGGTGCAGTGTAAAAGAGCAAAACATGCCAAATCTATTCTGAACAAAGCTGCAAAGGCATTGGAATAGATAAAGGAAGAAGGGAGAAAGTTGAGGGGAAGATATGAGAGGCACAGGATGGATATTGAAAAAGAAAAAAAAAAAAATTGGTAAATTTAGAGACCAGGAGAAAATGGAGCAGGATTCCAGGAGGCGCGGAGCAAAGGGCCAACACATGCCAAAACTAACCTCAGAGATGTTGCACAAGCAGGAGAAAAAGTCAGGGAGCAAGACAGAACCTTCAGGGAATGGTATGAGTGACATGGCATAGAAACTGAAAAAAAATATAAAAATTCTTTGCCAAACTCAAAGCCATCGAAAGGCATGGGATGCCGTCAAGTGCAGAGACATGGAGCAAAGATTGCCCAATCGAGTCCCATTGAAACCGCAAGATTTCGTTTCCCTTCCCGAAAGGAAATGAAATTTCCTTTCGGGAAGGGAAACGAAATCTTGCGACCCTGAAAAGAAAGGCTCACAAAGGCTCTGGAAGGGAGATACAATCAAATGAAGCACGCCAGAAAAAAAACAGAAAAACCAGAAAACTGGGACATGTAGTGACTACGAGAAAATGGTCTGAGACTAAATGAGGTGCAGTGTAAAAGAGCAAAACATGCCAAATCTATTCTGAACAAAGCTGCAAAGGCATTGGAATAGATAAAGGAAGAAGGGAGAAAGTTGAGGGGAAGATATGAGAGGCACAGGATGGATATTGAAAAAGAAAAAAAAAAAAATTGGTAAATTTAGAGACCAGGAGAAAATGGAGCAGGATTCCAGGAGGCGCGGAGCAAAGGGCCAACACATGCCAAAACTAACCTCAGAGATGTTGCACAAGCAGGAGAAAAAGTCAGGGAGCAAGACAGAACCTTCAGGGAATGGTATGAGTGACATGGCATAGAAACTGAAAAAAAATATAAAAATTCTTTGCCAAACTCAAAGCCATCGAAAGGCATGGGATGCCGTCAAGTGCAGAGACATGGAGCAAAGATTGCCCAATCGAGTCCCATTGAAACCGCAAGATTTCGTTTCCCTTCCCGAAAGGAAATGAAATTTCCTTTCGGGAAGGGAAACGAAATCTTGCGACCCTGAAAAGAAAGGCTCACAAAGGCTCTGGAAGGGAGATACAATCAAATGAAGCGCGCCAGAAAAAAAACAGAAAAACCAGAAAACTGGGACATGTAGTGACTACGAGAAAATGGTCTGAGACTAAATGAGGTGCAGTGTAAAAGAGCAAAACATGCCAAATCTATTCTGAACAAAGCTGCAAAGGCATTGGAATAGATAAAGGAAGAAGGGAGAAAGTTGAGGGGAAGATATGAGAGGCACAGGATGGATATTGAAAAAGAAAAAAAAAAAAAAATTGGTAAATTTAGAGACCAGGAGAAAATGGAGCAGGATTCCAGGAGGCGCGGAGCAAAGGGCCAACACATGCCAAAACTAACCTCAGAGATGTTGCACAAGCAGGAGAAAAAGTCAGGGAGCAAGACAGAACCTTCAGGGAATGGTATGAGTGACATGGCATAGAAACTGAAAAAAAATATAAAAATTCTTTGCCAAACTCAAAGCCATCGAAAGGCATGGGATGCCGTCAAGTGCAGAGACATGGAGCAAAGATTGCCCAATCGAGTCCCATTGAAACCGCAAGATTTCGTTTCCCTTCCCGAAAGGAAATGAAATTTCCTTTCGGGAAGGGAAACGAAATCTTGCGACCCTGAAAAGAAAGGCTCACAAAGGCTCTGGAAGGGAGATACAATCAAATGAAGCACGCCAGAAAAAAAACAGAAAAACCAGAAAACTGGGTCATGTAGTGACTACGAGAAAATGGTCTGAGACTAAATGAGGTGCAGTGTAAAAGAGCAAAACATGCCAAATCTATTCTGAACAAAGCTGCAAAGGCATTGGAATAGATAAAGGAAGAAGGGAGAAAGTTGAGGGGAAGATATGAGAGGCACAGGATGGATATTGAAAAAGAAAAAAAAAAAAATTGGTAAATTTAGAGACCAGGAGAAAATGGAGCAGGATTCCAGGAGGCGCGGAGCAAAGGGCCAACACATGCCAAAACTAACCTCAGAGTTGTTGCACAAGCAGGAGAAAAAGTCAGGGAGCAAGACAGAACCTTCAGGGAATGGTATGAGTGACATGGCATAGAAACTGAAAAAAAATATAAAAATTCTTTGCCAAACTCAAAGCCATCGAAAGGCATGGGATGCCGTCAAGTGCAGAGACATGGAGCAAAGATTGCCCAATCGAGTCCCATTGAAACCGCAAGATTTCGTTTCCCTTCCCGAAAGGAAATGAAATTTCCTTTCGGGAAGGGAAACGAAATCTTGCGACCCTGAAAAGAAAGGCTCACAAAGGCTCTGGAAGGGAGATACAATCAAATGAAGCGCGCCAGAAAAAAAACAGAAAAACCAGAAAACTGGGACATGTAGTGACTACGAGAAAATGGTCTGAGACTAAATGAGGTGCAGTGTAAAAGAGCAAAACATGCCAAATCTATTCTGAACAAAGCTGCAAAGGCATTGGAATAGATAAAGGAAGAAGGGAGAAAGTTGAGGGGAAGATATGAGAGGCACAGGATGGATATTGAAAAAGAAAAAAAAAAAAAATTGGTAAATTTAGAGACCAGGAGAAAATGGAGCAGGATTCCAGGAGGTGCGGAGCAAAGGGCCAACACATGCCAAAACTAACCTCAGAGATGTTGCACAAGCAGGAGAAAAAGTCAGGGAGCAAGACAGAACCTTCAGGGAATGGTATGAGTGACATGGCATAGAAGCTGAAAAAAAATATAAAAATTCTTTGCCAAACTCAAAGCCATCGAAAGGCATGGGATGCCGTCAAGTGCAGAGACATGGAGCAAAGATTGCCCAATCGAGTCCCATTGAAACCGCAAGATTTCGTTTCCCTTCCCGAAAGGAAATGAAATTTCCTTTCGGGAAGGGAAACGAAATCTTGCGACCCTGAAAAGAAAGGCTCACAAAGGCTCTGGAAGGGAGATACCATCAAATGAAGCGCGCCAGAAAAAAAACAGAAAAACCAGAAAATTGGGACATGTAGTGACTACGAGAAAATGGTCTGAGTCTAAATGAGGTGCAGTGTAAAAGAGCAAAACATGCCAAATCTATTCTGAACAAAGCTGCAAAGGCATTGGAATAGATAAAGGAAGAAGGGAGAAAGTTGAGGGGAAGATATGAGAGGCACAGGATGGATATTGAAAAAGAAAAAAAAAAAAAATTGGTAAATTTAGAGACCAGGAGAAAATGGAGCAGGATTCCAGGAGGTGCGGAGCAAAGGGCCAACACATGCCAAAACTAACCTCAGAGATGTTGCACAAGCAGGAGAAAAAGTCAGGGAGCAAGACAGAACCTTCAGGGAATGGTATGAGTGACATGGCATAGAAACTGAAAAAAAATATAAAAATTCTTTGCCAAACTCAAAGCCATCGAAAGGCATGGGATGCTGTCAAGTGCAGAGACATGGAGCAAAGATTGCCCAATCGAGTCCCATTGAAACCGCAAGATTTCGTTTCCCTTCCCGAAAGGAAATGAAATTTCCTTTCGGGAAGGGAAACGAAATCTTGCGACCCTGAAAAGAAAGGCTCACAAAGGCTCTGGAAAGGAGATACAATCAAATGAAGCACGCCAGAAAAAAAACAGAAAAACCAGAAAACTGGGACATGTAGTGACTACGAGAAAATGGTCTGAGACTAAATGAGGTGCAGTGTAAAAGAGCAAAACATGCCAAATCTATTCTGAACAAAGCTGCAAAGGCATTGGAATAGATAAAGGAAGAAGGGAGAAAGTTGAGGGGAAGATATGAGAGGCACAGGATGGATATTGAAAAAGAAAAAAAAAAAAATTGGTAAATTTAGAGACCAGGAGAAAATGGAGCAGGATTCCAGGAGGCGCGGAGCAAAGGGCCAACACATGCCAAAACTAACCTCAGAGATGTTGCACAAGCAGGAGAAAAAGTCAGGGAGCAAGACAGAACCTTCAGGGAATGGTATGAGTGACATGGCATAGAAACTGAAAAAAAATATAAAAATTCTTTGCCAAACTCAAAGCCATCGAAAGGCATGGGATGCCGTCAAGTGCAGAGACATGGAGCAAAGATTGCCCAATCGAGTCCCATTGAAACCGCAAGATTTCGTTTCCCTTCCCGAAAGGAAATGAAATTTCCTTTCGGGAAGGGAAACGAAATCTTGCGACCCTGAAAAGAAAGGCTCACAGAGGCTCTGGAAGGGAGATACAATCAAATGAAGCGCGCCAGAAAAAAAACAGAAAAACCAGAAAACTGGGACATGTAGTGACTACGAGAAAATGGTCTGAGACTAAATGAGGTGCAGTGTAAAAGAGCAAAACATGCCAAATCTATTCTGAACAAAGCTGCAAAGGCATTGGAATAGATAAAGGAAGAAGGGAGAAAGTTGAGGGGAAGATATGAGAGGCACAGGATGGATATTGAAAAAGAAAAAAAAAAAAAATTGGTAAATTTAGAGACCAGGAGAAAATGGAGCAGGATTCCAGGAGGTGCGGAGCAAAGGGCCAACACATGCCAAAACTAACCTCAGAGATGTTGCACAAGCAGGAGAAAAAGTCAGGGAGCAAGACAGAACCTTCAGGGAATGGTATGAGTGACATGGCATAGAAACTGAAAAAAAATATAAAAATTCTTTGCCAAACTCAAAGCCATCGAAAGGCATGGGATGCTGTCAAGTGCAGAGACATGGAGCAAAGATTGCCCAATCGAGTCCCATTGAAACCGCAAGATTTCGTTTCCCTTCCCGAAAGGAAATGAAATTTCCTTTCGGGAAGGGAAACGAAATCTTGCGACCCTGAAAAGAAAGGCTCACAAAGGCTCTGGAAAGGAGATACAATCAAATGAAGCACGCCAGAAAAAAAACAGAAAAACCAGAAAACTGGGACATGTAGTGACTACGAGAAAATGGTCTGAGACTAAATGAGGTGCAGTGTAAAAGAGCAAAACATGCCAAATCTATTCTGAACAAAGCTGCAAAGGCATTGGAATAGATAAAGGAAGAAGGGAGAAAGTTGAGGGGAAGATATGAGAGGCACAGGATGGATATTGAAAAAGAAAAAAAAAAAAATTGGTAAATTTAGAGACCAGGACAAAATGGAGCAGGATTCCAGGAGGCGCGGAGCAAAGGGCCAACACATGCCAAAACTAACCTCAGAGATGTTGCACAAGCAGGAGAAAAAGTCAGGGAGCAAGACAGAACCTTCAGGGAATGGTATGAGTGACATGGCATAGAAACTGAAAAAAAATATAAAAATTCTTTGCCAAACTCAAAGCCATCGAAAGGCATGGGATGCCGTCAAGTGCAGAGACATGGAGCAAAGATTGCCCAATCGAGTCCCATTGAAACCGCAAGATTTCGTTTCCCTTCCCGAAAGGAAATGAAATTTCCTTTCGGGAAGGGAAACGAAATCTTGCGACCCTGAAAAGAAAGGCTCACAGAGGCTCTGGAAGGGAGATACAATCAAATGAAGCGCGCCAGAAAAAAAACAGAAAAACCAGAAAACTGGGACATGTAGTGACTACGAGAAAATGGTCTGAGACTAAATGAGGTGCAGTGTAAAAGAGCAAAACATGCCAAATCTATTCTGAACAAAGCTGCAAAGGCATTGGAATAGATAAAGGAAGAAGGGAGAAAGTTGAGGGGAAGATATGAGAGGCACAGGATGGATATTGAAAAAGAAAAAAAAAAAAAATTGGTAAATTTAGAGACCAGGAGAAAATGGAGCAGGATTCCAGGAGGTGCGGAGCAAAGGGCCAACACATGCCAAAACTAACCTCAGAGATGTTGCACAAGCAGGAGAAAAAGTCAGGGAGCAAGACAGAACCTTCAGGGAATGGTATGAGTGACATGGCATAGAAGCTGAAAAAAAATATAAAAATTCTTTGCCAAACTCAAAGCCATCGAAAGGCATGGGATGCCGTCAAGTGCAGAGACATGGAGCAAAGATTGCCCAATCGAGTCCCATTGAAACCGCAAGATTTCGTTTCCCTTCCCGAAAGGAAATGAAATTTCCTTTCGGGAAGGGAAACGAAATCTTGCGACCCTGAAAAGAAAGGCTCACAAAGGCTCTGGAAGGGAGATACAATCAAATGAAGCACGCCAGAAAAAAAACAGAAAAACCAGAAAACTGGGACATGTAGTGACTACGAGAAAATGGTCTGAGACTAAATGAGGTGCAGTGTAAAAGAGCAAAACATGCCAAATCTATTCTGAACAAAGCTGCAAAGGCATTGGAATAGATAAAGGAAGAAGGGAGAAAGTTGAGGGGAAGATATGAGAGGCACAGGATGGATATTGAAAAAGAAAAAAAAAAAAATTGGTAAATTTAGAGACCAGGAGAAAATGGAGCAGGATTCCAGGAGGCGCGGAGCAAAGGGCCAACACATGCCAAAACTAACCTCAGAGATGTTGCACAAGCAGGAGAAAAAGTCAGGGAGCAAGACAGAACCTTAAGGGAATGGTATGAGTGACATGCCATAGAAACTGAAAAAAAATATAAAAATTCTTTGCCAAACTCAAAGCCATCGAAAGGCATGGGATGCCGTCAAGTGCAGAGACATGGAGCAAAGATTGCCCAATCGAGTCCCATTGAAACCGCAAGATTTCGTTTCCCTTCCCGAAAGGAAATGAAATTTCCTTTCGGGAAGGGAAACGAAATCTTGCGACCCTGAAAAGAAAGGCTCACAAAGGCTCTGGAAGGGAGATACAATCAAATGAAGCGCGCCAGAAAAAAACCAGAAAAACCAGAAAACTGGGACATGTAGTGACTACGAGAAAATGGTCTGAGACTAAATGAGGTGCAGTGTAAAAGAGCAAAACATGCCAAATCTATTCTGAACAAAGCTGCAAAGGCATTGGAATAGATAAAGGAAGAAGGGAGAAAGTTGAGGGGAAGATATGAGAGGCACAGGATGGATATTGAAAAAGAAAAAAAAAAAAATTGGTAAATTTAGAGACCAGGAGAAAATGGAGCAGGATTCCAGGAGGCGCGGAGCAAAGGGCCAACACATGCCAAAACTAACCTCAGAGTTGTTGCACAAGCAGGAGAAAAAGTCAGGGAGCAAGACAGAACCTTCAGGGAATGGTATGAGTGACATGGCATAGAAACTGAAAAAAAATATAAAAATTCTTTGCCAAACTCAAAGCCATCGAAAGGCATGGGATGCCGTCAAGTGCAGAGACATGGAGCAAAGATTGCCCAATCGAGTCCCATTGAAACCGCAAGATTTCGTTTCCCTTCCCGAAAGGAAATGAAATTTCCTTTCGGGAAGGGAAACGAAATCTTGCGACCCTGAAAAGAAAGGCTCACAGAGGCTCTGGAAGGGAGATACAATCAAATGAAGCGCGCCAGAAAAAAAACAGAAAAACCAGAAAACTGGGACATGTAGTGACTACGAGAAAATGGTCTGAGACTAAATGAGGTGCAGTGTAAAAGAGCAAAACATGCCAAATCTATTCTGAACAAAGCTGCAAAGGCATTGGAATAGATAAAGGAAGAAGGGAGAAAGTTGAGGGGAAGATATGAGAGGCACAGGATGGATATTGAAAAAGAAAAAAAAAAAAAATTGGTAAATTTAGAGACCAGGAGAAAATGGAGCAGGATTCCAGGAGGTGCGGAGCAAAGGGCCAACACATGCCAAAACTAACCTCAGAGATGTTGCACAAGCAGGAGAAAAAGTCAGGGAGCAAGACAGAACCTTCAGGGAATGGTATGAGTGACATGGCATAGAAGCTGAAAAAAAATATAAAAATTCTTTGCCAAACTCAAAGCCATCGAAAGGCATGGGATGCCGTCAAGTGCAGAGACATGGAGCAAAGATTGCCCAATCGAGTCCCATTGAAACCGCAAGATTTCGTTTCCCTTCCCGAAAGGAAATGAAATTTCCTTTCGGGAAGGGAAACGAAATCTTGCGACCCTGAAAAGAAAGGCTCACAAAGGCTCTGGAAGGGAGATACCATCAAATGAAGCGCGCCAGAAAAAAAACAGAAAAACCAGAAAATTGGGACATGTAGTGACTACGAGAAAATGGTCTGAGTCTAAATGAGGTGCAGTGTAAAAGAGCAAAACATGCCAAATCTATTCTGAACAAAGCTGCAAAGGCATTGGAATAGATAAAGGAAGAAGGGAGAAAGTTGAGGGGAAGATATGAGAGGCACAGGATGGATATTGAAAAAGAAAAAAAAAAAAAATTGGTAAATTTAGAGACCAGGAGAAAATGGAGCAGGATTCCAGGAGGTGCGGAGCAAAGGGCCAACACATGCCAAAACTAACCTCAGAGATGTTGCACAAGCAGGAGAAAAAGTCAGGGAGCAAGACAGAACCTTCAGGGAATGGTATGAGTGACATGGCATAGAAACTGAAAAAAAATATAAAAATTCTTTGCCAAACTCAAAGCCATCGAAAGGCATGGGATGCTGTCAAGTGCAGAGACATGGAGCAAAGATTGCCCAATCGAGTCCCATTGAAACCGCAAGATTTCGTTTCCCTTCCCGAAAGGAAATGAAATTTCCTTTCAGGAAGGGAAACGAAATCTTGCGACCCTGAAAAGAAAGGCTCACAAAGGCTCTGGAAAGGAGATACAATCAAATGAAGCACGCCAGAAAAAAACCAGAAAAACCAGAAAACTGGGACATGTAGTGACTACGAGAAAATGGTCTGAGACTAAATGAGGTGCAGTGTAAAAGAGCAAAACATGCCAAATCTATTCTGAACAAAGCTGCAAAGGCATTGGAATAGATAAAGGAAGAAGGGAGAAAGTTGAGGGGAAGATATGAGAGGCACAGGATGGATATTGAAAAAGAAAAAAAAAAAAATTGGTAAATTTAGAGACCAGGAGAAAATGGAGCAGGATTCCAGGAGGCGCGGAGCAAAGGGCCAACACATGCCAAAACTAACCTCAGAGATGTTGCACAAGCAGGAGAAAAAGTCAGGGAGCAAGACAGAACCTTCAGGGAATGGTATGAGTGACATGGCATAGAAACTGAAAAAAAATATAAAAATTCTTTGCCAAACTCAAAGCCATCGAAAGGCATGGGATGCCGTCAAGTGCAGAGACATGGAGCAAAGATTGCCCAATCGAGTCCCATTGAAACCGCAAGATTTCGTTTCCCTTCCCGAAAGGAAATGAAATTTCCTTTCGGGAAGGGAAACGAAATCTTGCGACCCTGAAAAGAAAGGCTCACAAAGGCTCTGGAAGGGAGATACAATCAAATGAAGCGCGCCAGAAAAAAAACAGAAAAACCAGAAAACTGGGACATGTAGTGACTACGAGAAAATGGTCTGAGACTAAATGAGGTGCAGTGTAAAAGAGCAAAACATGCCAAATCTATTCTGAACAAAGCTGCAAAGGCATTGGAATAGATAAAGGAAGAAGGGAGAAAGTTGAGGGGAAGATATGAGAGGCACAGGATGGATATTGAAAAAGAAAAAAAAAAAAATTGGTAAATTTAGAGACCAGGAGAAAATGGAGCAGGATTCCAGGAGGCGCGGAGCAAAGGGCCAACACATGCCAAAACTAACCTCAGAGTTGTTGCACAAGCAGGAGAAAAAGTCAGGGAGCAAGACAGAACCTTCAGGGAATGGTATGAGTGACATGGCATAGAAGCTGAAAAAAAATATAAAAATTCTTTGCCAAACTCAAAGCCATCGAAAGGCATGGGATGCCGTCAAGTGCAGAGACATGGAGCAAAGATTGCCCAATCGAGTCCCATTGAAACCGCAAGATTTCGTTTCCCTTCCCGAAAGGAAATGAAATTTCCTTTCGGGAAGGGAAACGAAATCTTGCGACCCTGAAAAGAAAGGCTCACAAAGGCTCTGGAAAGGAGATACAATCAAATGAAGCACGCCAGAAAAAAAACAGAAAAACCAGAAAACTGGGACATGTAGTGACTACGAGAAAATGGTCTGAGACTAAATGAGGTGCAGTGTAAAAGAGCAAAACATGCCAAATCTATTCTGAACAAAGCTGCAAAGGCATTGGAATAGATAAAGGAAGAAGGGAGAAAGTTGAGGGGAAGATATGAGAGGCACAGGATGGATATTGAAAAAGAAAAAAAAAAAAATTGGTAAATTTAGAGACCAGGAGAAAATGGAGCAGGATTCCAGGAGGCGCGGAGCAAAGGGCCAACACATGCCAAAACTAACCTCAGAGATGTTGCACAAGCAGGAGAAAAAGTCAGGGAGCAAGACAGAACCTTCAGGGAATGGTATGAGTGACATGGCATAGAAACTGAAAAAAAATATAAAAATTCTTTGCCAAACTCAAAGCCATCGAAAGGCATGGGATGCTGTCAAGTGCAGAGACATGGAGCAAAGATTGCCCAATCGAGTCCCATTGAAACCGCAAGATTTCGTTTCCCTTCCCGAAAGGAAATGAAATTTCCTTTCGGGAAGGGAAACGAAATCTTGCGACCCTGAAAAGAAAGGCTCACAAAGGCTCTGGAAAGGAGATACAATCAAATGAAGCGCGCCAGAAAAAAAACAGAAAAACCAGAAAACTGGGACATGTAGTGACTACGAGAAAATGGTCTGAGACTAAATGAGGTGCAGTGTAAAAGAGCAAAACATGCCAAATCTATTCTGAACAAAGCTGCAAAGGCATTGGAATAGATAAAGGAAGAAGGGAGAAAGTTGAGGGGAAGATATGAGAGGCACAGGATGGATATTGAAAAAGAAAAAAAAAAAAATTGGTAAATTTAGAGACCAGGAGAAAATGGAGCAGGATTCCAGGAGGCGCGGAGCAAAGGGCCAACACATGCCAAAACTAACCTCAGAGATGTTGCACAAGCAGGAGAAAAAGTCAGGGAGCAAGACAGAACCTTCAGGGAATGGTATGAGTGACATGGCATAGAAACTGAAAAAAAATATAAAAATTCTTTGCCAAACTCAAAGCCATCGAAAGGCATGGGATGCCGTCAAGTGCAGAGACATGGAGCAAAGATTGCCCAATCGAGTCCCATTGAAACCGCAAGATTTCGTTTCCCTTCCCGAAAGGAAATGAAATTTCCTTTCGGGAAGGGAAACGAAATCTTGCGACCCTGAAAAGAAAGGCTCACAGAGGCTCTGGAAGGGAGATACAATCAAATGAAGCGCGCCAGAAAAAAAACAGAAAAACCAGAAAACTGGGACATGTAGTGACTACGAGAAAATGGTCTGAGACTAAATGAGGTGCAGTGTAAAAGAGCAAAACATGCCAAATCTATTCTGAACAAAGCTGCAAAGGCATTGGAATAGATAAAGGAAGAAGGGAGAAAGTTGAGGGGAAGATATGAGAGGCACAGGATGGATATTGAAAAAGAAAAAAAAAAAAAATTGGTAAATTTAGAGACCAGGAGAAAATGGAGCAGGATTCCAGGAGGCGCGGAGCAAAGGGCCAACACATGCCAAAACTAACCTCAGAGATGTTGCACAAGCAGGAGAAAAAGTCAGGGAGCAAGACAGAACCTTCAGGGAATGGTATGAGTGACATGGCATAGAAGCTGAAAAAAAATATAAAAATTCTTTGCCAAACTCAAAGCCATCGAAAGGCATGGGATGCCGTCAAGTGCAGAGACATGGAGCAAAGATTGCCCAATCGAGTCCCATTGAAACCGCAAGATTTCGTTTCCCTTCCCGAAAGGAAATGAAATTTCCTTTCGGGAAGGGAAACGAAATCTTGCGACCCTGAAAAGAAAGGCTCACAAAGGCTCTGGAAGGGAGATACAATCAATTGAAGCACGCCAGAAAAAAAACAGAAAAACCAGAAAACTGGGACATGTAGTGACTACGAGAAAATGGTCTGAGACTAAATGAGGTGCAGTGTAAAAGAGCAAAACATGCCAAATCTATTCTGAACAAAGCTGCAAAGGCATTGGAATAGATAAAGGAAGAAGGGAGAAAGTTGAGGGGAAGATATGAGAGGCACAGGATGGATATTGAAAAAGAAAAAAAAAAAAATTGGTAAATTTAGAGACCAGGAGAAAATGGAGCAGGATTCCAGGAGGCGCGGAGCAAAGGGCCAACACATGCCAAAACTAACCTCAGAGATGTTGCACAAGCAGGAGAAAAAGTCAGGGAGCAAGACAGAACCTTCAGGGAATGGTATGAGTGACATGGCATAGAAGCTGAAAAAAAATATAAAAATTCTTTGCCAAACTCAAAGCCATCGAAAGGCATGGGATGCCGTCAAGTGCAGAGACATGGAGCAAAGATTGCCCAATCGAGTCCCATTGAAACCGCAAGATTTCGTTTCCCTTCCCGAAAGGAAATGAAATTTCCTTTCGGGAAGGGAAACGAAATCTTGCGACCCTGAAAAGAAAGGCTCACAAAGGCTCTGGAAGGGAGATACCATCAAATGAAGCGCGCCAGAAAAAAAACAGAAAAACCAGAAAATTGGGACATGTAGTGACTACGAGAAAATGGTCTGAGTCTAAATGAGGTGCAGTGTAAAAGAGCAAAACATGCCAAATCTATTCTGAACAAAGCTGCAAAGGCATTGGAATAGATAAAGGAAGAAGGGAGAAAGTTGAGGGGAAGATATGAGAGGCACAGGATGGATATTGAAAAAGAAAAAAAAAAAAAATTGGTAAATTTAGAGACCAGGAGAAAATGGAGCAGGATTCCAGGAGGTGCGGAGCAAAGGGCCAACACATGCCAAAACTAACCTCAGAGATGTTGCACAAGCAGGAGAAAAAGTCAGGGAGCAAGACAGAACCTTCAGGGAATGGTATGAGTGACATGGCATAGAAACTGAAAAAAAATATAAAAATTCTTTGCCAAACTCAAAGCCATCGAAAGGCATGGGATGCTGTCAAGTGCAGAGACATGGAGCAAAGATTGCCCAATCGAGTCCCATTGAAACCGCAAGATTTCGTTTCCCTTCCCGAAAGGAAATGAAATTTCCTTTCGGGAAGGGAAACGAAATCTTGCGACCCTGAAAAGAAAGGCTCACAAAGGCTCTGGAAAGGAGATACAATCAAATGAAGCACGCCAGAAAAAAAACAGAAAAACCAGAAAACTGGGACATGTAGTGACTACGAGAAAATGGTCTGAGACTAAATGAGGTGCAGTGTAAAAGAGCAAAACATGCCAAATCTATTCTGAACAAAGCTGCAAAGGCATTGGAATAGATAAAGGAAGAAGGGAGAAAGTTGAGGGGAAGATATGAGAGGCACAGGATGGATATTGAAAAAGAAAAAAAAAAAAATTGGTAAATTTAGAGACCAGGAGAAAATGGAGCAGGATTCCAGGAGGCGCGGAGCAAAGGGCCAACACATGCCAAAACTAACCTCAGAGATGTTGCACAAGCAGGAGAAAAAGTCAGGGAGCAAGACAGAACCTTCAGGGAATGGTATGAGTGACATGGCATAGAAACTGAAAAAAAATATAAAAATTCTTTGCCAAACTCAAAGCCATCGAAAGGCATGGGATGCCGTCAAGTGCAGAGACATGGAGCAAAGATTGCCCAATCGAGTCCCATTGAAACCGCAAGATTTCGTTTCCCTTCCCGAAAGGAAATGAAATTTCCTTTCGGGAAGGGAAACGAAATCTTGCGACCCTGAAAAGAAAGGCTCACAAAGGCTCTGGAAGGGAGATACAATCAAATGAAGCGCGCCAGAAAAAAAACAGAAAAACCAGAAAACTGGGACATGTAGTGACTACGAGAAAATGGTCTGAGACTAAATGAGGTGCAGTGTAAAAGAGCAAAACATGCCAAATCTATTCTGAACAAAGCTGCAAAGGCATTGGAATAGATAAAGGAAGAAGGGAGAAAGTTGAGGGGAAGATATGAGAGGCACAGGATGGATATTGAAAAAGAAAAAAAAAAAAATTGGTAAATTTAGAGACCAGGAGAAAATGGAGCAGGATTCCAGGAGGTGCGGAGCAAAGGGCCAACACATGCCAAAACTAACCTCAGAGATGTTGCACAAGCAGGAGAAAAAGTCAGGGAGCAAGACAGAACCTTCAGGGAATGGTATGAGTGACATGGCATAGAAGCTGAAAAAAAATATAAAAATTCTTTGCCAAACTCAAAGCCATCGAAAGGCATGGGATGCCGTCAAGTGCAGAGACATGGAGCAAAGATTGCCCAATCGAGTCCCATTGAAACCGCAAGATTTCGTTTCCCTTCCCGAAAGGAAATGAAATTTCCTTTCGGGAAGGGAAACGAAATCTTGCGACCCTGAAAAGAAAGGCTCACAAAGGCTCTGGAAGGGAGATACAATCAAATGAAGCGCGCCAGAAAAAAAACAGAAAAACCAGAAAACTGGGACATGTAGTGACTACGAGAAAATGGTCTGAGACTAAATGAGGTGCAGTGTAAAAGAGCAAAACATGCCAAATCTATTCTGAACAAAGCTGCAAAGGCATTGGAATAGATAAAGGAAGAAGGGAGAAAGTTGAGGGGAAGATATGAGAGGCACAGGATGGATATTGAAAAAGAAAAAAAAAAAAATTGGTAAATTTAGAGACCAGGAGAAAATGGAGCAGGATTCCAGGAGGCGCGGAGCAAAGGGCCAAAACATGCCAAAACTAACCTCAGAGATGTTGCACAAGCAGGAGAAAAAGTCAGGGAGCAAGACAGAACCTTCAGGGAATGGTATGAGTGACATGGCATAGAAGCTGAAAAAAAATATAAAAATTCTTTGCCAAACTCAAAGCCATCGAAAGGCATGGGATGCCGTCAAGTGCAGAGACATGGAGCAAAGATTGCCCAATCGAGTCCCATTGAAACCGCAAGATTTCGTTTCCCTTCCCGAAAGGAAATGAAATTTCCTTTCGGGAAGGGAAACGAAATCTTGCGACCCTGAAAAGAAAGGCTCACAAAGGCTCTGGAAGGGAGATACAATCAAATGAAGCGCGCCAGAAAAAAACCAGAAAAACCAGAAAACTGGGACATGTAGTGACTACGAGAAAATGGTCTGAGACTAAATGAGGTGCAGTGTAAAAGAGCAAAACATGCCAAATCTATTCTGAACAAAGCTGCAAAGGCATTGGAATAGATAAAGGAAGAAGGGAGAAAGTTGAGGGGAAGATATGAGAGGCACAGGATGGATATTGAAAAAGAAAAAAAAAAAAAATTGGTAAATTTAGAGACCAGGAGAAAATGGAGCAGGATTCCAGGAGGTGCGGAGCAAAGGGCCAACACATGCCAAAACTAACCTCAGAGATGTTGCACAAGCAGGAGAAAAAGTCAGGGAGCAAGACAGAACCTTCAGGGAATGGTATGAGTGACATGGCATAGAAGCTGAAAAAAAATATAAAAATTCTTTGCCAAACTCAAAGCCATCGAAAGGCATGGGATGCCGTCAAGTGCAGAGACATGGAGCAAAGATTGCCCAATCGAGTCCCATTGAAACCGCAAGATTTCGTTTCCCTTCCCGAAAGGAAATGAAATTTCCTTTCGGGAAGGGAAACGAAATCTTGCGACCCTGAAAAGAAAGGCTCACAAAGGCTCTGGAAGGGAGATACCATCAAATGAAGCGCGCCAGAAAAAAAACAGAAAAACCAGAAAATTGGGACATGTAGTGACTACGAGAAAATGGTCTGAGTCTAAATGAGGTGCAGTGTAAAAGAGCAAAACATGCCAAATCTATTCTGAACAAAGCTGCAAAGGCATTGGAATAGATAAAGGAAGAAGGGAGAAAGTTGAGGGGAAGATATGAGAGGCACAGGATGGATATTGAAAAAGAAAAAAAAAAAAATTGGTAAATTTAGAGACCAGGAGAAAATGGAGCAGGATTCCAGGAGGTGCGGAGCAAAGGGCCAACACATGCCAAAACTAACCTCAGAGATGTTGCACAAGCAGGAGAAAAAGTCAGGGAGCAAGACAGAACCTTCAGGGAATGGTATGAGTGACATGGCATAGAAACTGAAAAAAAATATAAAAATTCTTTGCCAAACTCAAAGCCATCGAAAGGCATGGGATGCTGTCAAGTGCAGAGACATGGAGCAAAGATTGCCCAATCGAGTCCCATTGAAACCGCAAGATTTCGTTTCCCTTCCCGAAAGGAAATGAAATTTCCTTTCGGGAAGGGAAACGAAATCTTGCGACCCTGAAAAGAAAGGCTCACAGAGGCTCTGGAAGGGAGATACAATCAAATGAAGCGCGCCAGAAAAAAAACAGAAAAACCAGAAAACTGGGACATGTAGTGACTACGAGAAAATGGTCTGAGACTAAATGAGGTGCAGTGTAAAAGAGCAAAACATGCCAAATCTATTCTGAACAAAGCTGCAAAGGCATTGGAATAGATAAAGGAAGAAGGGAGAAAGTTGAGGGGAAGATATGAGAGGCACAGGATGGATATTGAAAAAGAAAAAAAAAAAAATTGGTAAATTTAGAGACCAGGAGAAAATGGAGCAGGATTCCAGGAGGTGCGGAGCAAAGGGCCAACACATGCCAAAACTAACCTCAGAGATGTTGCACAAGCAGGAGAAAAAGTCAGGGAGCAAGACAGAACCTTCAGGGAATGGTATGAGTGACATGGCATAGAAGCTGAAAAAAAATATAAAAATTCTTTGCCAAACTCAAAGCCATCGAAAGGCATGGGATGCCGTCAAGTGCAGAGACATGGAGCAAAGATTGCCCAATCGAGTCCCATTGAATCCGCAAGATTTCGTTTCCCTTCCCGAAAGGAAATGAAATTTCCTTTCGGGAAGGGAAACGAAATCTTGCGACCCTGAAAAGAAAGGCTCACAAAGGCTCTGGAAGGGAGATACAATCAAATGAAGCGCGCCAGAAAAAAACCAGAAAAACCAGAAAACTGGGACATGTAGTGACTACGAGAAAATGGTCTGAGACTAAATGAGGTGCAGTGTAAAAGAGCAAAACATGCCAAATCTATTCTGAACAAAGCTGCAAAGGCATTGGAATAGATAAAGGAAGAAGGGAGAAAGTTGAGGGGAAGATATGAGAGGCACAGGATGGATATTGAAAAAGAAAAAAAAAAAAATTGGTAAATTTAGAGACCAGGAGAAAATGGAGCAGGATTCCAGGAGGCGCGGAGCAAAGGGCCAACACATGCCAAAACTAACCTCAGAGATGTTGCACAAGCAGGAGAAAAAGTCAGGGAGCAAGACAGAACCTTCAGGGAATGGTATGAGTGACATGGCATAGAAACTGAAAAAAAATATAAAAATTCTTTGCCAAACTCAAAGCCATCGAAAGGCATGGGATGCCGTCAAGTGCAGAGACATGGAGCAAAGATTGCCCAATCGAGTCCCATTGAAACCGCAAGATTTCGTTTCCCTTCCCGAAAGGAAATGAAATTTCCTTTCGGGAAGGGAAACGAAATCTTGCGACCCTGAAAAGAAAGGCTCACAAAGGCTCTGGAAGGGAGATACAATCAAATGAAGCGCGCCAGAAAAAAACCAGAAAAACCAGAAAACTGGGACATGTAGTGACTACGAGAAAATGGTCTGAGACTAAATGAGGTGCAGTGTAAAAGAGCAAAACATGCCAAATCTATTCTGAACAAAGCTGCAAAGGCATTGGAATAGATAAAGGAAGAAGGGAGAAAGTTGAGGGGAAGATATGAGAGGCACAGGATGGATATTGAAAAAGAAAAAAAAAAAATTGGTAAATTTAGAGACCAGGAGAAAATGGAGCAGGATTCCAGGAGGTGCGGAGCAAAGGGCCAAAACATGCCAAAACTAACCTCAGAGATGTTGCACAAGCAGGAGAAAAAGTCAGGGAGCAAGACAGAACCTTCAGGGAATGGTATGAGTGACATGGCATAGAAACTGAAAAAAAATATAAAAATTCTTTGCCAAACTCAAAGCCATCGAAAGGCATGGGATGCCGTCAAGTGCAGAGACATGGAGCAAAGATTGCCCAATCGAGTCCCATTGAAACCGCAAGATTTCGTTTCCCTTCCCGAAAGGAAATGAAATTTCCTTTCGGGAAGGGAAACGAAATCTTGCGACCCTGAAAAGAAAGGCTCACAAAGGCTCTGGAAGGGAGATACAATCAAATGAAGCGCGCCAGAAAAAAAACAGAAAAACCAGAAAACTGGGACATGTAGTGACTACGAGAAAATGGTCTGAGACTAAATGAGGTGCAGTGTAAAAGAGCAAAACATGCCAAATCTATTCTGAACAAAGCTGCAAAGGCATTGGAATAGATAAAGGAAGAAGGGAGAAAGTTGAGGGGAAGATATGAGAGGCACAGGATGGATATTGAAAAAGAAAAAAAAAAAAAATTGGTAAATTTAGAGACCAGGAGAAAATGGAGCAGGATTCCAGGAGGCGCGGAGCAAAGGGCCAACACATGCCAAAACTAACCTCAGAGATGTTGCACAAGCAGGAGAAAAAGTCAGGGAGCAAGACAGAACCTTCAGGGAATGGTATGAGTGACATGGCATAGAAGCTGAAAAAAAATATAAAAATTCTTTGCCAAACTCAAAGCCATCGAAAGGCATGGGATGCCGTCAAGTGCAGAGACATGGAGCAAAGATTGCCCAATCGAGTCCCATTGAAACCGCAAGATTTCGTTTCCCTTCCCGAAAGGAAATGAAATTTCCTTTCGGGAAGGGAAACGAAATCTTGCGACCCTGAAAAGAAAGGCTCACAAAGGCTCTGGAAAGGAGATACAATCAAATGAAGCACGCCAGAAAAAAAACAGAAAAACCAGAAAACTGGGACATGTAGTGACTACGAGAAAATGGTCTGAGACTAAATGAGGTGCAGTGTAAAAGAGCAAAACATGCCAAATCTATTCTGAACAAAGCTGCAAAGGCATTGGAATAGATAAAGGAAGAAGGGAGAAAGTTGAGGGGAAGATATGAGAGGCACAGGATGGATATTGAAAAAGAAAAAAAAAAAAATTGGTAAATTTAGAGACCAGGAGAAAATGGAGCAGGATTCCAGGAGGCGCGGAGCAAAGGGCCAACACATGCCAAAACTAACCTCAGAGATGTTGCACAAGCAGGAGAAAAAGTCAGGGAGCAAGACAGAACCTTCAGGGAATGGTATGAGTGACATGGCATAGAAACTGAAAAAAAATATAAAAATTCTTTGCCAAACTCAAAGCCATCGAAAGGCATGGGATGCCGTCAAGTGCAGAGACATGGAGCAAAGATTGCCCAATCGAGTCCCATTGAAACCGCAAGATTTCGTTTCCCTTCCCGAAAGGAAATGAAATTTCCTTTCGGGAAGGGAAACGAAATCTTGCGACCCTGAAAAGAAAGGCTCACAGAGGCTCTGGAAGGGAGATACAATCAAATGAAGCGCGCCAGAAAAAAAACAGAAAAACCAGAAAACTGGGACATGTAGTGACTACGAGAAAATGGTCTGAGACTAAATGAGGTGCAGTGTAAAAGAGCAAAACATGCCAAATCTATTCTGAACAAAGCTGCAAAGGCATTGGAATAGATAAAGGAAGAAGGGAGAAAGTTGAGGGGAAGATATGAGAGGCACAGGATGGATATTGAAAAAGAAAAAAAAAAAAATTGGTAAATTTAGAGACCAGGAGAAAATGGAGCAGGATTCCAGGAGGTGCGGAGCAAAGGGCCAACACATGCCAAAACTAACCTCAGAGATGTTGCACAAGCAGGAGAAAAAGTCAGGGAGCAAGACAGAACCTTCAGGGAATGGTATGAGTGACATGGCATAGAAGCTGAAAAAAAATATAAAAATTCTTTGCCAAACTCAAAGCCATCGAAAGGCATGGGATGCCGTCAAGTGCAGAGACATGGAGCAAAGATTGCCCAATCGAGTCCCATTGAATCCGCAAGATTTCGTTTCCCTTCCCGAAAGGAAATGAAATTTCCTTTCGGGAAGGGAAACGAAATCTTGCGACCCTGAAAAGAAAGGCTCACAAAGGCTCTGGAAGGGAGATACAATCAAATGAAGCGCGCCAGAAAAAAACCAGAAAAACCAGAAAACTGGGACATGTAGTGACTACGAGAAAATGGTCTGAGACTAAATGAGGTGCAGTGTAAAAGAGCAAAACATGCCAAATCTATTCTGAACAAAGCTGCAAAGGCATTGGAATAGATAAAGGAAGAAGGGAGAAAGTTGAGGGGAAGATATGAGAGGCACAGGATGGATATTGAAAAAGAAAAAAAAAAAAATTGGTAAATTTAGAGACCAGGAGAAAATGGAGCAGGATTCCAGGAGGTGCGGAGCAAAGGGCCAACACATGCCAAAACTAACCTCAGAGATGTTGCACAAGCAGGAGAAAAAGTCAGGGAGCAAGACAGAACCTTCAGGGAATGGTATGAGTGACATGGCATAGAAGCTGAAAAAAAATATAAAAATTCTTTGCCAAACTCAAAGCCATCGAAAGGCATGGGATGCCGTCAAGTGCAGAGACATGGAGCAAAGATTGCCCAATCGAGTCCCATTGAAACCGCAAGATTTCGTTTCCCTTCCCGAAAGGAAATGAAATTTCCTTTCGGGAAGGGAAACGAAATCTTGCGACCCTGAAAAGAAAGGCTCACAAAGGCTCTGGAAGGGAGATACAATCAAATGAAGCGCGCCAGAAAAAAAACAGAAAAACCAGAAAACTGGGACATGTAGTGACTACGAGAAAATGGTCTGAGACTAAATGAGGTGCAGTGTAAAAGAGCAAAACATGCCAAATCTATTCTGAACAAAGCTGCAAAGGCATTGGAATAGATAAAGGAAGAAGGGAGAAAGTTGAGGGGAAGATATGAGAGGCACAGGATGGATATTGAAAAAGAAAAAAAAAAAAATTGGTAAATTTAGAGACCAGGAGAAAATGGAGCAGGATTCCAGGAGGCGCGGAGCAAAGGGCCAAAACATGCCAAAACTAACCTCAGAGATGTTGCACAAGCAGGAGAAAAAGTCAGGGAGCAAGACAGAACCTTCAGGGAATGGTATGAGTGACATGGCATAGAAGCTGAAAAAAAATATAAAAATTCTTTGCCAAACTCAAAGCCATCGAAAGGCATGGGATGCCGTCAAGTGCAGAGACATGGAGCAAAGATTGCCCAATCGAGTCCCATTGAAACCGCAAGATTTCGTTTCCCTTCCCGAAAGGAAATGAAATTTCCTTTCGGGAAGGGAAACGAAATCTTGCGACCCTGAAAAGAAAGGCTCACAAAGGCTCTGGAAGGGAGATACAATCAAATGAAGCGCGCCAGAAAAAAACCAGAAAAACCAGAAAACTGGGACATGTAGTGACTACGAGAAAATGGTCTGAGACTAAATGAGGTGCAGTGTAAAAGAGCAAAACATGCCAAATCTATTCTGAACAAAGCTGCAAAGGCATTGGAATAGATAAAGGAAGAAGGGAGAAAGTTGAGGGGAAGATATGAGAGGCACAGGATGGATATTGAAAAAGAAAAAAAAAAAAAATTGGTAAATTTAGAGACCAGGAGAAAATGGAGCAGGATTCCAGGAGGTGCGGAGCAAAGGGCCAACACATGCCAAAACTAACCTCAGAGATGTTGCACAAGCAGGAGAAAAAGTCAGGGAGCAAGACAGAACCTTCAGGGAATGGTATGAGTGACATGGCATAGAAGCTGAAAAAAAATATAAAAATTCTTTGCCAAACTCAAAGCCATCGAAAGGCATGGGATGCCGTCAAGTGCAGAGACATGGAGCAAAGATTGCCCAATCGAGTCCCATTGAAACCGCAAGATTTCGTTTCCCTTCCCGAAAGGAAATGAAATTTCCTTTCGGGAAGGGAAACGAAATCTTGCGACCCTGAAAAGAAAGGCTCACAAAGGCTCTGGAAGGGAGATACCATCAAATGAAGCGCGCCAGAAAAAAAACAGAAAAACCAGAAAATTGGGACATGTAGTGACTACGAGAAAATGGTCTGAGTCTAAATGAGGTGCAGTGTAAAAGAGCAAAACATGCCAAATCTATTCTGAACAAAGCTGCAAAGGCATTGGAATAGATAAAGGAAGAAGGGAGAAAGTTGAGGGGAAGATATGAGAGGCACAGGATGGATATTGAAAAAGAAAAAAAAAAAAATTGGTAAATTTAGAGACCAGGAGAAAATGGAGCAGGATTCCAGGAGGTGCGGAGCAAAGGGCCAACACATGCCAAAACTAACCTCAGAGATGTTGCACAAGCAGGAGAAAAAGTCAGGGAGCAAGACAGAACCTTCAGGGAATGGTATGAGTGACATGGCATAGAAACTGAAAAAAAATATAAAAATTCTTTGCCAAACTCAAAGCCATCGAAAGGCATGGGATGCTGTCAAGTGCAGAGACATGGAGCAAAGATTGCCCAATCGAGTCCCATTGAAACCGCAAGATTTCGTTTCCCTTCCCGAAAGGAAATGAAATTTCCTTTCGGGAAGGGAAACGAAATCTTGCGACCCTGAAAAGAAAGGCTCACAGAGGCTCTGGAAGGGAGATACAATCAAATGAAGCGCGCCAGAAAAAAAACAGAAAAACCAGAAAACTGGGACATGTAGTGACTACGAGAAAATGGTCTGAGACTAAATGAGGTGCAGTGTAAAAGAGCAAAACATGCCAAATCTATTCTGAACAAAGCTGCAAAGGCATTGGAATAGATAAAGGAAGAAGGGAGAAAGTTGAGGGGAAGATATGAGAGGCACAGGATGGATATTGAAAAAGAAAAAAAAAAAAATTGGTAAATTTAGAGACCAGGAGAAAATGGAGCAGGATTCCAGGAGGTGCGGAGCAAAGGGCCAACACATGCCAAAACTAACCTCAGAGATGTTGCACAAGCAGGAGAAAAAGTCAGGGAGCAAGACAGAACCTTCAGGGAATGGTATGAGTGACATGGCATAGAAGCTGAAAAAAAATATAAAAATTCTTTGCCAAACTCAAAGCCATCGAAAGGCATGGGATGCCGTCAAGTGCAGAGACATGGAGCAAAGATTGCCCAATCGAGTCCCATTGAATCCGCAAGATTTCGTTTCCCTTCCCGAAAGGAAATGAAATTTCCTTTCGGGAAGGGAAACGAAATCTTGCGACCCTGAAAAGAAAGGCTCACAAAGGCTCTGGAAGGGAGATACAATCAAATGAAGCGCGCCAGAAAAAAACCAGAAAAACCAGAAAACTGGGACATGTAGTGACTACGAGAAAATGGTCTGAGACTAAATGAGGTGCAGTGTAAAAGAGCAAAACATGCCAAATCTATTCTGAACAAAGCTGCAAAGGCATTGGAATAGATAAAGGAAGAAGGGAGAAAGTTGAGGGGAAGATATGAGAGGCACAGGATGGATATTGAAAAAGAAAAAAAAAAAAATTGGTAAATTTAGAGACCAGGAGAAAATGGAGCAGGATTCCAGGAGGCGCGGAGCAAAGGGCCAACACATGCCAAAACTAACCTCAGAGATGTTGCACAAGCAGGAGAAAAAGTCAGGGAGCAAGACAGAACCTTCAGGGAATGGTATGAGTGACATGGCATAGAAACTGAAAAAAAATATAAAAATTCTTTGCCAAACTCAAAGCCATCGAAAGGCATGGGATGCCGTCAAGTGCAGAGACATGGAGCAAAGATTGCCCAATCGAGTCCCATTGAAACCGCAAGATTTCGTTTCCCTTCCCGAAAGGAAATGAAATTTCCTTTCGGGAAGGGAAACGAAATCTTGCGACCCTGAAAAGAAAGGCTCACAAAGGCTCTGGAAGGGAGATACAATCAAATGAAGCGCGCCAGAAAAAAACCAGAAAAACCAGAAAACTGGGACATGTAGTGACTACGAGAAAATGGTCTGAGACTAAATGAGGTGCAGTGTAAAAGAGCAAAACATGCCAAATCTATTCTGAACAAAGCTGCAAAGGCATTGGAATAGATAAAGGAAGAAGGGAGAAAGTTGAGGGGAAGATATGAGAGGCACAGGATGGATATTGAAAAAGAAAAAAAAAAAATTGGTAAATTTAGAGACCAGGAGAAAATGGAGCAGGATTCCAGGAGGTGCGGAGCAAAGGGCCAAAACATGCCAAAACTAACCTCAGAGATGTTGCACAAGCAGGAGAAAAAGTCAGGGAGCAAGACAGAACCTTCAGGGAATGGTATGAGTGACATGGCATAGAAACTGAAAAAAAATATAAAAATTCTTTGCCAAACTCAAAGCCATCGAAAGGCATGGGATGCCGTCAAGTGCAGAGACATGGAGCAAAGATTGCCCAATCGAGTCCCATTGAAACCGCAAGATTTCGTTTCCCTTCCCGAAAGGAAATGAAATTTCCTTTCGGGAAGGGAAACGAAATCTTGCGACCCTGAAAAGAAAGGCTCACAAAGGCTCTGGAAGGGAGATACAATCAAATGAAGCGCGCCAGAAAAAAAACAGAAAAACCAGAAAACTGGGACATGTAGTGACTACGAGAAAATGGTCTGAGACTAAATGAGGTGCAGTGTAAAAGAGCAAAACATGCCAAATCTATTCTGAACAAAGCTGCAAAGGCATTGGAATAGATAAAGGAAGAAGGGAGAAAGTTGAGGGGAAGATATGAGAGGCACAGGATGGATATTGAAAAAGAAAAAAAAAAAAAATTGGTAAATTTAGAGACCAGGAGAAAATGGAGCAGGATTCCAGGAGGCGCGGAGCAAAGGGCCAACACATGCCAAAACTAACCTCAGAGATGTTGCACAAGCAGGAGAAAAAGTCAGGGAGCAAGACAGAACCTTCAGGGAATGGTATGAGTGACATGGCATAGAAGCTGAAAAAAAATATAAAAATTCTTTGCCAAACTCAAAGCCATCGAAAGGCATGGGATGCCGTCAAGTGCAGAGACATGGAGCAAAGATTGCCCAATCGAGTCCCATTGAAACCGCAAGATTTCGTTTCCCTTCCCGAAAGGAAATGAAATTTCCTTTCGGGAAGGGAAACGAAATCTTGCGACCCTGAAAAGAAAGGCTCACAAAGGCTCTGGAAAGGAGATACAATCAAATGAAGCACGCCAGAAAAAAAACAGAAAAACCAGAAAACTGGGACATGTAGTGACTACGAGAAAATGGTCTGAGACTAAATGAGGTGCAGTGTAAAAGAGCAAAACATGCCAAATCTATTCTGAACAAAGCTGCAAAGGCATTGGAATAGATAAAGGAAGAAGGGAGAAAGTTGAGGGGAAGATATGAGAGGCACAGGATGGATATTGAAAAAGAAAAAAAAAAAAATTGGTAAATTTAGAGACCAGGAGAAAATGGAGCAGGATTCCAGGAGGCGCGGAGCAAAGGGCCAACACATGCCAAAACTAACCTCAGAGATGTTGCACAAGCAGGAGAAAAAGTCAGGGAGCAAGACAGAACCTTCAGGGAATGGTATGAGTGACATGGCATAGAAACTGAAAAAAAATATAAAAATTCTTTGCCAAACTCAAAGCCATCGAAAGGCATGGGATGCCGTCAAGTGCAGAGACATGGAGCAAAGATTGCCCAATCGAGTCCCATTGAAACCGCAAGATTTCGTTTCCCTTCCCGAAAGGAAATGAAATTTCCTTTCGGGAAGGGAAACGAAATCTTGCGACCCTGAAAAGAAAGGCTCACAGAGGCTCTGGAAGGGAGATACAATCAAATGAAGCGCGCCAGAAAAAAAACAGAAAAACCAGAAAACTGGGACATGTAGTGACTACGAGAAAATGGTCTGAGACTAAATGAGGTGCAGTGTAAAAGAGCAAAACATGCCAAATCTATTCTGAACAAAGCTGCAAAGGCATTGGAATAGATAAAGGAAGAAGGGAGAAAGTTGAGGGGAAGATATGAGAGGCACAGGATGGATATTGAAAAAGAAAAAAAAAAAAATTGGTAAATTTAGAGACCAGGAGAAAATGGAGCAGGATTCCAGGAGGTGCGGAGCAAAGGGCCAACACATGCCAAAACTAACCTCAGAGATGTTGCACAAGCAGGAGAAAAAGTCAGGGAGCAAGACAGAACCTTCAGGGAATGGTATGAGTGACATGGCATAGAAGCTGAAAAAAAATATAAAAATTCTTTGCCAAACTCAAAGCCATCGAAAGGCATGGGATGCCGTCAAGTGCAGAGACATGGAGCAAAGATTGCCCAATCGAGTCCCATTGAATCCGCAAGATTTCGTTTCCCTTCCCGAAAGGAAATGAAATTTCCTTTCGGGAAGGGAAACGAAATCTTGCGACCCTGAAAAGAAAGGCTCACAAAGGCTCTGGAAGGGAGATACAATCAAATGAAGCGCGCCAGAAAAAAACCAGAAAAACCAGAAAACTGGGACATGTAGTGACTACGAGAAAATGGTCTGAGACTAAATGAGGTGCAGTGTAAAAGAGCAAAACATGCCAAATCTATTCTGAACAAAGCTGCAAAGGCATTGGAATAGATAAAGGAAGAAGGGAGAAAGTTGAGGGGAAGATATGAGAGGCACAGGATGGATATTGAAAAAGAAAAAAAAAAAAAATTGGTAAATTTAGAGACCAGGAGAAAATGGAGCAGGATTCCAGGAGGTGCGGAGCAAAGGGCCAACACATGCCAAAACTAACCTCAGAGATGTTGCACAAGCAGGAGAAAAAGTCAGGGAGCAAGACAGAACCTTCAGGGAATGGTATGAGTGACATGGCATAGAAACTGAAAAAAAATATAAAAATTCTTTGCCAAACTCAAAGCCATCGAAAGGCATGGGATGCCGTCAAGTGCAGAGACATGGAGCAAAGATTGCCCAATCGAGTCCCATTGAAACCGCAAGATTTCGTTTCCCTTCCCGAAAGGAAATGAAATTTCCTTTCGGGAAGGGAAACGAAATCTTGCGACCCTGAAAAGAAAGGCTCACAAAGGCTCTGGAAGGGAGATACAATCAAATGAAGCGCGCCAGAAAAAAAACAGAAAAACCAGAAAACTGGTACATGTAGTGACTACGAGAAAATGGTCTGAGACTAAATGAGGTGCAGTGTAAAAGAGCAAAACATGCCAAATCTATTCTGAACAAAGCTGCAAAGGCATTGGAATAGATAAAGGAAGAAGGGAGAAAGTTGAGGGGAAGATATGAGAGGCACAGGATGGATATTGAAAAAGAAAAAAAAAAAAATTGGTAAATTTAGAGACCAGGAGAAAATGGAGCAGGATTCCAGGAGGCGCGGAGCAAAGGGCCAACACATGCCAAAACTAACCTCAGAGATGTTGCACAAGCAGGAGAAAAAGTCAGGGAGCAAGACAGAACCTTCAGGGAATGGTATGAGTGACATGGCATAGAAACTGAAAAAAAATATAAAAATTCTTTGCCAAACTCAAAGCCATCGAAAGGCATGGGATGCCGTCAAGTGCAGAGACATGGAGCAAAGATTGCCCAATCGAGTCCCATTGAATCCGCAAGATTTCGTTTCCCTTCCCGAAAGGAAATGAAATTTCCTTTCGGGAAGGGAAACGAAATCTTGCGACCCTGAAAAGAAAGGCTCACAAAGGCTCTGGAAGGGAGATACCATCAAATGAAGCGCGCCAGAAAAAAACCAGAAAAACCAGAAAATTGGGACATGTAGTGACTACGAGAAAATGGTCTGAGTCTAAATGAGGTGCAGTGTAAAAGAGCAAAACATGCCAAATCTATTCTGAACAAAGCTGCAAAGGCATTGGAATAGATAAAGGAAGAAGGGAGAAAGTTGAGGGGAAGATATGAGAGGCACAGGATGGATATTGAAAAAGAAAAAAAAAAAAAATTGGTAAATTTAGAGACCAGGAGAAAATGGAGCAGGATTCCAGGAGGTGCGGAGCAAAGGGCCAACACATGCCAAAACTAACCTCAGAGATGTTGCACAAGCAGGAGAAAAAGTCAGGGAGCAAGACAGAACCTTCAGGGAATGGTATGAGTGACATGGCATAGAAACTGAAAAAAAATATAAAAATTCTTTGCCAAACTCAAAGCCATCGAAAGGCATGGGATGCTGTCAAGTGCAGAGACATGGAGCAAAGATTGCCCAATCGAGTCCCATTGAAACCGCAAGATTTCGTTTCCCTTCCCGAAAGGAAATGAAATTTCCTTTCGGGAAGGGAAACGAAATCTTGCGACCCTGAAAAGAAAGGCTCACAAAGGCTCTGGAAAGGAGATACAATCAAATGAAGCGCGCCAGAAAAAAAACAGAAAAACCAGAAAACTGGGACATGTAGTGACTACGAGAAAATGGTCTGAGACTAAATGAGGTGCAGTGTAAAAGAGCAAAACATGCCAAATCTATTCTGAACAAAGCTGCAAAGGCATTGGAATAGATAAAGGAAGAAGGGAGAAAGTTGAGGGGAAGATATGAGAGGCACAGGATGGATATTGAAAAAGAAAAAAAAAAAAATTGGTAAATTTAGAGACCAGGAGAAAATGGAGCAGGATTCCAGGAGGCGCGGAGCAAAGGGCCAACACATGCCAAAACTAACCTCAGAGATGTTGCACAAGCAGGAGAAAAAGTCAGGGAGCAAGACAGAACCTTCAGGGAATGGTATGAGTGACATGGCATAGAAACTGAAAAAAAATATAAAAATTCTTTGCCAAACTCAAAGCCATCGAAAGGCATGGGATGCCGTCAAGTGCAGAGACATGGAGCAAAGATTGCCCAATCGAGTCCCATTGAAACCGCAAGATTTCGTTTCCCTTCCCGAAAGGAAATGAAATTTCCTTTCGGGAAGGGAAACGAAATCTTGCGACCCTGAAAAGAAAGGCTCACAAAGGCTCTGGAAGGGAGATACCATCAAATGAAGCGCGCCAGAAAAAAACCAGAAAAACCAGAAAATTGGGACATGTAGTGACTACGAGAAAATGGTCTGAGTCTAAATGAGGTGCAGTGTAAAAGAGCAAAACATGCCAAATCTATTCTGAACAAAGCTGCAAAGGCATTGGAATAGATAAAGGAAGAAGGGAGAAAGTTGAGGGGAAGATATGAGAGGCACAGGATGGATATTGAAAAAGAAAAAAAAAAAAAATTGGTAAATTTAGAGACCAGGAGAAAATGGAGCAGGATTCCAGGAGGTGCGGAGCAAAGGGCCAACACATGCCAAAACTAACCTCAGAGATGTTGCACAAGCAGGAGAAAAAGTCAGGGAGCAAGACAGAACCTTCAGGGAATGGTATGAGTGACATGGCATAGAAACTGAAAAAAAATATAAAAATTCTTTGCCAAACTCAAAGCCATCGAAAGGCATGGGATGCTGTCAAGTGCAGAGACATGGAGCAAAGATTGCCCAATCGAGTCCCATTGAAACCGCAAGATTTCGTTTCCCTTCCCGAAAGGAAATGAAATTTCCTTTCGGGAAGGGAAACGAAATCTTGCGACCCTGAAAAGAAAGGCTCACAAAGGCTCTGGAAAGGAGATACAATCAAATGAAGCGCGCCAGAAAAAAAACAGAAAAACCAGAAAACTGGGACATGTAGTGACTACGAGAAAATGGTCTGAGACTAAATGAGGTGCAGTGTAAAAGAGCAAAACATGCCAAATCTATTCTGAACAAAGCTGCAAAGGCATTGGAATAGATAAAGGAAGAAGGGAGAAAGTTGAGGGGAAGATATGAGAGGCACAGGATGGATATTGAAAAAGAAAAAAAAAAAAATTGGTAAATTTAGAGACCAGGAGAAAATGGAGCAGGATTCCAGGAGGCGCGGAGCAAAGGGCCAACACATGCCAAAACTAACCTCAGAGATGTTGCACAAGCAGGAGAAAAAGTCAGGGAGCAAGACAGAACCTTCAGGGAATGGTATGAGTGACATGGCATAGAAACTGAAAAAAAATATAAAAATTCTTTGCCAAACTCAAAGCCATCGAAAGGCATGGGATGCTGTCAAGTGCAGAGACATGGAGCAAAGATTGCCCAATCGAGTCCCATTGAAACCAAAAGATTTCGTTTCCCTTCCCGAAAGGAAATGAAATTTCCTTTCGGGAAGGGAAACGAAATCTTGCGACCCTGAAAAGAAAGGCTCACAAAGGCTCTGGAAGGGAGATACAATCAAATGAAGCGCGCCAGAAAAAAAACAGAAAAACCAGAAAACTGGGACATGTAGTGACTACGAGAAAATGGTCTGAGACTAAATGAGGTGCAGTGTAAAAGAGCAAAACATGCCAAATCTATTCTGAACAAAGCTGCAAAGGCATTGGAATAGATAAAGGAAGAAGGGAGAAAGTTGAGGGGAAGATATGAGAGGCACAGGATGGATATTGAAAAAGAAAAAAAAAAAAATTGGTAAATTTAGAGACCAGGAGAAAATGGAGCAGGATTCCAGGAGGCGCGGAGCAAAGGGCCAACACATGCCAAAACTAACCTCAGAGATGTTGCACAAGCAGGAGAAAAAGTCAGGGAGCAAGACAGAACCTTCAGGGAATGGTATGAGTGACATGGCATAGAAGCTGAAAAAAAATATAAAAATTCTTTGCCAAACTCAAAGCCATCGAAAGGCATGGGATGCCGTCAAGTGCAGAGACATGGAGCAAAGATTGCCCAATCGAGTCCCATTGAAACCGCAAGATTTCGTTTCCCTTCCCGAAAGGAAATGAAATTTCCTTTCGGGAAGGGAAACGAAATCTTGCGACCCTGAAAAGAAAGGCTCACAAAGGCTCTGGAAAGGAGATACAATCAAATGAAGCGCGCCAGAAAAAAACCAGAAAAACCAGAAAACTGGGACATGTAGTGACTACGAGAAAATGGTCTGAGACTAAATGAGGTGCAGTGTAAAAGAGCAAAACATGCCAAATCTATTCTGAACAAAGCTGCAAAGGCATTGGAATAGATAAAGGAAGAAGGGAGAAAGTTGAGGGGAAGATATGAGAGGCACAGGATGGATATTGAAAAAGAAAAAAAAAAAAATTGGTAAATTTAGAGACCAGGAGAAAATGGAGCAGGATTCCAGGAGGCGCGGAGCAAAGGGCCAAAACATGCCAAAACTAACCTCAGAGATGTTGCACAAGCAGGAGAAAAAGTCAGGGAGCAAGACAGAACCTTCAGGGAATGGTATGAGTGACATGGCATAGAAACTGAAAAAAAATATAAAAATTCTTTGCCAAACTCAAAGCCATCGAAAGGCATGGGATGCCGTCAAGTGCAGAGACATGGAGCAAAGATTGCCCAATCGAGTCCCATTGAAACCGCAAGATTTCGTTTCCATTCCCGAAAGGAAATGAAATTTCCTTTCGGGAAGGGAAACGAAATCTTGCGACCCTGAAAAGAAAGGCTCACAAAGGCTCTGGAAGGGAGATACAATCAAATGAAGCACGCCAGAAAAAAAACCAGAAAAACCAGAAAACTGGGACATGTAGTGACTATGAGAAAATGGTCTGAGACTAAATGAGGTGCAGTGTAAAAGAGCAAAACATGCCAAATCTATTCTGAACAAAGCTGCAAAGGCATTGGAATAGATAAAGGAAGAAGGGAGAAAGTTGAGGGGAAGATATGAGAGGCACAGGATGGATATTGAAAAAGAAAAAAAAAAAATTGGTAAATTTAGAGACCAGGAGAAAATGGAGCAGGATTCCAGGAGGCGCGGAGCAAAGGGCCAACACATGCCAAAACTAACCTCAGAGATGTTGCACAAGCAGGAGAAAAAGTCAGGGAGCAAGACAGAACCTTCAGTGAATGGTATGAGTGACATGGCATAGAAGCTGAAAAAAAATATAAAAATTCTTTGCCAAACTCAAAGCCATCGAAAGGCATGGGATGCCGTCAAGTGCAGAGACATGGAGCAAAGATTGCCCAATCGAGTCCCATTGAATCCGCAAGATTTCGTTTCCCTTCCCGAAAGGAAATGAAATTTCCTTTCGGGAAGGGAAACGAAATCTTGCGACCCTGAAAAGAAAGGCTCACAAAGGCTCTGGAAGGGAGATACAATCAAATGAAGCGCGCCAGAAAAAAACCAGAAAAACCAGAAAACTGGGACATGCAGTAACTACGAGAAAATGGTCTGAGACTAAATGAGGTGCAGTGTAAAAGAGCAAAACATGCCAAATCTATTCTGAACAAAGCTGCAAAGGCATTGGAATAGATAAAGGAAGAAGGGAGAAAGTTGAGGGGAAGATATGAGAGGCACAGGATGGATATTGAAAAAGAAAAAAAAAAAAATTGGTAAATTTAGAGACCAGGAGAAAATGGAGCAGGATTCCAGGAGGCGCGGAGCAAAGGGCCAACACATGCCAAAACTAACCTCAGAGATGTTGCACAAGCAGGAGAAAAAGTCAGGGAGCAAGACAGAACCTTCAGGGAATGGTATGAGTGACATGGCATAGAAACTGAAAAAAAATATAAAAATTCTTTGCCAAACTCAAAGCCATCGAAAGGCATGGGATGCCGTCAAGTGCAGAGACATGGAGCAAAGATTGCCCAATCGAGTCCCATTGAAACCGCAAGATTTCGTTTCCCTTCCCGAAAGGAAATGAAATTTCCTTTCGGGAAGGGAAACGAAATCTTGCGACCCTGAAAAGAAAGGCTCACAAAGGCTCTGGAAGGGAGATACCATCAAATGAAGCGCGCCAGAAAAAAACCAGAAAAACCAGAAAATTGGGACATGTAGTGACTACGAGAAAATGGTCTGAGTCTAAATGAGGTGCAGTGTAAAAGAGCAAAACATGCCAAATCTATTCTGAACAAAGCTGCAAAGGCATTGGAATAGATAAAGGAAGAAGGGAGAAAGTTGAGGGGAAGATATGAGAGGCACAGGATGGATATTGAAAAAGAAAAAAAAAAAAAATTGGTAAATTTAGAGACCAAGAGAAAATGGAGCAGGATTCCAGGAGGTGCGGAGCAAAGGGCCAACACATGCCAAAACTAACCTCAGAGATGTTGCACAAGCAGGAGAAAAAGTCAGGGAGCAAGACAGAACCTTCAGGGAATGGTATGAGTGACATGGCATAGAAACTGAAAAAAAATATAAAAATTCTTTGCCAAACTCAAAGCCATCGAAAGGCATGGGATGCTGTCAAGTGCAGAGACATGGAGCAAAGATTGCCCAATCGAGTCCCATTGAAACCGCAAGATTTCGTTTCCCTTCCCGAAAGGAAATGAAATTTCCTTTCGGGAAGGGAAACGAAATCTTGCGACCCTGAAAAGAAAGGCTCACAAAGGCTCTGGAAAGGAGATACAATCAAATGAAGCGCGCCAGAAAAAAAACAGAAAAACCAGAAAACTGGGACATGTAGTGACTACGAGAAAATGGTCTGAGACTAAATGAGGTGCAGTGTAAAAGAGCAAAACATGCCAAATCTATTCTGAACAAAGCTGCAAAGGCATTGGAATAGATAAAGGAAGAAGGGAGAAAGTTGAGGGGAAGATATGAGAGGCACAGGATGGATATTGAAAAAGAAAAAAAAAAAAATTGGTAAATTTAGAGACCAGGAGAAAATGGAGCAGGATTCCAGGAGGCGCGGAGCAAAGGGCCAACACATGCCAAAACTAACCTCAGAGATGTTGCACAAGCAGGAGAAAAAGTCAGGGAGCAAGACAGAACCTTCAGGGAATGGTATGAGTGACATGGCATAGAAACTGAAAAAAAATATAAAAATTCTTTGCCAAACTCAAAGCCATCGAAAGGCATGGGATGCCGTCAAGTGCAGAGACATGGAGCAAAGATTGCCCAATCGAGTCCCATTGAAACCGCAAGATTTCGTTTCCCTTCCCGAAAGGAAATGAAATTTCCTTTCGGGAAGGGAAACGAAATCTTGCGACCCTGAAAAGAAAGGCTCACAAAGGCTCTGGAAGGGAGATACCATCAAATGAAGCGCGCCAGAAAAAAAACAGAAAAACCAGAAAATTGGGACATGTAGTGACTACGAGAAAATGGTCTGAGTCTAAATGAGGTGCAGTGTAAAAGAGCAAAACATGCCAAATCTATTCTGAACAAAGCTGCAAAGGCATTGGAATAGATAAAGGAAGAAGGGAGAAAGTTGAGGGGAAGATATGAGAGGCACAGGATGGATATTGAAAAAGAAAAAAAAAAAAAATTGGTAAATTTAGAGACCAGGAGAAAATGGAGCAGGATTCCAGGAGGTGCGGAGCAAAGGGCCAACACATGCCAAAACTAACCTCAGAGATGTTGCACAAGCAGGAGAAAAAGTCAGGGAGCAAGACAGAACCTTCAGGGAATGGTATGAGTGACATGGCATAGAAGCTGAAAAAAAATATAAAAATTCTTTGCCAAACTCAAAGCCATCGAAAGGCATGGGATGCCGTCAAGTGCAGAGACATGGAGCAAAGATTGCCCAATCGAGTCCCATTGAAACCGCAAGATTTCGTTTCCCTTCCCGAAAGGAAATGAAATTTCCTTTCGGGAAGGGAAACGAAATCTTGCGACCCTGAAAAGAAAGGCTCACAAAGGCTCTGGAAAGGAGATACAATCAAATGAAGCGCGCCAGAAAAAAAACAGAAAAACCAGAAAACTGGGACATGTAGTGACTACGAGAAAATGGTCTGAGACTAAATGAGGTGCAGTGTAAAAGAGCAAAACATGCCAAATCTATTCTGAACAAAGCTGCAAAGGCATTGGAATAGATAAAGGAAGAAGGGAGAAAGTTGAGGGGAAGATATGAGAGGCACAGGATGGATATTGAAAAAGAAAAAAAAAAAAATTGGTAAATTTAGAGACCAGGAGAAAATGGAGCAGGATTCCAGGAGGCGCGGAGCAAAGGGCCAACACATGCCAAAACTAACCTCAGAGATGTTGCACAAGCAGGAGAAAAAGTCAGGGAGCAAGACAGAACCTTCAGGGAATGGTATGAGTGACATGGCATAGAAACTGAAAAAAAATATAAAAATTCTTTGCCAAACTCAAAGCCATCGAAAGGCATGGGATGCCGTCAAGTGCAGAGACATGGAGCAAAGATTGCCCAATCGAGTCCCATTGAAACCACAAGATTTCGTTTCCCTTCCCGAAAGGAAATGAAATTTCCTTTCGGGAAGGGAAACGAAATCTTGCGACCCTGAAAAGAAAGGCTCACAAAGGCTCTGGAAGGGAGATACAATCAAATGAAGCGCGCCAGAAAAAAAACAGAAAAACCAGAAAACTGGGACATGTAGTGACTACGAGAAAATGGTCTGAGACTAAATGAGGTGCAGTGTAAAAGAGCAAAACATGCCAAATCTATTCTGAACAAAGCTGCAAAGGCATTGGAATAGATAAAGGAAGAAGGGAGAAAGTTGAGGGGAAGATATGAGAGGCACAGGATGGATATTGAAAAAGAAAAAAAAAAAAATTGGTAAATTTAGAGACCAGGAGAAAATGGAGCAGGATTCCAGGAGGCGCGGAGCAAAGGGCCAACACATGCCAAAACTAACCTCAGAGATGTTGCACAAGCAGGAGAAAAAGTCAGGGAGCAAGACAGAACCTTCAGGGAATGGTATGAGTGACATGGCATAGAAGCTGAAAAAAAATATAAAAATTCTTTGCCAAACTCAAAGCCATCGAAAGGCATGGGATGCCGTCAAGTGCAGAGACATGGAGCAAAGATTGCCCAATCGAGTCCCATTGAAACCGCAAGATTTCGTTTCCCTTCCCGAAAGGAAATGAAATTTCCTTTCGGGAAGGGAAACGAAATCTTGCGACCCTGAAAAGAAAGGCTCACAAAGGCTCTGGAAAGGAGATACAATCAAATGAAGCGCGCCAGAAAAAAAACAGAAAAACCAGAAAACTGGGACATGTAGTGACTACGAGAAAATGGTCTGAGACTAAATGAGGTGCAGTGTAAAAGAGCAAAACATGCCAAATCTATTCTGAACAAAGCTGCAAAGGCATTGGAATAGATAAAGGAAGAAGGGAGAAAGTTGAGGGGAAGATATGAGAGGCACAGGATGGATATTGAAAAAGAAAAAAAAAAAAATTGGTAAATTTAGAGACCAGGAGAAAATGGAGCAGGATTCCAGGAGGCGCGGAGCAAAGGGCCAAAACATGCCAAAACTAACCTCAGAGATGTTGCACAAGCAGGAGAAAAAGTCAGGGAGCAAGACAGAACCTTCAGGGAATGGTATGAGTGACATGGCATAGAAACTGAAAAAAAATATAAAAATTCTTTGCCAAACTCAAAGCCATCGAAAGGCATGGGATGCTGTCAAGTGCAGAGACATGGAGCAAAGATTGCCCAATCGAGTCCCATTGAAACCGCAAGATTTCGTTTCCCTTCCCGAAAGGAAATGAAATTTCCTTTCGGGAAGGGAAACGAAATCTTGCGACCCTGAAAAGAAAGGCTCACAAAGGCTCTGGAAGGGAGATACAATCAAATGAAGCGCGCCAGAAAAAAACCAGAAAAACCAGAAAACTGGGACATGTAGTGACTACGAGAAAATGGTCTGAGACTAAATGAGGTGCAGTGTAAAAGAGCAAAACATGCCAAATCTATTCTGAACAAAGCTGCAAAGGCATTGGAATAGATAAAGGAAGAAGGGAGAAAGTTGAGGGGAAGATATGAGAGGCACAGGATGGATATTGAAAAAGAAAAAAAAAAAAATTGGTAAATTTAGAGACCAGGAGAAAATGGAGCAGGATTCCAGGAGGCGCGGAGCAAAGGGCCAACACATGCCAAAACTAACCTCAGAGATGTTGCACAAGCAGGAGAAAAAGTCAGGGAGCAAGACAGAACCTTCAGGGAATGGTATGAGTGACATGGCATAGAAGCTGAAAAAAAATATAAAAATTCTTTGCCAAACTCAAAGCCATCGAAAGGCATGGGATGCCGTCAAGTGCAGAGACATGGAGCAAAGATTGCCCAATCGAGTCCCATTGAAACCGCAAGATTTCGTTTCCCTTCCCGAAAGGAAATGAAATTTCCTTTCGGGAAGGGAAACGAAATCTTGCGACCCTGAAAAGAAAGGCTCACAAAGGCTCTGGAAGGGAGATACAATCAAATGAAGCGCGCCAGAAAAAAAACAGAAAAACCAGAAAACTGGGACATGTAGTGACTACGAGAAAATGGTCTGAGACTAAATGAGGTGCAGTGTAAAAGAGCAAAACATGCCAAATCTATTCTGAACAAAGCTGCAAAGGCATTGGAATAGATAAAGGAAGAAGGGAGAAAGTTGAGGGGAAGATATGAGAGGCACAGGATGGATATTGAAAAAGAAAAAAAAAAAAATTGGTAAATTTAGAGACCAGGAGAAAATGGAGCAGGATTCCAGGAGGCGCGGAGCAAAGGGCCAACACATGCCAAAACTAACCTCAGAGATGTTGCACAAGCAGGAGAAAAAGTCAGGGAGCAAGACAGAACCTTCAGGGAATGGTATGAGTGACATGGCATAGAAACTGAAAAAAAATATAAAAATTCTTTGCCAAACTCAAAGC